>NC_090172.1:28915293-29257660 GCF_024679245.1 Pseudorasbora parva
TTGGGATCCAATGTTGATTCAATTTCCAACTGTTATTTGAAAATTAAAAATGATTATTGATTGTTTGGTAGCATGCTACAAATTAAATAATGTATTTTTTACCCAATAAAAAAATATTGAAACATTCGTAAAACAAGATAAATTTACTTAAGTCCTTTTAAGATGTACAATATATCTTGGTTATAGACTATATCTTTACATTTCAAGCAAACAGTAAAAATTAAACAAAATTAATATTAATATATTGTTGGTTTGACATAATGAGAAATAAGGCAAATAAGAGAAATAAAGTTAAGAAAATACTTTTTTTGCAATGTAGTGTTCAGTAATAGCATGGGCCAGGTCTTTGACAAAAACGTGATTTTCTCAGCTTTTTTTATCAAACTTATCAGATATTGAACTGTTGATAAAAAATGTATGCATGAAATAAAATGTTTTTTTTGTGTGTGTTTTTTTGTTTTGTTTTTAATGGTAAGAGTTAAATCACAGTAAAAGGTATATATCTTTTTTTTTAAACCTAATAGTAACATAGTAAAAATAATGAGCTATATGGATGATGTCATGTTCACTTTAAGAAAACTTACAGGCATATTTACAGTATAAACTACTAAACTAGTATACTGAGAGTATACTTCAAAGTGTATTTCTATAAACTAAAAATGACAAAATACTTGTTTTAATACAAGTATTAAAATAGTAAGCTACTAGTATATTTATAAATTAACTTGCAGCACAGATGCAGTACAAATGAGATTAGTAATTGTAAACTAGTTGAGTACTTAAAAGTCTACTACTGTTACACTTAAACATACTTTTAAATACTAAAACTTTGGCCAATTTGAGCAG
This sequence comes from Pseudorasbora parva, assembly GCF_024679245.1. Lineage (NCBI taxonomy): Eukaryota > Metazoa > Chordata > Actinopteri > Cypriniformes > Gobionidae > Pseudorasbora > Pseudorasbora parva. The sequence continues at coordinate 28,916,140 of NC_090172.1, forward strand.
TATTGATCAATAGTACACTTACAAGTTCACTAATAATACATTGATATTAGTATTCCACATAAAGTGTAATTTAAAAGATACTTGAACTTTACTGAAGTGTACTTCATAAAATGAACTTGAAGTATGCTCCTTTTACGTAAGGGAGCCTGCTGAAGCCAATGGAAAGTTTAGATTAATAATATATTTGAAGTTGTACCCGCGTGTTCAGTGCTGTTCGCAAGTGTCACCACAGCAATAAACAGTAGGTCCTGCACTCAGAGTCAACACATGCCTGAACGATCAGATGCACATGGAAATATGTCAAAAAATATGTTCACATAAACAGTCTATGTAAGCACTGTGCATTGTTCTTCACTCAGTTACTCACTAATACACATAAAAAAAGGATTTATGCTCATCAGCTGGTAACTCAACCTCAGTGAAAGCCCTGCACAATTCTATATGCAACTTATGTATTGTTTTTTGCATATTTGTTTGTTTTTAGATGTCTGTGGACCTAATAAAGTTACTATTATTAAAATGCTTATTTATAATTTTGGGACAAAAAAAGGTTCTCGACCCCTGTTAACATGCTTTATCAAAATAATATTTATGTATAGTATATAGTACAACATGTAGATAGTCAGGAAGGAGGCTTAATGGTGGATTTGTAAATGGAGGGCAGGGGGGAGATTATTGTAGGTCTTTCACAAGTGGAATCCTCATATGGTTTCTGCTGGCAGGAAATGTGCAAAAGGGAAGGGGTGAAATGGACCAGAGGGAATAAGAGGATTGTATTGAGCCATCATGGCTGATATTAATGCCAGGATTCACTCGAGGAGATAAATTGGTCTGATTTAGTGCATCAAGCAGAACAGAGCTGATTCTTTTTCTTTCTTTTTTTCAATAGAGGAAGAAGTTTCTATTTGAAAGTGTTTTACTGTCTCTCTGGCATTCTTTCTATTGCTGACAAGCACACACTCTTAATATTTTAGATATTGCTCACATTGACCCCAGTGAATTTAACAGGACAGAGGCCAATTCGTTTCTGCTTTAGAAAGATCTGTGATCCTGCTGATGTTTATCAAAGGCAGTTGTTTCCTTGAGGAATTAAAAGATTGTCAGAATGCCTTCTTGCTGTTTTTGTGCTATTTAACATTTTTGTTCACAAACAACTGCTTGCAAAAAACTCCCCGAAGAAACTGAAAATGCATGATCAGCAAACATTTTGTGTTTTCATCTTTCTGCTCCTTTGCTCTTTTCTCAGACCAGCTTCAATACTCTCTTTTGCTCCAGTGGGACTGTCTCTTTCATTGATCCCGTCACATAATTTGATCTCCACATTGAATTGCCCGTTCAAAGCACCCTTCATCCATCCCTAAAACCCTGCTGACTGACTCTTACCGTCACCAAATCACAAGGCTTATGTATTACTCAATCTTCAGTCTAAATGGGCGTCACCTGACATAGTTTCTAGTGAGACTTCATGAAACTTTAGCTTAAAAGGGTATTGTTCCCTAGAGAGTTACTTTATTGTATTGATTCGGACGGTTGAAATGTTGTCTTATTGCAACCAGATTGGCTCCTCTGTCTTGCTGGATTTGTGTCTTGGGAAAGCATTAGGCGCACCAGCATAGAAATTTGTCCAAATCCAGCGCGCTGTGAGGCTGACAGTAATCAATGGGCCAACATTAGAAATGTAATATCTGTGCCATTATCATGGAAAGTTTTCTCTGTGGTGTGCATTACTCTTCCATCCCGCACGTGTATCCATCTCAGCACGCTTGATGGATGAGTCGGGAATGACTATCTGACACGCCATTCGAAATCTGTGAGACAGATTCCTGTAAACTTTGGCTTCTTATGAGAATGGATCTAAAAAAACTCACTGCACCTTTATTTTGATGGGGGGGGGGGGACGACTCTGCAAGGAAAAGGAAATATAACAAATGTCCATTCAGTTGCATTTGGTGCTAATTCAAAGTTTTACATAGTAAGAAAAGAAAATGTTTTATGAAGTTGTACTCAAAAATGTAATGAGTACAGTCATTTTTTAAATCAGAAGTGAGTGTCGCTTCTTATATAAAAATAACTGTACTCATTACATTTTTCTACAATATTTGTTTTAATTATGTATGATGCCAGTCACCACACTCAACAGCAAACATCAAAAATATCTTCATCCTCATTGGCTGCCGTCTCAGCAGATATAGTAGTGTAGTGTTGTTTGGTGATTTGAAGAGTAAAAATGTATTCTAGACATTTCTTATTTTGCTTTACTAAAGAAGATACTGGGAGAATCATCACCTGGAAGAGTAAAAAAGGTCTAAAGCCAGAACATCAGTACCGCATACAGTGTGGAAAGATTTGTTAAAAGAGAAAATCCTGGCCAAGTTGTTTTAATTTTTTTGGATGGGCAAAGGCATTAATTGCATAAACTGATTTCTAAAATCCACTAGTGTCAGTGTGCTTTATTTAAAACTCAAGACAATCATGCTGATACATGTTGATAGATGGCACTATTGTGGCATTGAGGGATCGGAATCTAAAGTGCATGAAGAACAGTGATGATAGCTATCCAATCAACTACGGGATGCACCTTTAATTCCTCTGAGATCAAACATTGTCATTATCCTCAAAAAAAAAAAAAAAAAAAAAATCTTTACACAGTGTTCTAACCAGAATATTTGTTCGTTGGGTTGGTATTTGATTTTCAGTTTTACGATTTGAATATTCGTGGGGTTTTTAACATACCTGCCACCCCGCAACCTCCTATCCCCCCCACCCTACCCCGAAACATTTTTCATTATATATATTTTTATTTTTATTTATTTTTTACAATTATCTTATTGCCTTGCCATTTTAATAGGATGTTCAGTTGAATAGAAACCCAACCTCATTACATATTTGCTTCTTCTTAGCCTAAGTGTTCCCTGCAACTGAGTATTTTCTGTCTAGAGTGCACAACTGCATGAGCTAATATGGAGGAAACGCATGCCTGCAGCTTGCAATTTGGGTTAAGCTGTGTTCGATCGACATTGCGGAAAATAGAATAATAGAATCAGAATGTATCAGCCTTTTATGAAAGCCTGTTTCCTCCACTAAATAAAAAAATAAAAAGAGTAATAGTTTTTTTTTTCCTCACAATTGCGAGTTATAAACTCTGGAAAAAGTAGCAATTACTTAGCAATTACAGACTTCAATAGCCTTTTTACTAGTTAGGGATGTGACGTAAGACATTTTTCATGCACCGTCACATTACAGTGCGTAAATTAATGACTGTGACCATTTTACTTTCGGTTTAGAATTAGCACCAATTCAGGGGTGGGTTGCTTGAATGGTTGGTTCATTAACCTATTATTATTAAATGAAAAAAACAAAAATGGTGGGCATGTTATGTAACCGGTGTTATGCCTGAACTCGGACTATCACAGCAAACCCGTTATTATCAATCTAAATGAATCGACTGCAAAATATAGCAGCTTGTTACTAGGACATAACAGACCAGTGTGTTTTGTATCACTAGCGCAGTGTCCGTTCTCTGAGCATATAAGCCCTGGGCGTGTGAGGCAAGATTTATACTTGTATTAGAAAGAAGAATATGTTCAGCCCCCTCCCTCTGAAGCTTTGAATATTCTGTGTTGATACCTGCGAGTACCGGGACTTTTATTATGACGTGACGGGACACAGTCGCCGGGTGTCCGCGCTTCCGGTCATGATTATAAGGTAAAGCAACTCTTTTTAGCATATTAGATATATTTAAGTGTGTTTAAAATTATGTTATGACGTTACTCTATGCGTTTGCTCGTTGCTGCTGTGACATGTTCACACTGCTAAGAGAAAAGCGCTTCTGCAGAATAAAACCGAGGGTAACGCAGAATGACGCGATTGACAGGCGCCTCGCTCAAACGCTATGCTGAAACGTCCCGGTCCTTAGTTAAAATAGCAATTTCTCACAATAATGACGACGGCCGAGTTGTGTTTGCATGCTTCTAGTAAACACAGAAACTGGCGAGCGGTGGTCTTTCGAATCAGCTTTGACCGTGGCTCTGGAAGACTTGGAGTTAAGCTTTTCTCTGAGAAAAGAACAAATAACGGCACTGAAGTCATTCTTAAAAAAGGAAGATGTGTTCGGAGTTTAGCCGACCAGATACGGTGAATGTTTAATCTATCAACAAGCTCTGTTTCACCTTCGTTGCTCTGGTTGGTTGTGTACTGTATCCTATCGCGTGCAGAGGGAGTTTGAAAGACAACCATTTATCCCGCCCCTCAGATTGAGCCCTGTCAATGGTGAGTTTCAAACAAATCAAACATCTTGATGTGGGTCTGGCTTGTCAGGCTAACATAGTGCACCTTTAAACATCAAATATCATCTGATTGGGTTTTAATGCGTCACATAGCATTTTTATGTTCAGTATGAACAGACAATTGGTGGAATTACTAGACTAGATATGTGATCATCAGTCTTCATGTTTTTTGATGGTCAGTCCTGTAAACACATCCTTGACTGTCTTCTGCTATGGCATGTTGTTTTAGTAAACATGAGAATAGTTTTGATTAGGGCACAATGTAATTAGAGCACTTGTAATGCTTTGGATTTCTTTATTGACCGGTCTGACTGTCTTTCTTTCTTTTCTCTGTAATAAGCGCACAGAGGCCGTCAACCCATGTCATTTTCTTTTAAATGGGCAATTATAACTGTAGCTACGTGTGAGACAGTGAAGAGAGAAAGAAACAAAGACAAAAAGAGACAGAAAGAAGACAGACGCAGGAAGGAAGGGCGGCGATAGACCCATGCATTTTTCAAAGACTATGATTAGACTTGCCAAAGAGGCACTGAGGCAGGGGATCTGAGGGCACAGCAGTGCTTGGGTGGCAAACCAAAAGAAAGCAATTTGTCATTGATGTTTCTGAGCAGATGATGCTGTTTGTGGGCTGAATCGAGTGTGCGCAACAGGTGGGGCTGATCTGTCAGAAAGCAGAACAAGAGAGCTGTTGATTACTGTTTGAGTCATGCCAATACGTATGCATATGAAGTGTATCTTTCAAATGAACATTTTTGATGGGGAAAGGATGCACAACATCAGACTGGTAGTGTATGGTCTAGTATGGTTCCAGTTTTACTGGGTTTTTATTTTTATTTTTATTTTTTATTTTTTGTGGAGGGGTAATATTTGGGAAGTCCCCATGAGGAGAAAAGCATTCAACAGAAGTCTGGTAGAATACATTTAAAGGTGTCATGAACTGGCTTTTTAAATGTTTTTCTACAAATTACATTTACATGGTTTTTACATTAAATAATGAACAAATAATGAATAAGTAATAGGCTATTTTCTAGCTTTTGTTTTGAGGCGCTCTCCAGAACGCTGGGTTTTGATGGAGTGAAGACTTCGAAGTAAACTCCGACGGCTTTGGTTAGATAAAATTTGCATATTTAATGAGCTTCTGCTCCACTGTCAGTTCACAAGAGAGATTGTTTTGAAAACAGCAACCGGAATAATTATCTGACAGGGCTCGCAAAACGTATTTATCAAACAAACGTAATTTATCTCTCATCCACCTGCGATTGATTGGAATATAATTTTTTTATTACTTTGCCCGCCTGATCGGGGGATATAAGTGTGAACCCCGTATCTTCAAGTATCAAGTTAAGAGATTGAACATCGAAGATCAAAAAAGTTATATTATTTTACTATTTAAGATTCACAGACTTGCCAACAGGCTTATGTTTTGGTAGCCCGTCTGGAAAACACATAGCCCCGGAATGTTGGGCTTTGCGAGATCTGGCCCATAACGGTGCATGTCTAACTCTGATCCCGAATTGCAATGAACCAACTAATAAAGGATTCTCCAGCCTGTGCCAGCGTTCTAAGGTATGTTCTTTTAGACATGTACACATTATCAAAACAATCTTTAACAATGTAATACTATCACATATACTAACACATTTTACTCACATAAGTGTGTTGCACCATTCCTGTCTGATCCAATATAGAAGGCACAGCATTGTGTTTTAATCTCAATATGTCAGCATATCCAGTATGGACCTGTGTTTTATTTACAAACGATTCCGTTGTGAAATCAAGCAAGCAAATGTACACTCATTGCTAATATTAGAATCCGAAGGAAGAATATACTGGTACTGTGTTCTTCCACAAGAAGACACAGCACAATATGTTACTCTCTTTGGCAAGTTTATTGCTTGGTAGCATTATCTGTTTAGCTCCACGAGTTGGTGGGCGGGGCTACAGAAGCAGGCGTACATATTTATCTTTTGAGATGGCTTTTCCCCATTCTATTATGTCATTGATCAATATATATATATATATATATATATATATATATATATATATATATATATATATATATATATATATATATATATATATATATATATATATATATATAATATTCAGAGATCTCTCATTTGCTGTGCCTGGTGTCTATAAAAGCTTTTCTTTGACTAACAAGGACATTTTCAGCTCTGACACTTACAAACTTGTATATATCAAAGGCTCAAGGGAAAGTTGATTTCTCAATTCATCACCCCTTTAAAGATTACATGAAATTCAAAAACATCTTTCTCATAGTGATATAACTAAGACAAGAAAATAATGGCAGAACTACAAACGCATTTCAGGCAAGTGTTGGAACAATTTTGAATAGTTTATCATCATTTGTGCTGTGTAACTTTGCAGACTGTTCACACAATATGTGCCTTTAAATTAAGATTAGAAAATGCATAATTGTAAACATGCTAAATATTATTTTGTTACATAATGTGTGTAGTTTTTGTTTAAATAAAATAAAAATAAAAAACCCTCACTTTTTTCTCAAAATTTCGAGTGTATACAGTGTTGGACAAAATTGTTAAACTGTTAAATATTATCAAATATGGCTGTAAAAAATAAATCTACATTGTTTATCCTTTTGTTCTTTTATTAAAAAAATAACTAAAAAAATCTTTAATTGAAGTAAAATAATTGATCACATTAAATAAATACTTTTGTCCAAAACACATTGGCCCCAACTGTTGGCACCCTTTTATTAAATTCCCTTTTCCCAAGATAACAGCTCTGAGTCTTCTTCTAAAATGCCTGATGGGTTTGGAGAACATCTGACAAGAGATCAGAGACCATTCCTCCATACTGAATCTCTCCAAATCCTTCAGATTCACAGATCCATGCTGTTGCTTCTTCACTTCAGTTCAGCCTCTTATTATCTACAGGGTTCAGTTCAGGGAACTGGGACGGTCTCAGCAGAAGCTTCATTTTGTGTTCAGTGATACATTTGTGTGGTGATTTTGCTGTTTGTTTTGGATTATTTTCCTGATGGAAAATCCAACCACGGCCCATTATAAGATTTCTAGCAGAATCCATAAGGTTTAGATTTTTTATCTTTTGGTATTTACTAGAATCCATTATACCATGTATCTGAACAAGATGTTCAGGACCTCCAGGAAACAAAACAGATCCACAACATTAAAAATCCACCTGTATTTTTAGCTGTGGGCATGGGGTACCTTTTATCCCTGTTTGCATCAAACCCATCTGGTAGATTTCCTGCCAAAAAGCTCTTTTTATAGTTTCATCTGACCACAGAACCTTTTTGAATTTCCAGTCGTGTCTGAAAACTGAATCTGCTGGAGTTTGTTTCTGGATAGGCAAGGATGATTTTTCTTGAAACCCTCCCAAACAACATGTGGGGATGTAGGGGTTGTTTGAAAAAAAAAAAAAGGCTTTCTGACCCCAAGGCTCATCTAATCTCTGCAATTCTCTATCTATGAACCTTTCTGCACTCAAACGTTCTGCCTCGCTATGCATTAGGACAATATACACACACGTCCTCTCAGCAGATTTGTAACATCTTTAGTTTAGCCCTGATGGTGGAAATAGGGAATTGCAATGCTTTAGCTATTTTCCTACTGCCACTTTCTATTGCGTGACGCTCAACCATCTTTTGCTGGTTATTATATTCTGTGGTTTTACTCATTGTGATGAATGATTAAGGCAGTCTTAATCATTGTCCTCCTTATATTTATACTCCTGTGAAACAAGACATCATAGCTGGACAATTTTATGTTCCTTGTCACCCTGGTGTGCTAAAAAATGAAAAATATGAATGTAAATATACTTCAGAGATATTTTACTCGTTTCAATCACCCATTTTCAATTATTTTAGTTCAATGAAAGGTTAAATTTTTATGTAAAAAAAAAAAAAAAAAAAAGATCAAAAGGATAAACCATGCAGATTTGTTTTTTTACAGCCATATTTGATCATATTTACCAGGGGTACCAACAATTTTGACCACCACTGTACATCTCATACATTTCAGAGATTTATCTTTTAATTTAAATTGTATTTAAATATATTTATACAATGGATTAATTGTATTATTAATATGTTAAATAATAAAAGATAAATTGTATCAATTAAAAAAATAAATTAAATGAAAACAAAGACGCAACTCTCTTGTAAATATTGGAGCAAGCCAAGGCATTTCTAATCGCGCTGTGTGAAAAACATACTGAACGGCGGCTCGAAACACCCAACCGCTTCATGAATACAGGAATACTGTGTACGCACACTACACAGTTCAGCTGAATAAAGAAAACCAGTGTTGCTTAAAAGTTTTGATGGATGATGGTTTTAATGAAGGTAAATATGATTACAGTGACATACATTAGGCATGTGAGTGTCCATCATTCATAGATGTCACTACCAAATAGAATGCCGCCATATTATGTATAATAGTTTGGTCGCCCAAACTGCTCATTTGAATGAGAGAGAGACAAAGATACCAGGAGAAAATTAAAATTTTAGGCTCCATATTTGTTACCCCCAGTTTTCTTTTGTCCATTATTATCATTATTATCTAACCCAGATTGGTGCCACACTTTCACATTTTTCACCCATCCAGCCACAGCATATTGATATGCATCAGTACTCTTAAAAGCCTTCAAGCTATCACTATATATATATATATATATATATATTGTACATAACCCCTCCCTATAGTGATAGCTTGAAGGCTTTTAAGAGTATATATATATATATATATATATCTTCAAGAAACAAGATGTATATAGGTTCCTCTTTAGGCTGTTGTTGCAACCAACTGCACAACATATTGCAGGGACTAGTGATGGAGCTCAAATCATGTTGAAATGATCGTATTTACTAGTCGAACGCGCATGAACGCCACCACAAAGTCGTAAATACCAGTGGGAAGTTTGGGATTTTCTTTAAGCCCCGATCTGTACGAGTTGTAGGCGTGTCTGTGAGAAACCTGGCAGAATCAAAGGATGCAACGTCCTTAGTTGAATATAACAGGTACTGAGCTGTGACACTGACAGTCAGGCACTATCTCAATATGTTAAATTGTATTTAAGGGCAAAAATTGTCCAGATACAGTTTTACAGGTCCATTTACAACCCTATAAATTGTCCCTAGGATATATTGCTCTGTTTTTGCCTTATTTGGAAGAGTCATGAATATTAATGTTGAGCTCATCTCTGATTGGCTTATTTCAGCCACTCACAGCTCACAGCAGTTCAGCTCGTGAGTCCTGACCGTCCTGACAGAACACAGACAGATTGAATGACACTTTAAAGGGTTGCTTAAGGGTTTAAAGGGTTACTTCACCGCTTTTTCATATTAAACTGTTATTCCCTTAACGAAAACAAGTTGATACATATCTCTCTCAGTGTGTGCACTTAAACGCTCTGACTCATGGTGACACTCTGATAGCATTGAGCTTAGCCCAGTAAGCCCAGTTCATTCACTATGGTACCAAACAGAGATCAAAATAGGTGTACCAAACACCTCCAACTTTCCCTATTTAAATACAGTTACACGAATAGTTGAGCGATCAAGTATGGTGACAAAATAAAATGTGGCACTTCTCTAATCGGATTAAAAAGGAGAACTATAATGTATGGCGGAATAGCACTTTTGAGAATACTTTGGCTCGGCGCAGTAAAAAGTCTTCTACTTCTAACTTGATCTCTGTTTGGTACCATAGTGAATGAACTGGGCTTAGTGGGCTAAGCTAAATGCTATCAGATCGTCACCGCACGTCAGAGAGATTAAGAGCAGGCACTCAGACAAGAGAGGTATGCGTCAACTAGTTTTAGTTAAGGGAATAACAGTTTAATATGAAAAAGCGGTGAAGTATCCCTTTAAGCAGAACATCTCAAATGGAGATTGCTAAAATGCAGCTTACTTTTTTATTGGTGTTTTCAGATCATCTGCGCACGAGAAAGAGCGTTCATGCTTGTGGTTGCCAGATTTCAGTAATTTAAAACCCCCAAACAGACAGAGCTTTTCTGTGAAAATAACTCATATTCTATCCAGTGTTTTACCTAAACATGTCCAATCTGGCAACTATATTCACGCGAGCTCTCTCTCGCGCTGATGATCTGAAAACACCAATAAACAAGTAGGGGGGTGTGAGGAAGGAGGAATCCATATTTTAAATAGTTGAATATGTTTGTAAGATGATGAATGAAAATGCAAGGATATAATTAAATGAAGGGGAAATGAGGGATGGTTTTTGAAGTTTTTAGGATATTGGCAGTGGTCAGGGAAGCATTCCTCACTGTCTGGCTGCATTTGACAGGTTGCATCATTCAGCAACATGTATGCAAAGCTCTGAGAAAAATCATGATCCGTTGTGATTCCTGACAAATGCAGCACAAATACAGGGTTGAAACCTAAAGAAAGAAGATAAGTTTGATAAGTCTGGCTACATGGGTCTTTAGTCTCGACTTAACAGAGTTGTTAATCTCTGTAAGATCACAATGTATGATGACTACAAATCTTTTCGTCTTCGTACATTTCGTTCTTTTGAGTCTAGGTCAGTACAGTAGCATAATGTGTACAAAACACAAACTCATACTCTTTTTAATAAGAGCTTTTGATTTCCTGTGTGTATATCATAGATGCCAGTGCCCGGCTCAGTTTGAGGGACCCGAGTGCCAGCAGACAAAACACAGTTTCCATGGAAACGGCTATGCTTGGTTTCCCCCTATAAGGCCGTGCTTCGAGAGCCACCTCTCACTGGAGTTCATCACAGAGGTGGCAGATGGCTTGCTGCTCTACAGCGGACCCCTCTCTCAGCTTCAGCCGTGGGAGCCGGAAGACTTCATGGCCATAGGTAACCTACACACACTTTCACCGCAGGTCGAGAGGCAAGGGATGGGGATTGCAAATCTGTGGTGGCATTACGGCAGAACATTGCTTCAGTGTCTACATCATTCTTTCATATCACAAGCTCAACCTCTGGCACATCTTCACTCATCTCCCAGTAGGGCTACACACAGAGAGAAGAAAATAGAGAAAAAAAGGGCGATAATATGTTTATTTTAGACAGAAAGAGATGAAGAGACTCCTTTGCGTTCTCTCCAGCAGGATTTAGTGTTTCTAATAAAAAAAAGTTTTATTGCTGTAACATTTTCTTACTCGGGGGAGATCTGCTATCGTCTAACAACCTAAACACAGAGAAGAAAAAAACACAAAAGGATAAAAATACCACATTATGTCTGTTTGTTTGCGTATATGTGCCATAAATTCCGCAGCATCGCCTTGTGTGCTGCTGTAGTAGCTCATTTAGGGTTAACGAATGCACTCATTATATCAGTAAAAGCTTATTTGTCATTCATCTGGGAGAATGATTACAATGGGGTATACATATTTAGAGCTTTAATGAACTCACAGATCTGCCTACGTGCCAAGCATACGTTCATATGAGAGCGTTCTGCTCTTGATCAGTTCACTGATGTGTTGGCAAATGTGGATAAGTAGCAGATAAGACAGTGTGTGAGTGTAATCAGTGCAGGGTGAGATTCTGAACATATGGAGAGAACGAGAGAGGGATGGATGGCAGACAGCAGATCTGAGGTGAGAAAGAGAGAATGACGGAGTGAAAGATGAAGATTAAGTGAAGTGTGCAGCTTTGGACAGGGTTTCAAAATGGTTTCAGCAACAAAGAGTGGTGAAGAGGTGGAGATCTGTCTGAGCTTCAGTTGCAGGTCGGTATCTGGGTGAGAGTGATAGTCAAATACTCCTGTGCTTGTGTTGGAGCTGCTGCTTGCTGGCGAAAGATCTCTGAAAAGCTGCCATAATGGACTGATCCAGTTGACTAGAAAGACGAGTGATAACATATGTTACTACATAATCTGTCCGCAAACAAACATGCCACAACATGTTTTTTTGGGTAAGACTTGATTAGTACTCAATTGATTTACATTACGGTAGTTAAATATTAGATCACCCAAAAATGTACGCATTTATTCTCCTTCGTATTGTTCCAAATCCATAAAACTTCAGTTCATCTTCATAACACAAATGGTTGCATATTTTTTTAATAGTTTGAAAAAAAAAAATCTTGTTCAGAAGATGGATTAAAGTTTATAGATTTGGAACGATTTAATACAAATAAGAATGGGTTAGATATCCCTTTATTGCACTAAACTTTTACACCATTTATTTATGTGGACAAATGTACATTTCTACATCAACTAATTTAACATTTGTACATGAACATTATAAACAATTATGAATTTGAAATATATATTCTTTTTGTGGCAATTAATGATGCTATAAATATACAGTATATATTCAAATATAGACACCGCTTTATTTTTGGTGGAAAAATAAAGCAGCTGGAGCCACTGCAGCTTACAAAATAACAATGATTTTGTTTGTCACATTAAGTTGCTTTTGGTTTAAAGACTTATTGGTTCCTAGTTAGTTCCTGGGGTATTTTTAGGGGCGCCTCAGATGCTATTTTTCTACATCATCTGCTGTGGAAATGTACAAATTGGATTTATACTGGGCACTAGCTCCAGAACCAGCACTAGAAAAGGGTTGAGAGAGAAAGAGGATGGATAGGACTAGTGAGGACATGCAGCAATGAGAATAAGGAGAAATGGAAACAGAGAAAGAGTAGAGAGACAGCGAAGAAAGAGTCAGATTAAATAGATAAAAGAGGTTCAGATTTGAAGGAACTGCTGAGGAGTAACAGTAAGTGGCGCAGCTCAGACATGAATTAAACGGAGAAAGAAGTTCATGTCTAAGTGAGAGACGAAGATGCTGTGTGAATGGGAAGGACCGAAGAAAGAAAGCGGACGATGAATAATGATGAATGGCAGTGCGGAGGACAGCGGAACAAGTGTAGCCACAGTGTGAGTCTCTGTGCATTACTCTCCCTCTCTTCAGTCCTCCTTGCCTTCACTCTATCAGACCTTATTACTTACTGCTGTTCTTCACTGTGGCCTATTAAACCTTATCATTGGCCTGCTGCCTGCCAGTTTTACGCCTCTGCTCTTCTTATTAAAGACACTCATGACACTGATACTCCATAGTGTACACACACCCAGGGGCCTCCCACACATATCCCTGTGTGCAGCAGATGATACTGGTGTGTCTGTGTGAGTATTAGTACTTCTGAGTTATTTACTAATAGATTATGAAGTTGCATTTGTTTGACTTTGATTGGTTTGAGGTGGACTGAAGATTGTTACTGGTCAGTAAACATCTCCAGCAGGCACTAGGTGTAAGAATTTTGGCTTTAAATTAAAATTGACATATTGACTTTTTATATTGACATTCCAATTAAGAGTAATCATGTATTTTGCTTTTATAAGGCACATGTATATTTGGGTGATTCACACATCAGTTGAAGTGCTTGAGGCACATTAATAAAACATTATAAAACAAGCACCAAGCATGAAATCCACACGTGGTGTCTGTATTAAAGAGAGACTATCTTTCTTCACCTCTAGCATGAATTACTTCTCCTAAACACACTTTTTCTCATTACTTGCCAGCTTCATTGTCTCTGGATGACCTTTGACCTTCTCCTCAATTTATTTTCATTGATGGAAATGGGCACTGATACGTGCTTGAAGTCTTCATGTCACATGGGTCTTATTGGTGGTTACAGTCTCTTTTCAAGGTTAGACAAAGATTTGAGGGGTGAGCATGTTGAATCAATAGACAAATTACACTGACAAATCTAATTTATTTGATTAAGGACACTTATTGAATGATAAGCAGTCTCATAATGTAATTTAGCCATGTCTGAAAAGACTTGCACAGATGTACAGGCTGTAGATGATGCACAGGGACACTGAGAAACATTCCGATGCCTACTGTAGATTGCATACTTTAATCATTTCTTAATCTTGTCAAGGATGTAAAGGTAATACATTCTGTAGACATCCTGTCATTCATTTATTGTGCTTGTTATGCACTTCTATCCAAAGCGGTTTCTTATGTTGGGTTTCTATAAAGAAGCTTGAAAATACCTATAAAAAAAAAAAAACTATTAATATTGAATGAGGGCTATATGACCTTTTTTTTAATGATTCACTTTGGTTTCAGTACATCAGTATGTTTCTTGAGTAATGGCTTCTACAAATTTAGCTTTGAATTATGTATGTATGGACATATATATATATATATATATATATATATATATATATATATATATATATATATATATATATATATATATATATATATATATTTCACAATATTACTGTTTTAATATATATTTTTATTAATTAATTGCAGCCTTGGTGAGAGAACTATTATAACATTTAAAACCTTTTAATAGAATAATCTACATTTATCAGTATCTGGGAGAATCCATAGATAGGTAATATCATTGCCTATCATAAAATCATACGATGTATATGTCTCAGTAATATTTAGCCTATTTTTATTATCAGTCAATGAAAATTAGCATTTTGAATTTAATTTATGTATTGCTGTATTTTTTAAAATGTTTTAGGAACTCTGAAGTGTTTATGAATATGTTTGTGAGCTTTTACACACACACACACACATACACACACACATACACACTGGCTGTCTGGTCAGAGTGCCTGGCAGATGAAAGTGTGCGCAGAGATACAGTTACACCCAGAGTGTGATGTGCGCATTATGGTCAATTTGCTGAAACCTGCTTCACAGTGAACCCTCTCAGACTCATCATGCTACAGCAGCTCTCAAATATCCCTTTCAACTTATAGTATTTCAGCTCATTTCCTGAGCCGCTGATGTGAGGGCCACTGGGTGGGGTTTCCAGGGTCCATATGACATTGGCCCTCCTGCTCGTCCCTCAGGACCCGCAAAGAGAAGCCATTTCTTATGCTTAAAGTGGAAATGCATTTGGGGGGGATCTGGGGGAGGAGGTCGTCCTCCCTTCATCTTCCCTCCTGCTGACAGAGGGATTAATGTGCAGGGATGTTGCAGGGAGACCAGTATGAATTAGGGATGAGGAGCAGAGAGCACAGACGACCCCCTATGACTGCAGAGGGATCGTTTCTAAGAGCAAAAACATGTTGCAGCCTAATTACATATACAGATGTGTTCCCTGTATATGACATTTACATATGTAACACTGAACGTGCTGGCGAGTGGTCTAGATCAAATTGTGTGCCCCCTCATCCTGCTTTCTCTCTCTTCCTGGTTTCCTGGTTCCTGGTTTTCATCTGTATATTAAGGCCAGGGCCGGCCCGTGGCATAGGCGGAATAGGCAAATGCTAGGGGCACCACTTGTCCATAGGGGCGCCAAAATTAGTGTTTTTTTTCCGGTTTTATTACTGCTACTTTTTATTAATATTAATTTGAAATATTACCAAAAAAAACCTTACACAAATCCCCAGACTCTTCCCAGACCACCGCATCAATCTCCTCCTGCCCAGCGAGTGCTTTAGTGTGTCCGATATTGAACGTGTGATCAGTTTAACGTTGGAAATTTGTTGTTGCGTCGCCTCTCGCGCATCTAACAGACAGGATTGCTTTCGTTTTTAATGTGCTTGTTCGCTCGCGCCAGACAGTGAAAGTTGCCTAATTATTTATGACGGACTGCCAATATGTCAAAAAGACCGAAGCCCTCTGATACAGGAAAGATAAGGAAAAAGGGGATGAAGACAGGTAAAGTGATGAAATGAATGAACAGTTTATCTAAATGCATTATCTAAATATGAATGTTTGCTAATTAATTCCAGTTATTTTACCTTAAACTGTATGTAAGCAGCTGTTCTGGGTGATCAGAATCTGTAAAAAATCATGTCAATTGTTTATAAACATATATCATTTTTTTATTAGCCTAATGTTTTGACTCAGTTGTGCAATTGTAAGGGGATATATGGCGTTTTTAAAATTAGTAATGATATTTATATACAGGTTTATCTAAAAAAGCTAAAAAATAAAATAAAATGCACACTAAAATTTCTTAAAAAGTTTAATTAATGGTGAAAACATGAGCATGCATAGTTCAGTGGAGAATATACATACATACACACATTTTTGTGTATATATGTGTGTGTCCTTGTTTATTACATTGTGGGGACCAAATGTCCCCATAAGGATGGTAAAACCTGAGATTACCTACATTGTAGCAACAAGGCAGCGGTCCCCACTTTGTGTGTGTGTGTGTGTCCATTTATTTATTTTTTAAATTATAAAAACACAACCAACATATAAAAACCTTGATACAAGGGGCACCAAGTTAAATCTTGCCTAGGGCAGCAAATTGGTCAGGGCCGGCCCTTATTAAGGCCAGGAAACACCAGGCTGGTGGTTGGTCATCAGCCAACATCGGCCATTGTTGAGTGCCTGTTAGCTTGGTTTTTGCATTGTTCCGGCACAAGTCAGACCCTGTTAGTGAAAGAGAGAGAACTCTGATTGGTTGTTCAGCTTTATATCAAACCAGTGCAAGAGAAGAAAAGCAAAGGTGATGAAAGTGATGATACAATGAAGTCAAAGTGGACACACAGAGAAGGTGGTTCTAATTTTATTTCTTCTTACCTAAGTGTTCCAATACTTTCTTCATTCCAATGCATCAACATGATTTATATACTTTGGGGTAATTTTGTTTTCCATTTTGAATGACTATAGACTAATATGAATTGAGAAGGGTGACAGAAACTTTGCCATTTTTCAATTAAAGCAGTGATTTTATCTTGCAATTGATTATTATTATTTTTTTTCATTGTTAGAGTGTGCAGACTTTTTTGAAGTGTTTTCCCGTTGGAGTTTTTGGTCCTCAATTGGTTTTTAAGGTGCAGTGATTTCTTGGTTATTTTTCGAGTATAGCCTACTGCCACCTTGTTCTTATTATCAGTATTGCCTCACACAGGTGCAAAACCTAACTGCTAGTTGGCCGTTGACTCTAGTCTTCCGGCCTTTAGAAACTTTTAATAGTCACATCCTCTTTCTGTCTGTCATAAAGAGAGACCTTCATTACTTCCTATCGTTTCAGTCCTTTCAAATCAATACCAACCCCCAGACTTGTACCTTTTCCATCTCTCATTTTCACTCCTGTTGCCTTTCCTTTCTCAATCCTACTGCATCTGCACTCTACCTAAAATGCCATGTCAGCCCGAGAAGACATGGTCTTGCTCTCAGTTGGCAGCACTTCATGTCTGGGACAGGATTGGTGACAGCATCAGTGTAGGGGAGCAGTTCTCTGTTCTCAGGGGCTTCCCTCTAAAAAGGGCTTCTCAGCCCAGATTACAGCAGCACTGCTCTTCACCCAGCATGTTCACTGTTATCTCCAGCTCAACACTCTGATACCATCGGGAGTTAGCCTGGAGACACCAGAGAAACCGGTTGAGAGAGAATACAATGGAAACTGCCAAGATAGGAACAGTTTAAGAAACTCTGGGTTTGTATAGTTATTTCATTCAGCTGTGTGGCTCATGAGTTAATAAAGTATAATTGTTGGGGTTAATCATTTCAATTTGGAAAAATGTTTAATAATATGGAAACCCGAGAGAGAGGGTTATATAACACTTTCCATGTAATGTTATTGTATGCACAAAATACACAAAAGAGTCATAAGCCTATGTTTTAAATATTTGTTCAATTCTCATTTTTTGTTTTGTTTTGTACCTTCATTGAAATGGTGACAAGATAAATATTTTGAACATTTTAATTTGATTACCGAAATACATTTATTCCATTTAAAATAAAAGGTAAGTAGTTGATTTTAAAATTAATTTGAAGAATTGAAAAATTAAATGTGGGAATATTATTTAAAAAAACTGTTTGAGAGAGAGCTTTAAACAAAATGAGGGGTTATCTAATTTTATCTGCCCTAATGGGTTATAAATATAACAAAAAGACCTGTTCCATTAAGTAATGCCTATTTAACTAACTCCTGCAAAGTAGGCAACTGAGCAATTATATTAAAAGTATTTCTGAGCCATTATTTCCATCATTGCTCTATTTATCTCTAAGCATGTGCTAACCAAACTCCCCTTCAACTGTGAGAGTGAGACAAAGTCCCTCAGCACTCATGAACTTGAATGGGTTAAACCAGAGGAGGATGATGAAGACATTCACTGCTGAAACACTGTGCACAAAATAATAGGAGAAATAGAGTGACAGAGAGAATAAGCACAGATGGACGACAAAAATCAGCCCATTTTAATGACGGTGCGAGGGAATTAGCCAGGACAATCTGTCTGGAGAGTCAGTCATTTGATTTGAGCTAATTTGATTTGTGCTAAGCACCTAGTTTTTCTTAGTTTCAGTTCAGCTTATAGAGTATCCTCTCATACAGTGTGAAGAAAACACTGTGACCAACGAAAGTTCAGTTTCACGATCAGCAGACTGTGAGTGCCAGACAGTGCAACATAGCCGAGCTGAGAGGAAGTGTGCGTTATTTATAGGAATGAAAAGAGTGCATCAAAGGGAGAACTCAAGAGGGTGACAAATAAGAAAATAGAGGGGAGAATAGAGGACATCGGGAAAGTGGATTATTGAGACACGACAGGCAGACATGTCGGCCAAAATGGGCACGACGGTCTTATTTAACAGCAAAGATCCTGCTGATTAACGTGAAATTAGTTGACGATGTTTCTGCCTTTATTCCCAGACTCTGTCAGAATATACGAAGCTTAAGGGAGTCTTCCTGGCTTCATTAATTTTTAATTTGCCAATCGGTTAACTCAGACAAAAAGAAGAACTTTCCGTAATATGTTTTTCCATTTATGCCAGAGGATAATATAATCGCAATTGCTGCAGGCTCTTCAGCGCTAACTTTATTCAGTAATGTGAAACAGAGCGCTAGTTCTGTATTCTTGTTTTAACCATCCACCTATGTTCTTCTCTCTGTCTGTCTGTCTGTCTGTCTCTGTTCTTCTTTCTCAGAACTGATTGACGGCACCCCCACCCTGAAAATTAACCATGGCTCGGGTACATTGGTCCTGCAGTTGCCGGGCAACGTGAATGTAGCAGACAGACGGTGGCACAGACTGGACGTGAGGAGCAACAGCAAAGTAAGCATTCACCGTTAACAAGCAACTGACTGCCGAGTTTAATCGAGCAGAGGCCCGTCTCTCCTCGGCAGCTTCTTCAAATAAAGCACCTCAGTACTTCTGTACAAGACACCAAAGTCTTACTATCTCTTCCGAAACCCTGTTCACAGTCCACGAGGGGCAGAGAAATTGTGGTCACTGCTGTTGGCTGGGTTTGCTTGATCCCAGACATTGTTTAGTGTGCTAGTTTGTATTGTCTTCAGCATTGCCAGAACTGCTTCAGATCCTTTGTTGCTGCCAGTCTCTCTCTTGTAGTGATAGCTTGTAGTTTTGCTGGGGTGGAAATTGCCTTAGGGTCAGTCTGAAATTGCTTGAAATTATAATGCTTATTGTTCAATACAAAAAGGATCCGAGCATCCTGCAGGTTGGAGCTTTTTAGTATCTTGACATGCTGTGTGTTTAGTAATACCATGCCTGAGGCTTAATCCTCCATACAGAGTGGAGAAAGTGTTTGAAGTGTGGCTTCTTCCAGTGTTAAAAATGTAGATGAAGAAATGTAAAGAAGACATCTAAAGGCTGGAATACACTAGATGACCTCTGTCCCTACTTACAGTCTGGATGAGACAACGCTAGTTGCAGAAAGTCAGAGCCAGTCTGCAGGTCTTAGTCAATCGAAGTTGACAGATCTCACAGAAAACTGTATTGTGTCTAATGGTCAGTGACTCAGATTTTATATGTGTGATATTTTTAGCCGATTTTAGAACACGTTGTTTTCATTTGTCATGCATCTCCTAGCAACTGTGTGAGTTTGTTGTGTTCAGAACTGTCTAAAGTGGACTACGAAATAAAGTGTTACCGGATGTTTTCATAGCTAGAAATATGTACATGTACATAATATTAATGTATTTGGTTGATACGCCATGACTTATCCAAAGTATTTTTATGAACAAAATATTAACTTGATCATATGACAAACATAATTCCTGAAATTTTTTACATTAGTTCTATTTAGGGTCTTTTTTGTATTGTGTTTTTCAGTAGTGTTTTAGCAGTGTCAAATTGAACCCAAAACAGACATAACATTAGCATACTTCTATAGTTTGTGTTAAAACATGAATAAAGATTCAATATATTAAATACATTTGAATGGATAATAAGGGGATTATTTAGATTTTTAGTGCTGTATAAAAAACATTCAGTCTCAAAGCATAATGTTTAATATGCCTCCATTAAATTGTGGCATTTCATGGATTTCGTGGTGTTAATAAATGTTCTTTTCTCCCCCACGTTTGTTCTCAGGAGGTGCGTTTTACACTTGATCGCTGTGCGGGAGCCACTATCATGGAGATGGAGGGAGTGGGCAGCTGGCTAACTACTGAAGACCACACTTCCTGTGAAGTTACTGGCATCACTCCGAATATGGACAAGTAAAGCACTTTTGTTCCTTTATATTTCTCTTTTCACACCAACATGAAAAAAAAAATATTGCCCTGAAAAACTATTAAAAAGAAAGTGCCAAAGAACCCATTCCTCCACCTTGATAGCATGACACAGAGCACCGGTCAATGAAACAATCATTACCTTCTTCTTTCTCACTCTACATATGAGACTCATGCCATTTATGAACTGGATAATGTCTTGAAATATTTATAGTCACACAAAGGTCTAAATCCAAAAGGTCAAATGAATTATCACAGTAAATCTCTAGAGGAAAATGACCTCTCCATAACACACAGCACATTAGTGGCAATGGTCATTCTCCCTTCTGATGTGCTTTCAGGCATCTGAATGTGACGCAGGTGCTTCAGCTAGGAGGAGTGAATGAGAACCTGCCGTATATTTACCCACAACTCCAACACAAGCACTTCACTGGCTGTATCCGAAATCTCATCATGGACAGCAAGGTGAGATTTGCGTGATTTTTTTGGTTTTTGTTTTTGTGGCAAATGAAAGAGAATTTTACTTGCTCAACTTGTAAAATAGCCTGATTTTTAATTAAAATAAATTATTGGGAAGACCAAAAAATGTTTGAGCAAGAATGAGTCTTATCTGAATTAATTAAATTACTGGTAATTGTAATACAATATAGTATGTAATGTAATATTATATATTCCGGCAAGGGAAAATAGGGGTTGGGGGTTCAATGATTCAATGACCAATTCATAAAGAGGTGCTACTCAAGTCGTCACCTTCGTTTATATAGCACTTTTTTACAATATAGATAGTTTCGAATCAGCTTTAAGGCATTCAAACACTTTTATTTATTTTGTATTTATTTTCTTTCTTCGCCCATGAAACAAAAATGCTTTCAGCACCTGGTATTCCCAGGCGGTTTCCTATCCAAGTACTAACCAGGCCCAACCCTTCTTAGCTTCCGAGATCGGGCGTGCTTAGGGTGGTATGGCCATAAGCAAAAGCTACTGCCAAATTTGGGCCATTTAAGGCATTCGAACACTCTTATTTATTTTAAAGTGATAATAGAAAATTCAGGCAAGAGAAGTTGTTTTGGCTCTACATCAGCTCCAGAAAAAAGTTATTGTACACTTAAACTAAGTTTTTGATTGATTCATTTGATCACTGTTGTAAAAAATCATTAGTTATTTACTTCGGGGCCACTTGCATAACACAATTTTCAACCAAAATGGAAAACTCTCAGTTTGCATTGTGATCGTGTCTAGGCACAGGTCTACCACCTGATCTGGACACGGCAGACTACTGTAAACCTCAGGATAAACAGAGAGATTAATATTAGTGTAGATTAGCGAGTACATCAAGTGTTATGGAAAGTGTTCCCAGTTCCGATGGATTTAGTTAATGCAGCCTAACAATCATTTAACAGATCTGCATCAAAATTAATATCATATTCTATGTGTATGCCAGGTTAAAGAGATTTATTCTTAGTCTAGATTTAAACTGACGGAGTGTGTCTGCTTCCTGAACAATGCTAGAAAGACTGTTCCAGAGTTTAGCTGCTAAATAGGAAAATGATCTACTGCCTGCAGGTGATTTTTATATTCTAGGTATTATCATCTGGCCAGAGTTTTAAGATCGCAATAGACATAAAGGACTATAATGCACTAAGAGCTCGTTCAAGTATTGGGGAGCTAAGCCATGTAGTGCTTTGTAAGTAATAAGCAAGATTTTAAAATGTATGTGATGTTTAATAGGAAGCCAATGCAGTATTGACAGAACTGGGCTAATAGTCTGCATCCCACTTTATTTTCTGCTAATTCTTTTTTATGATTTGGAATGTGTGTAACAAAGACTACCTTCCAATGATCTTTCAAATTTAGATGGTGTTTGATAGAGTTTGATGAAGTTGAAGTCTAGATACTAAGCCTTACTCTAACACAGCCTTTGCCTTTCATATTAAACATTTTTAGTACAATTTTCCCCAAAATGTTATGTAATAATCCCATAACATTATTCATGCAGTTGTGATTTTGCAGTGTAAATGCATTCATGCCACCACAGCTTTATTAAACAGTCTGTGTAACTCCACAACGCTTTATCTTATTCAGACCAAACTTGGTACATGTTGGCACAAGCATGTCCTGAGGCAACATGTGGCGTTTCGGCGCTGCGCCACCTACTTGTCCAGAGATGGGAAAAATGGCTATTTTTGCTTTTTTTTTGCTAAACTGTTTGTCCAAAAAATCATAAAAGTGGTCTCGTCAGATTCGGAATGTCATGACGAGTCGACTGATATCCAATTTTACCATGTCAGCTTATTGAATTATGTGCCAAAATGCTGTATTTTATGAACGCAAGAACGGGTTTTTACGAAACTCGGTATGGGTCATCACCATGATACCCTGAAGTAGCCTAGGACGTTTCGAAACAGCCCCACATACTGGAGTTTTTTTTTTAAAAGTGCTTATAACTTTGGGTGTGGTTGACTTATTTTCATGAGACGACATCTTCGTAGACTCCTGAGTCATTGCCGAGTCCAACGATACCACACTTGCCAGGTTTCAGCGTATGGTTTGTGCACCATTGTAATTTAACACTTAAAAAAAATTAGCTGAAATCTTAAGGGGGTCGCACACCGGATGCGGAGCTCGGCGGCGCGCTACGTCTTTAAAATTCGAACACATTGTTTTCAATGAGTGTACGCACACCGGTGGCGGCATTCGGCGCCTGTCCGCGGTGACTCAGGAAGTTGTTCTAAATCCTGTCGCGCTACGGAGCGCCATTTCAAGGCTTTATATTAAAAGTATATTATCGTTAAGGTATACTGATTTCAACCTTTGCTACAAGACACATTTGTTTTACATTCTGAGTTCAACAGCTTGAATAAAGTCTAAACATATTTTGGGGAAATGTATAATAAACGTAGCCTTTTAAAATGTGCGCGTCCGGTGTGCGATACCTGAGACGCTGCGCGGCTTTTTGCAATAGATTTTAATTGGCTGTGGGCTAAATAACAGTATGTTGAAATGGTGTGCCAAATAAAAACATTTATTACAATGATAAAATTGTACGCTCAGGTTTGCCGATGTGCGTTTTATTTAGGCTATTTATTTTTGTCCCTGTGGGCTAACCGGAGACGTAGTCCACTGCTGATATATTCTGGGGATATAAAATAGCTCATGCTTTGGTGTGGTAGGCAGTTTTTTTGCATTCAGTTTTATTTCCTGTTCAGGTACAGGCTCTTTTATTGTATATGACAGTGTAAACAGCTCAAAAAGTGTTATTTAAAGGTTTACTGTAGGCCATGTTCAAATGCATTAGGCTACGATTGCAAGAAGGATCTACTGTCAAAAATTGTGAGTTCAGTTTTTGAAAACAAATTGTTACTCTACTTTAATATTTTTACTCTACAGTTGTTTAGTTGTGTTAAATTAAATTAATTTAAATGTATTCATTTAAATTCATATTTAATTTGATTAAATATTAAATGAAATTTACATTGTTAATTAGTTACAATATTTATATAATAGCAAACTTTTATGTCAAATTGAAATAAAAGAAAATCTACTTTTCTCAGTTTTATTCATAGTGAAAATATGAAATGTGCCATAGTTTAGTGGAAGATTGCTGCCATCTACTGGAAAACAAACACTTTTACTAGTGCTAGTGAATAGTTTGTGCATGAATGCTAGATGTTATTATGTCTTGCTATTTGTGTTTAGGCTGTCTTTGGTTCTATTCACTATCATCAGCCTTTTTTTTTATAATATCATGAACATAATGATGGGCTTGAAATGGGCTGTAATGCAAGGTTTGTTTTCAATTCAATGCTGGGAGTGATTGCAGTAATTGTATAACATTTATGGTCTACTTGTATTTGGTTATGGAGTAACTAATATATCTTAATTGCTGAAAGTATATTATGTGCATATTATGTATTATGGTGTAGAGCATCATATTTGTCACTGTGGGCAACGGTGGAGCGTACATTGGCGGTGGGCTGTCAGTTCATTGTCTTCATCCTGGGTGCCATGATGGTCTATGAGGACACTGAAGTATCGCAAACCCAGTATACGTCATTGGCACAATGCTCTGAAGGAGACTGATCATTTTTAAGCCATTGTTTTTCACAGTATTCACCTCTTTAGACTCCTGAATTCTTGCCGAGTCAAATAATACCAAACATGCCTGGTTTCACCTTATGGTTTTTGAAAAGGTGTATTTTAGCACCTAAAAAACCTTTGCGAATGTCTTCGAAACATTTTTTCAAATTATAGACAATAATGACCAAAAGCCAACATTTTGGAAGGAAGTGGCAAAAAAATACTATCCATGCAGCCCATGCTCTCATAAATATAAGTGTCTATAACTTTAAAACAAAATGAGATATTTACAACAAATTTGACACTATATATATAGAGGTATAGAGGTATGTGTAAAGATTGTGTGTAATTCCATCTGGTGTTAGAGTTTTTATGACATTGTGCTATGATTGATTAAATGTTCCTGTTGGAAGAGTAGAGTAGTGTATTGTGTTAGTGTATTATTGTATTTTTTATTTATTATTATTGTATATTTGAAAATTAGTGTTGGAGTTTAGTTTACAATGTGTGATTTTGAGCATGAAATTAACAGTTTTGACAGTTGCGTGTTCTAGGTGTGTTGTTGCGTTAAGAGCTTAGGAAAATTGTTAAACGTATTGAAAAAATTGTCATAGCGATTGTAAAAAAAACTGTAATTACAGTTTACTGTTGCCCAAAGGTGGCACTATAACTGACTAAATATTGGCATGTAGACCACCATCGGTGCTCTAATTACAGTTTTTTACAATCGCTTTGACAATTTTTTCAATACTTTTAACAAATTTCCTAAACTCTTAACAAAGTTAGCACAACATCTGTATGTGTAGTCTATACAATTAACACATTTATTGTTGCTTTGACACAAAATGCATATAATTAACACAAATTTAAAATGCTTGAACTTCTTTCACACATAAGCTCAACCATTTACCAATGCTTTAACACTGATTGTCAGAACAGATAACAGCATGTTCTAAACCTAACCTTATAGGCTAAAGTTAAAGTGAACAGCTGTTCATATTGTGAATTGAAATACAAATATATCCCTTGTATTTTATTCCATTAGTATAGAGAAACAGCTGATTTAATTTGTGCAAAAATATAAATCACAGCTGATTCCCGTATTGGAATTGGTTAGGTGTTGATGTTCTTTTATGCACATGGTATACAGTAAAATATGGCCTATTTGGGCTGATCTTGTGTGGGGGAAAAAAAACAATAAACAACACAAATAAAGTAAGAAAAATACCTGCATGAGGGAGAGGTATGTGTATAGAATTTGTGTAATTCCATCTGGTGTTGAGTTTTTATGACATTGTACTATGATTGACTAAATGTTCCTGTTGGAAGAGTTGAGTAGTGTATTTTGTTAGTGTATTATTGCATTTTGAAAATTAGTCTTGGTGTTTAGTTTACAATGTGTGATTTTGAGCATGAAATTAACAGTTTTGACAATTGTGTGTTGTAGTGCGTTAACGGCTGGCGCCCGTAGAGCAGCTCAAAGGGGGAAAACCCCGTGGAGGCTTGGGGGACCTCGCGAACAGCGAACAACAGAGGCTCAAGCCATCTATCCCAATTCTTGGCGTCTTCGTGAACGAACTTACGAATCATGGATTTTAACGTGCGATTAAAACGTTCCACCAGACCATCTGTTTGTGGGTGATAGACGGTGGTACGGATCACCTTAATGCCCAATAATTCGTACAGTTCGCGGATCGTCCGTGACATAAACGCCGTGCCTTGAACGGTGAGAATCTTTCGGGATTCCCACCCGGGAGATTAATGAAAACAGAGCGCTCGCCACACTTTTCGCCGAAATAGTGCGGAGAGGAACTGCTTCGGGATATCGCGTTGCGTAGTCCATGAGCACTAACGCAAAGCGATGTTCCCGTGCTGACCGTTCCAATGGCCCAATGAGGTCCATACCAATTCTTTCGAAGGGGGCCTGCATCAATGGAAGGGGGCACAACGGTGCTTTTGGGGTGGCCGGTGGGTTCACCAACTGACATTCACGACAAGATGCACACCACCGGCGTACATTCTCTTGAATGCCCAGCCAAAAGAATCGGGCCATGAGGCGGTTTAATGTGGCCGTTTTTCCTAAATGTCCCGCCATTGGATTAGAATGAGCCGTCTGGAAAAGCTTTTCCCGGCAGCTTTTTGGTACTAACAATTGCGTTGTATCTTGTTTTGACTGGGCGTCTCGGACCACCCGATACAAGCGGTTATTTATAACTGAGAAGTACGGATAGGAGAGCGGCTGTTCAGGGTGGACACGGTGGCCGTCGATGGAACGGACCTGATCAAACGTGTTTTTGAGCGTCTCGTCCTGGGATTGTTCCAAGGGAAAGTCATCGCGCTCTGAGAAGATGGGTGGTCCCATTGCGCTCTGTTCCCCCAGAACTGCCCCCGGCGGTCCCGAATCCACCTCGCCCGCCTGAGCAACCGCTATCCTACCACTTCCTTTCTTCCCCCAAGAGGCATACACACACAAGTGCCCTAATAATTTGTTAAACGCTGGCCAATTCTTCCCCAGAATTATTGGATGCCGGAGGTGCGGGTTAACTGCAACCTCAACACTATGCGTTTGTCCCCTAAATTGGATATCCACGGGCACCAACGGATAGTTCACC
Organism: Pseudorasbora parva; assembly: GCF_024679245.1. Taxonomy (NCBI): domain Eukaryota; kingdom Metazoa; phylum Chordata; class Actinopteri; order Cypriniformes; family Gobionidae; genus Pseudorasbora; species Pseudorasbora parva. Next base: position 28,943,527 of record NC_090172.1, read on the forward strand.
ACTTCCCCGTGCACACACCTCACCTTAACCATGCGGCTGTTACCCAATGCCCTAGGTGGAATCAGACTTTGATGGATGAAGGTTTGGTTACACCCCGAATCCACCAAAGCCTGATAGGTACCCCCCTTAATACTCACAGGTATCTGGTACAGGCCAGCTTGATCGGGGGGCGGCTTGAGGCGCGTCGGGGACCCGGACCAGCATCCCCATGTCCATCCTAGGGCACCGATCAATGAAGTGTCCCGGGTCCCCACAGCGCCAACAAGCCGGCCCAGGCCTCCCCGCCGCCCTAGTGGCTGGAAGTGGGTCCAGCAGTTGGCGTGGAGAGAGGGACGGGGATAACGATCCAGGAAACGGATCCAGGTCTCCTCCTCCCCGGGTCGCCGCCCTGGGGGTTGCCAATGCCTCGGCCGCGCCCCCCGTTCTCAACCTCGGCGCTGGCCGGGGCGGCACCCCAGCTCTGGACCTGGGAGCGGGGACAGGTTTAGAGAGAGAAGGGGCAGGGGAAGTAGGAGAGAGAGAGAGAAGCCGCTGGCAAGGGCTCGCCAACCCCGTGACATGCCACCATCTGGTCCTCCGCCAACTGGATGGCCTGGTCCAGCGACGCCGGGCGGTGGCACTGGACCCACTGCGCGGTCTTCCTCGGAAGCCACGCGACGAACTGCTCCGGCACCACATGATCAATGATTCCCTCGGCGCCGCATTCGCCGGCCATCAGCCACTTGCGGCGCGAGTCCCAGAGCGGGTGCGCGAAGATGAAGGGCCGGCCGGACTCTTCAAGCGCCAGGGTCCAGAACCGCTGGCGATGCTGTTCCGGTGTCCAGCCGACCCGCTGCAGGATGCCGCGCTTGAGGTCGTCTTAGACCAGGAGGTTCTTGACTGGCAGTTGGTGGGCGGCTACCTGCACTTCTCCAGATAGTAGGGGCAGGAGCCGCATTGGCCAGTCATCCTTGGGCCAGTCCCGAGCGGCGGCGGACCTCTCGAAGAGGTCGATGAATGCCTCCGGGTCGTCCATCGGTCCCATCTTCGAGAGCGCGATGGTGGCGGTTGAGTCGCTGGCGGGTCTGGGACTGGCCTGAACCTCCCGGTCCATCAAGCTCCGGAACAGCTCGCGGTCCTCATGCTGGGCCTGGAGGAGCGCCTCTAACCTCTCTTGCTGCTCCTCCCTGATGGCCCGCAGATCCTGATGGGTTTCTTGGTGGAGGCCCGCGAGCGATTGCACAAGGTCCGCAAGTGGGTGGCGTAACAGAGTTTCCATGGCGCCGTGCACCCTTCTTCCTCCCGGGTTTCGGCACCAGTGTGGTTAAGTTCGTGGGTGGAAGGAAGAAGGCGGGGTCGGTATGACTGGGACTAGTGAAACTTTATTTCTGAAACACAACGTGTAAACACAAACACGCACGAGGGCGTAAAACTCAGTGTCTCCAATTCAATCTCTCAACTCTTTGCTATCGTCTCAGGCTCAGGGGTGTGTGACTAGTCCCAGTCCAAGCTCTCTCTCTCTCTCGTCTCTCCCGGCCGTGGCTTTTAAGCCGTCTCTCCACGCCAATTACTGCAATGAGACACAGGTGTTATTCATTTGCACTTGACCCACTTACGCCCTGCTCGGCTCCGCACTCTCTCTCCCTCTGCCGACCCTGCAAAACCACGCCTCCCCCGCCACAATAATTATGCTGAAAATACAGCCCCCCTCGCGTTCGTGATGGAGAACATTTGTTTGCAAAACCATGATAACGCTCACGTAACGAATTAGTCAACACAGGACTCTTAAAGAGCAAACAAAGAAATTGCTACGTAGCTCCGTTTGATATGCGAATAAGAAGGCAAATCAAATGATTTCCTTTTAGTACCTTCTCATGATGAATAGATACGGCGACCGCACAAATATAGTGATTATAGCATGGAAAAAACAACATGATACTTACCCTGAATGCAAAGCAGCGTGCAGAAGAAGGAGCAGCAAAGAGCTAGCAACAGCAGTTTAGGAACAAACTGAATCTGTTTGAAGATGTGCGCTGTTTATATCATAGCCATAAGCAGCGAGGGAAGTTTGAACAGCTGATGCAAATCAGCTGATGCATCTCAGCTGAGCAGAACCAGCTGATGAGACCAAATAGCGTTAGCAGCATCTTGACTACCTAGCCTGCCAGAACTGACGCTTACGCTCAATTTCTATTTTGTCTCAGCTTATGTTAATAGGTCTTCAATGGTTCATAAAAAATGTAAGTATTTGGCATGAAAGATGAGGGGGAAAATGGCCCTTTATAAAGGTAAATATACCAAGGAAATCAATTTAAGGGGGCATATTTTACAAATATACTAATAGAACTAATGAGAATATTGCTTTAGAGTAAATTACATTTACACCACACAACAAAGAAAAAAAAAGTACTTTATTTCAGATATTTAACATTTTACTCCAAATGTATATATTTGGGATCAGTAAGATTTTATAAGAAATAATCGGCTGATATGGTGTTCAATAAACATTATTATTGAACGGTCGAATTTTCTTTGCTGTTTAATATTTTTGTGGAAGCCATCATACATTTTTTCAGGACTCTGATAAGTAGAAAATGTAAAAGAACAGTATGTTTATACTGTCCCTTGAGAAAATATGCTTTCCAAGTTGCCATGACCTCTTTGGGCTTGCATACACTGTCAGATTTGAGTCTTCTAATAGGTGTTATTTCAACTGAGCTATAATTGACCATGCCACTTGTCTTTGATCATGCCACCGATCTGTGATCTCACCCCATGTTATCATGTCAAGGTTTGTTATGGTGGGTGGCTGTTTGTTTATCATTGTAACATCGTGACTCAGCTGAAAGACTGAGACTCTAAAACACTTGACCAGTGTTCACCAGACACAAAGGAACAGCATAGAAGTGTCCACTTAGGCTACTGGGCTTGCCTTGATGGAAGAGCATGACTGTGGAGGAAGTACAGACTTAGAATTGCTATTTTAAACTCTCTTCTGCCCACTCAGTTTTCTCAGATGGTTTACTTACTTTTGCTTTTTCCTTGTTGTTGACCTGTGAGAATTCTGAGTAGGCTTTTTTTTTGGTGGTAAATACACAGTGTGATGGGGTGCATGGCAAAGTGGTTTTAAGATTTAAGGATATTATGTCATTTACTGCTCCAACTTGGGAGATACATGCAGAGAACTACAGTATGTTGCTTAAAAGGTCACACAGGTTTGCTTGAGCCACGAATCCCATAAAAGCAAAACTGCAGACCTTTACTAAAACCAAACTTAAAGGGATTGTTTACCCAAAAATGAAAATTCATCATTTACTCACCCTCAAGTTGTTCTAAACCTGTATGAATTTCTTTGTTCTGCTAAACACAAAATAAGATATTAGGAAGAATATGTGAAACCAAGCAGAGAGAGCAACCATTGTCTACCATAGTTTTTTTTTCCCCTAACATGGTACTACAAACATACCCCATAATGACAACGTGAAAGAAGTTTCTTTGGAATCTTTGCAACGGTATTAAAATAAAAATACAATAAAATCAGATGTGCATAAGTATTCAGAGACTTTGCCATGACACTCAAAATTGAGCTCAAGTGCATCATGCTTGTACTGATCATCCTTGAGATGTTTCTACAACTTGACTGGAGTCCACCTGTGGTAAATTCAGTTAATTTAACATGATTTGGAAAGGCACACACCTGTCTATATAAGGTCCCACAGTTAACAGTGCACATCAAGGCACAGATCTGGGGAATGGTATAGAAAAATATCTTCAACATTGATAGTCCCAATGAGCATAATGGCCTCCATCATCCGTAAATGGAAGAAGTGGAACCACCAGAGCTGGCCACCCAAACAGGGGAGGTGACCAAGAATCTGATGGTCACCCTGACAGAGCTCCGGCGTTTTTCTGTGTAGAGAGGAGAACCTTCCAGAAGAACAACCATCTATGCAGCACTCCACCAATCAGGCCTGTATGGTAAAGTGGCAAGATGGCACATGAAAGCCCATCTGGAGTTTGCCAAAAGGCACCTGAAGGACTCTCAGACCATGAGAAACAAAATTATCTCGTCTGATGAAAGAAATATTGAACTATTTGGCCTGAATGGCAAGCAACATGTCTGGATGAAACCAGGCACTGGTTCATCACCTGGCCAATACCATCACTACAGTGAAGCATGGTGGTGGCAGCACCATGCTGTGGGGATGTTTTTCAGCGGCAAAAACTGGGAGACTAGTCAGGATCGAGAAAAAGATGAATGCAGTATTGTACAGAGACATCCTTGATGAAAACCTGCTCCAGAGCACTCTGGACCTCAGACTGAGGCAAAGGTTTATCTTCCAACAGGACGATGACCATAAGCACACAGCCAAGATAACAAAGGTGTGGCTATGGGACAACTCTGTGAATGTCCTTAAGGTGGTCCAGCCAGAGCCCAGACTAGAGCACGACTGAAAATCTCTGGACAGATCTGAAAATGGCTGCGTACCGAGGTCCTTCAAAGAAGAATGGTAGAAACGCTTCAAAAATTGGCAAATTTGTAGCATCATACACAAAAAGACTTGAGGCTTAAATGCCTTTTTTTCTTTCTTTTTTTTATATATACATTTGCAAATGTTTCAAACACATTTCTTTCATGTTGTCATTATTTTGAATTTAATCAATTTTAGAATAAGGCTGTAACATAACCAAATATGAAAAAAGTGAAGTGATGTGAATACTTTCTGGATGCAATGTGTATATCAGCATCATTCCTCAGATTTTATAAATAGTCAAAGCACATCTAGGTGAAGTTCACCAGTCAACTTTAGGACACTTAAACAGACCCTTTAATAACACACATCCAAGATTAAAGATCCAAGACATCTTTTTGAAACACAAACTTATAATGTGCATTCTTGAACTAAATCAATAAGGAGTCACAGAGGATGCCAGCAGTGTAAAGGAGATGGTTTCAGGCAGACAACACTTCATTACTATATAAAGGATCAAAACACTTAAAACACAAAGCATAAGACAAAGTATGAAGCAAACACATATTTACCAAGATTACAAATAAAAAAATCTGCAATAATTTACAGTCAATCAGTAACTATCATTAACATTTGTAATGAGGGAATATTAAAGCAGAGGGGTCTTGTAGTTGTTTATTTTGTTAATGTACATTGTACATTATTATTGTACATTGTCCCACTTATTGCATGACCACTTAGCAAATAATTGAATACAAGAAACTATTGATTTGAGGTGCAATTATTTTAGCTTTAGCTTACTTTTATTAGACAGACAGAATGGGCATAGCTAACAGTCAGTTATAGTGTATAGACAACTAGCATTATTCATTAACTGTATATGACTACTGAATGCTACTATCTTTGTTGAATGAATATATAAATGCCTTTAAAAATACTCGCCACAAACTTTTGAGCTACTGGTCAGTTACAGAGTTGCCATGGACAACTGTCATTTTTCATAAATATGATACTGATGAATTTCACTGTTGATCAGTAGCTTTTCTAGGAATGAATTTTGTATTGTTCTTTTTATAAGGGAACATTATAAATGTTGTCTATTTGCCATGCCATAATGGGGAGTGTTATAGGTCCAATTTTTCACACTGGCTCAGGAGATCTCTTCCTTTATCAGGAAACAAATGACAGTAAACCAACCTGTCTAATATGAAATAAAGAGTGACAAAGATTAGTTCAGTGCAATTAAGGCAGTCCTTCTGCTTATTTATTCACAAGTAAATCATCTGTGCTCTGGGTGCAACCGGTTCCTGCACATGCTCAAACTCATGCTGTTGCCACTTCAAAAACACAACATTAAGAGGAGTGGGGATGAATAAATAGGAGTCATCAGATAAAAGGAAAAATTTATGTAATGTGGTGCATGGTTGTTCTCTTGTGAAGAGAATTTAAGACCTGAAGATTTCCCGATTCTGTTAATACAGTGCGCTGCAGGTCTGCTTTTTTTAAGTGGCTGCGGCCTGCTCAGCATGGTAATATTCATTATGGCAGGCTGGATTAAAGGTGAATGCACAAATAAGATGAAACGTACTTTCTCTTTTCACCTCTAATTCCCCCCCAGGTTGGCCTGTCCTGACCATTATCTTCTGCCTTATTTATATTTCCAATCTTTAAATCTCTTTCTCTCGGTCCTCTCTCAGTGTTTACATGAATTCTGGTAGTATGTATCCCTCACGTTGACTCTTTCTCTATCAGTTTTATGACCTAGGTTCACCGGCTGACTCCTCTGGCAGTGCTCCTGGATGTTTGATGACAGACAGTAGCTGTGTGAACATGGGCTTTCCCTCCTGCGGGACCCGGGGCCGCTGCCACGGCGAGTGGGGTTCCTTCAGCTGTCAGTGCACACCTGGCTACAGTGGGCATCAGTGTGAAAAGGGTAATTACTCAGTAGTTGTTCCAAAGTTTTCAAGCCATGTCTGTTTCACAAGTGGGAGGGAGGTGAGAGAGACTAAGGCAGATAAGTCATTGCTAAAGAGGATGACTGAGTGGATGTGGAAACAGACATGTGTGTGTGTGTGTGTGTGTGTGTGTGTGTGTGTGTGTGTGTGTGTGTGTGTGTGTGTGTGTGTGTGTGTGTGTGTGTGTGTGTGTGTGTGAGAGAGAGAGAGAGAGAGAGAGAGAGAGAGAGAGAGAGAGAGAGAGAGAGAGAGAGAGAGAGAGAGAGAGAGAGAGAGAGAGAGAGAGAGAGATTTTCACTGGGGCAGTGGTGAATATCTTTGAATTGCTCTGTGTAGGAGGGATAGTGTTAGCACCCAGGAAGGATTTTCACACACACCAAATCTTGGCACAAATTGCATTCAGAAGTGTTATGAATTTGTAGAGCTTCTTTATGTAATGCAACTAGAACATCCTGCGATATTATCATTTTTCACTGTTTATGCATCCGTTTTTAAGGACTGCATTTGAAGAGCACATTTGTGTTTCACAGAGGTCCCTGAGTATTCTTTTGATGGAAGGAGTCACATACACTTTCAGCTGGCCTTCACGCTCCCGGCCAGACACACACAGATTCAGGTCCTGGTCCGGACACGCAAACACAGCAGTTCTATCCTTAGTCTGCTGTCCAAAGAACAGAATGAATATCTCAAACTGGAGGTTAGTGCTTTTGAAAGCATCTCTCTTTTCCTCTCACATTCCCTTCACTTTCCTTGAATATGGCTGATGCATTATCATGGTTTTCTTTCTGCTGAAGATTATCATGTTCATTTTCAACCATTAAAATTAATTAATAGGTACCATAAACTAGGAATAGAATTATGTAAAAAAAAAAAATAATAATAATAATTTCTACACACACTACCATTCAAATGTCTCTTTTGGTCACCAAGGCTGCATCAAAATTACTGTAAGATACAGTAAAAATACAGTAAAATACTGTGAAATATTTAATTACATTTTAAAATAAAAGTTCTGTATTTTAATATATTTTTAAATGTAATATATTTCTGTGATGGAAAAGTATAAATGTCAGCATCATTAGTCTTCAGTGTCACATGATTTTTCAGAAATTATTATAATATGCTGATTTGATGCTCAATAAATATTTCTTATTATTAGTGTATTACAGTTGACAATGTTGTTGCTTAATTTAGTTTTTTCAGGATCCTTTGACCCCAAACCTTTGAATGGTAGTATAAAATACATTGAATAAGAAGGTGAAACTTTTGACTGGTAAATTAATGTAAACCTGAATTAATTTTGAACACTATTATATTTAGAAATGAACATTAACTTAGTGAACACACTGCCCACGCTGTTTTTAATGTCTCCTCTGTTTCCCCCCAAAATTTGTGCCCATGAAACGTCCTTAAAACAAATGAGCAGTGTTGACCGCCAGCATATAAACATTATTTGTTCTTGATGTATTCTGTAATAGCAGCCCATCTGCCAGACCCTGCGAACGTTGTTGCAACAGCGGTGCAATGTGTGAATTTGAATAGAGCAACGAGATTGTGTTTAATCATAGAAGCATTAGTATGCATCTCCCGATTCGGCTGATACACTTGCAAAATGCATGCCGTCTACCCTCTCACTCCAAGGCTGTCTCATTTTTTCATGTTTTCTTTTTTCTCTCAACACCTGCTTTAAGATGATGTGGTCGGATTGCTGATTGCTGCTTTGTTCTCTCCCTCCTTCTCCTTTCCCTCTTTTCTATATCTCTTTCTCTCTCATGTAAATCATGGGTGATTTATCTGCGGCATGAAATATGTGTGTCTGTGACTGTGAGACAGGCTAGAAGACATTTTATATCCCCTAAAGTGGCAGGCTACAGATTGCATTACCTGTTTATATTGAGATTCTTGTGAAGCTTCACAGTGGTGAAGGAACTGATTCTGCCTTTGTGCCATGTGCGAAAGATTAAAACTTAATCTCCTGCTGTGCTCCTCTCAATTACCTTAGCAATAATGCTAATTGATGTGATGTGCCAATATCCATTTAGTGTTGCCTGTTGTATCTGATTATGATGCATCATCTCACTGAGACATTTCCAGCAAGGTGTTCTTGTCATCAACGGATGAGGAGGAAATAATAGTTTGATCATCTAATTTCTTCTCAAGAGATTTGGCCATGGGTCCATTAGTGGCAGGATATTATAGTCTTTTCCTTGTTTTCCTTGTGTTCAAGGGATTCTGACTATTTTGACATATTCTGAATATTCTGACAGATGTATTAAGTTTGATTTTTATCTGATGATTTAAATCAAGACACTGGAAAACAAGCTTATAAGCAGCCTCAGGTGAATAGTAGTAAAATATGGATCTAAACTTTATAAACTCTAATACCTATCTATCTATCTATCTATCTATCTATCTATCTATCTATCTATCTATCTATCTATCTATCTATCTATCTATCTATCTATCTATCTATCTATCTATCTATCTATCTATCTATCTATCTATCTATCTATCTATCTATCTATCTATATATCTGTCTGTCTGTCTGTCTGTCTGTCTGTACTTATTTATTGTTTTGTTTCAGTTTATAATGAAGTTTATAATAATTACCTTCTGGTTTCCTATGATTTATGTCATACCATCTTCATTGTATTTGATTATTTGTGCCATACTGCTGCATAGGAAAAAACACTATTGTGTCCTTTTTGAAACTGAGCCAGCCAAGGATTTCTTCTTTGCTAATATAATAAAACACAAATTTCATCAATTTAATCCAGTCTTTAAACCAATTTCTGGAGGTTTGTCATTTTATAAATTCAATAACACCATCGACCTATCCTGTCTATTGTGACCAGACTTAAAAAAAAAAAAATCTATAAATTTTTTACATAATACACATTGATTGATTAATATATTTACAAATACCATACAAATATATCATATATGTAATCTCGAAATATTTGGAATTAAATTAGTTCATTTACATTACTTTTCCAGGTATGGAAATGCACACTTTGCAGAATACGATATATACCTCATGTATCTTGGTTTTCCAAGACTGCGGACCCTAGCTCTTCAATGACAAAGTACAATTTTGTACAGTGAAAAAGTACAGTGGTGAAAAAAAAAATTATTATAACACCTGACAATGTTGACCTTTTTTGCCTCCAAAACATGATTTAATTTCTTAATGTTCATGAAACATTCAGATGGTAGCTCTGACCATCAAATATCAGATGAAATGAGTCATACTGTTTTTACCCACTTTTAACTTTAATATTTGGTATGTCCACCTTTTGCAGTAATTACAGTCTCGGTATATTTCCTCTGAGAACTTAATGTTATCCCATGCCTACAATAGACCTGTCCAGTTTATTTTCCCACTCGCCCCAAATATGCTTCATGGGGTTGAGGTCCGGACTTCGAGGGGGCCAGTCCATCATTTTCAATATTCCAGAATATTCGTTCCATCACAGGTAGTTCCGGCAATAGTTTCTTGTCATTGTCCTTCTGGAAAATAAATCTAGGCCCAAAAAGGTAGCTTGCAGATGCCAAGTGTTCTAATAATATTGGCCACCACCTCATCTTGTTTTTTAGTAGTACATTGTAATACTTGCTTTGTATTATTTAAAATCTTGTGGTATTTCAGTCCCATAGAGACTATGTTTGAGAACCAAGATCAGACAACAACAATCACAAACTGTTGTTTTCCTGACATATCGGTTGGTTGTGAACTTATGAAATTATGCCTTATGACGTCCTATAAAGAAATTATGAAGATCCATCACTGTGTGTGGGCTTAAAACTTTCTCTTTTTTTACTCTAAATGAGCTCATATTTTGTATTTTATTTTTGAACTGCTGATTATTTTCTCATTCAATTTGAGTCTTTGTATTCCCTCCTTTGAGAAAATGCTTTAGTTCTGCTCCAACACCTGATGTCTCATCTCTTTGTAACGTACCACCAAAAAGGATTCATTTAATGATTTCCTAGATTTTGTCATGACATTGATTAATGATGTCTCCTAATATTTTTTTCACATAACAAAATATGAAAAGGTGGTTGGGGAACCCACATGTGCTTAATACTGCACTTAAGATCCAATCGTCCATGATCAAATGCTTCTAATTCTGAAACATGCAACTGGGCAGATGGCTTCACCTGCTGCTCCAGTAGATGATATTGGTTTCTGGATCATTGGGTGGGGATAAGGGGCGTGGAGGCACATCCATTGGGAAAAGTGTGAGCATTTCTACTGCTATTTTGTGGGGTAAATCTTAGGGCATGAGGACAAATCTCAGAATTTACAAGGACAGATTAAAGTTAATGTTTTTGTAAATTAGAACACCTTGAGTTTTTAATACATACCCAGCATAGACTCAGCCTTGAAATAGTCTAACAATCCTATTTGGGAATTTTCTTGTGAGCTCTACCGCAGGTGAAATTTCGTATGCTGTGAGAGAGGAGGAAGGTGAGAAGTTTACAGAGGTCAGCTGTGTTTGTGTATACCATTTAAAGTTTTTGTACAACTGTGTACAAATTTTGGAGAGCTTTACTGCCTTTTGCATCATTGATTAGTCCTGCTTTTTCCTTCACAACAAAGCCAGGATCTAAAATGTAGCTGGCAAATTATGCTCTCTGGGACACATGCAGAAAGTCTCTGAAATTAAAATGAAGGTTTGGGCTTTCTTCAGGAGATTGGCAAGCCGCTCTGTCTCACAAACAAATACATACCTCATTGTCGAACCTGGTGTTTCCCCTTTTCTCCCACCAGATATGGAACTATGACTAGCAAGCAGCTTGTAAAGTAAAACACCAGTTAAATTATTGTTATTAGTCTGTTAAAAATAAGACAAAAACATTACAGTGAAGAGCACAAAACTGTGGACTTCTATACTGTACTTTGATATTTACATGCCCTCATAAATAAAAAACCTGCCTTAGAAACATTTGATTTATAAGAAGCAATCGGTATAAAAAGAGCATAAAGCACACACACAAAGGGAAAGAGAAAGGAAAAGAAAGTCTCGCAGTGGACCTCTAGACAGGCAGAGAGGCAACACAAAAATATAGTGGCAACCCTCACTGACACCATATTGAATTTCTTGCTCCCATTGTATCCAATTAAAGGACTGATATGTTTAATTCTGTTAGTGCTCAGCTGTTTTATAAGACTCTGGCCCAGTCTGATGTCTTCAGTCCCCAAAGTGTCTTTTTCATCCCATACTGAGCCTCTCGTGCTTTTTTTCTCTTTACTTCACTACCACTATTTTCATAATTTCACAATTGTTCTTTGTTGCTGGCATTATATTTTCTCCAGATTAGTATATATTAATTTATTCACTGACAGCATTCTCTTTCTTTTTTCCTCCACTTTCTTAGATCTATCAGGGTCTGTTAAGTGTCTTCTACAACCTCGGTGATGGGGACTTCAACTTGACAATGCCCTCTTACCGTTTAGACAACGGAGAGTGGCATGACATTCACCTAGATCGGCACGACAACGAGTTGACCCTGCGCCTGGACGGCGGGGGAGGACGGCGAGAGATCACGGGATCGTCAGGTCGCAGTCGGGAGATTGTTATTGATCCTGCTGTGGTGATGCTGGGCAACTCATTCCCTTCAGGACATAACAAGAGCTTCCAAGGTGAGGTGCAGGCGTGTTCCTGAAGCTCAACTGGTACAGCACAATGCCCAAAAGTCAATGACATGGATATGATTCGCAAAGAATCATATCCCAATGTATGTAACAGTACAGAAAATAATGTAGCATTGACCCTTCCAAAGTTTTAGGGGTAGTACAATTTTTTTATATATATTTTTGAAAGAAGTCTCTTATATTCACCAATGCTATAATTATTTTGTGAAATATTATTACAATTTAAAATAGCTGTTTCTATTTTAATATATTTTAAAATGTAATTTATTACAATTTATCCAGTCTTCAGTGTCACATGATCCTTCAGAAATCCTTCTAATATCATGATTTCCTGCTTAAGAAACATTTCTTCTTATTATCAATGTTGAAAACAGTTATGCTACTTATTATTTTAATGCATGTTTCTACGTTACAATTAAGAGTAATCCGTTATCAGAGGTGACTGTTAAAGTAATATGGCAGAAATGTACAGTTCTAAGATAATAAAAATCATCCTGTTAGCTAACATGCATTAATTTAAATTATTATGCAAATTATTATTATGCAAGTTATTATGCAAAATTCCCTTTTGCATTGTTTTTGAACATATCATGTCCACAGTTTGTGTACAGAACCACCATATTTTTGTAAAAATCCATCCACAAAATCCGCTATTTTCCACATAAATCAGTATCTGATCCGCTCAGGAATGCATTCAGTTGGGATGTCAGTGGAACTGGCCCCGCCAACGACTAGCGATGGTATTGGCCCTATTAACTAAGCTCCTCCCCTGAGTGAACTGTACACAATTCGCCATGTTCGTCTCCCTCCAAGTACATTTAAAACCATTTAACTAAGAAATTGATTCTTACTAAAGATACTAAGTTATTATATATTCTAGATTATTAATTCCCTACCAGAGGTACCTCATGTGCCCTTGAAGGTAGGCCTACTTTAGAAGGCTCCGGGGGTACTGGGTAAAATTTAAATTGCTTATTTAAATTTGCAAAAGAGAAATTATGAGTCAAATAATGAAAACATCAAGGCTATCAGTAGATTCAAATAATTAATCACTCATTTGTTTTTTTACTGCAATATAACAACAGATGCAAAAAGGCCTCCAGACCTGTCATAATGACAAACAAACTCAAGTGTTGTATTACAGGGAGAAGATGTTTTTCACATGCATTGTCAGTTTTTTTTTTTTTTTTTTTTTTTGTAAAAGGGAATCCTTGTAACAACAGCCTATTTTCATAACATAACACATATGCCAAATTAAACCTGTTATAATACGAGCTCAAAGGTACACATTCCTGGCAACAACAAAAAATGTTATTTTTTTCAACAAAAAATGTTTTTTTTTTTTTGTATTTTTTTTTTGTCTAATTTCTGTTTTACCATGTTCCATTATATCAACTTTAAAGAAATAAACCTGGCAAAAACTATGGAACTGGCCATAAGCGTCATGGTGTGAAAAAAATAGCCTACTATAAGTTGTACTTTCAAAGTAGCACCAAACACCCAATTGATATATTTTTTTTCTATTGCCTACTGCCCCAAGAGTTGATTAGCAGTCTGTGTGGTTTGTCCAGAGTTGATCGCAATAGAGGAATTGGGTACAATAAATGAAATGGAGTCAATATGTCAAAGTGTGCATGAAGAGCTGTGGACAACTCCAATAAACACTGTAGAATGACATTTTGAGCTAACAAAAATACTGCATCCCATGGCCAGAAATCCAATCACGGAGTTATATCAGAGTGCTGTGAAGTAGACTGCCATTTTACCGTTAATCCAATTTAACTTCAGTCAGCGAAAGAACTTAGCCAGCATGTGTACATCCTGCAGACAAACCTGTACAGCTTTATCAGCTATCTCATACTGCAGTTCCTCTATCTGTCATGATTACACACTATTGTATTGGCAATCATGAAAAATTAATAGGAAGGAGGAATTAATAGGAATTAATTATTCATTCAAAATAGCCTCAAAATGCACCTTTAGTGTAGAGGGGACATACAGCAAGCATGAAACAGACAGCGGAAGGGAAGGAAGACAATGATTTGGGAGGGAATAGTCCACAGCCGGGCTGGTCAGCGTCAGGCACACACTTTGTGTTTATTAAATGGACTCTAAAAGCACTTTTCTTAAAAGCTCATCTTATGTGTGGATCATGTTGAGCTCAGTTTGACTGTGTCCTTGTTGCGAAGAAGTTAGTGTACTGTATGTTAAGTAGTTGTAAGAGGAGGATTTGTACGTTTTGCTATATTTGTACTGAAACATGAAACATGTTGGCTTTGTGTTTTTATTTTGTTTTTCCTCATTGGCACAGGCTGTATGCGGGACCTGAGGCTCAATGGGCGGTTTATTCCTCTGGATGGTCAAGCCAGAGAGGGGGTGTCGGTGGTCAGCTCTCAGGGTGTGTCTCTGGGCTGTTCCTCCGACTCCTGCCGGAAAAACCAATGTAGCCCCCCATTCACCTGTGTGGACCTGTGGAGAATCCATGAATGCAGGTACACAGATACTCATATAAGGGTCTATAGTCGAAATTATGCCAAAACTGAAGGGACAGTCATTATTACAAGTAATAATTATATAAATAAAGATTATCATAGTTTTAAACTGTATGTAATATTAGATATTGTATGTAATATTCTTATTCACACTTTTTACTTTTAAAATTCTTTTTAGTAAAAGTATTTTAGTATTGTTTCACAAGGGTTATACACTTCAAGAAGTGAACACACTCTACCAAAGAAATCATCAAGTGTGAGATAAAATCAATACTTTACTCAAAAAAGGTCATGTGACCTTTGTCAATGCCAAGCTTACTGACTAGTCAAGTTCCTGAATATTCTTGACAAGGGTCAAACAATATAATCTATAAAGACATTTGAAAATGAGTTACATAAATAAATAAAATCTTTATTTTTTATTGGTTAGTTTTAATAACCTCTAATCTGTTCAGTGTAGGACACACAAACACACAGTTAGGGACTCTACTTAGCCAAGACTTTCGCATTTTAACCCTGAGGTAATGAGTAAACCCCGGTAGAAATTTCACATTCTTAGAACTTTCTCAAAATATCCCCGCTGGTGTCAAGGATGTCACCTATTAAACTTCCCAGAACGTTCTGAGGCGATCATGATGTGGAGTTCGGGGACGTTATTTGGAGGACCTTCACGGAACATTCGGGACATTCTCATAACGTTTAGGGGACCCTTTTTTGTGGAAATTTGATGTTCCCAGAAAATTCTCAGAACTTCCCTGCTGATATCAATGACGTCACCTGGTAACACACTAATGTTATTTGGCGGATCTTCAGGGTGCATTTAGGACGTTCTGGGAATGTTTAGGGGACCATTACTGTGACGTTCCCTCTACACTACATTCCCATAATGTTTACAGGACCTTTAGGGGATCAACATAGAATGTTATTCTTTGGTCTTATTTAGGTCCTTCCATCACGTTTATTAAATGTTTAACAAAACATGTTTGTGTGAATCAATGTACACTGAATGCTTTGCAAAAGAGGGAGAGTAAAACGCAGGATTTGCACAAAAGTTGCTTCTCAAAAGATGGATCAATACCAACCTTTCGTAATCCATAATGTGTGTTTGCAAATCACCTTTCTGAATTTGCTAATGTGGCTAAAGTTTACATTGTCTCCTACTGTGTTCATAGACACCAGATTTAATTTTTAGCCCCCAAAATGCTCACTGTCTATACAATTCAAAAGCACACATTTATTGCTTCTTAAAAATAAAACTAATGACATAGTTCTGATCTCTGTGAATAAAGTCAGAAGCAGTGGTAACTTTAGCCATATAGCTGCCAGCGTGCTAACAAGCACATTCATAAAGGCGATTTGCGCACATTCACAAAATATAACTTGCTGAGGCTGTCACTTTTTATTCGATATTCGAATATGCATTCGAACATGATGTGAAATATCCGCAATCGAACTATAAATAAACTATCCGGTTTTTATAGTGCCATAGCGCATTTTTTTACAGTCGAGTAACATGAGCACTGTAATCAGTTTAAAAGTCCAATATGAATGAAAATGCTCCATATAAACACCTCAATCGTAATAAAAATACCCAAACTGAATGAAATTGTAATCGGTTTGAGATGGATGGGATAAATCTTTTCATGAATCGATAAAACGGAACATTTCACCATATACGACCTGACTGGATTACTTTTGAGTGTGCGTCCTTATATGACGTATACAGCGCGCGCCTTCAGCACTGAAGAGCGCGTGCCGCGCAGCCATAGACAGTAAAAGAAATGGACGGAGCGTTCCCATTGACGTCAACGGCGAAAGAATGAAGTCAACCTAGGGGCACTCACTTCCTGATGGCTGAGCGAACTGCGCAGGCTCAGACTGAGCTTGACGACGTAGATGTGACGTGAGCCTCCTGTCTGTCAGCTGTGAGTCTTCTAGTAGATGTGGAAAGCGAAATCTGAATCACGTTGTTTAAATATTTTTTCCCGTTGCTTTTGGCTCACTATGGGCTTCTCCCCATTCTTCCCCCTTGACTTTATCAGACTAGTCTCCAGGACATGTCTCTACGTCCCCCCGACTGTCTCATAGACAGTAAAAGATTTCCTGCGAGCGTCTCCTCAGGTCTATACGGTAATTTCTCAACTGTGCGACAGGGTCGCGTTGGTTATGACGCAATCGTTAGCCTATTTTTACAAAAACAGCTTCTGCGGGGCGATAGTGTAAGATACAAGGTAATGAAGCCTTTTATACATTGTCGTGTTTCTTTATAAATAAACAATGGACAAATGGAGTCTTTAAACGTCTCAGATGTAAAGTTATTCACTGTCAAAGTGACTCAAAAATGAATGGGAGTCAATGGGATGCTAACAGCAGGTGATGGCTTGGTTAGCAATGGCAGCCCCTAGGGGTGGAACGCTTTCCGAGCGCTAGATTACCCCCTTGCGCGCAGCCCGCACTCACATGCACCAAACATGTTGACAAGAGAGGAAAGTACATTTTTCTGAGCTGAGGGATACATTTTTTATTTCGTAAGAAGTTATAAAGATAATGTTGACATAATGACAAGGTCCCTAAACCTAGCTACCAATGCAAGCAAACAATCAACTATTTCAACTGCGCCTGACATTAGAATGTATTTTTTTCTTGAGAAGATTTTTTTCTTGAGATGATTATTACAACAAATAAATAGCTTTTATAAAACCGTATAAGTCCTGGTGGCCGTTGAGAGTTGCTATGGCATCCTTAAACAAATTCCAGCAGCTGGAGAGGACAGCGTCGACATCTGATGCGGTAGACAAACTGAAAGCTTTGATGATTGCATATAGTGGCACTTCGATTAAGTTGATAACCTACTGTTTCAAACATTAAACATTAAGTTAACAATTTATTTTCCCATACAGGCTGTGGCGAGTCCCTTAGAACTGTCAGACTGTGATTAAATCTTCATTACGGCGGTGTCCGTAGATATTCAAATATATTTGAATACATTGCTTGATATTTGATATCCATTCGAATGAGATTTTTTTTATGACAACCCTAATACTTACATGTTCTGAATATGAAGTTGTACAAACATTTGGTATTGATCCATCTTACATGTTCTGAAAACATTAAGTAAATGTGATGGAAGTATCTAATTAAGAACAACAAATAACATTCCAGGTTGGTCCCCTAAAGGTCCTGCAAACGTTGGGAATGGGAATGAAGTGTAGAGACCCCTGAACTGAACAAGATATGTTGCAGCGCAGTCTCGAATGAAACATTCCCATCTGACTAACAGAGAACCGCATTAGAATGTCATGTTAACGTCCTAAATATCCTCTTTGTAACACTGTTCTGCGACCATAGAATAAACAATATGGGACGCCCACCTAAAGTCGTATCAGAAACATTATAATTTGACTAACAGAGGACCATGTGGGAACGTTCTGTCAATTTCCCAAATGTTCTCTTTGTAATGTGGCTCCATGACAATAGAAAAGCCAAAATGCGACATCCCCCTAAAGTCACATCAGGAACCTTGAACTGCAAAACTTTTATAACCAATAGAAGACTTTTTAGGAATGTCCATAATGTTCTACAAAGGTTCAGGATTTTTGTCACCTTTAGAGAACCTTTGGGGAACATGCAGGACCTACGTGGGAACACACCTCAGTTGAAGGTATATACATATCTGATTCCAAAAAAGTTGGGACACTGTAAAAATTGTGAATAAAAAAGAAATGCAATAATTTAAAAAATCTCATTAACTTATATTTTATTCACAATATAATATAGATAACATATCAAATGTTGAAAGTGGAACATTTTGAAATCTCATGCCAAATACTGGCTAATGTTGGATTTTATGAGAGCTACGCATTCCAAAAAATGGACAGGTAGCAGTAAGAGGTCGGAGAAGTTAAAAGTGCATTTAAGGAACAGCTAAGGAACATTTACAATTTATAATTGGCAACATGATTGGGTAAAAAAAAAAAAAAAAAGAGCCTCTCAGAGTGGCAGTGTCTCTCAGGAGTCAAGATGGGCAGAGGATCACCACTTCCCCCAATGCTGAGGAAAAATATTCTGGAACAATTTCTGTGTGTAAAGGTCAAGGCCAGAAAACCATACTGGATGCCCATGATCTTAGATGGCACTGCATCAAATACAGGAATGGTATTGTAATGGAAATCACAACATGGGCTCAGGAATACTTCCAGAAAACATTGTCGGTGAACATTATACCTAAACATGATTCAGAAGTGCAGGTGTTTTCTCTAGGCCAAGGCACATTTAAAATAGACTGTGGCAAAGTGGAAAACTGTTCTGTGGTTAGACTAATCAAAATGTGAAGTTCTTTTTGGAAAACTGGGAAAACTGGAAAAATGTTATCCGGACTAAAGAGGGCAAGGACAACCCAAGTTGTTATCAGCGCTCAGTTCAGAAGCCTGCATCTCTGATGGGTTGCATGAGTGCATGTGGCATGGGCAGCATACACATCTGGAAAGGCAAAGTTTTAGAACAACATATGCTCCCTTCCAGACATCGTCTCTTTCAGGGAAGACCTTGCATTTTCCAACATGACAATGCCAGACCACATGCTGCATCAATTACAGCCATCAATCGTGGCTGCGTAGAAGAAGGATCCGGGTACTGAAATGGCCAGCCTGCAGTCCAGATCTTTCATCCATAGAATACATTCCCTTACGAAACAAAAATATATTGCAATATACTAGAATTTATATTGCAATACATTAGAAAATATATTTCAATGTATCAGAAACTTCCTCATATATTTGAAAATATATAGCAATATATGGATGGACAACCTATTGCTATATATTGATTCATATATTAAAATACATTGATATACAAACAAAACTGAATTATTTCATGTATGTTTATTGAAACAAAGTATTTTTTGTGAGTTAAGCAAGCTCCTGCATATGTTTACAGAGGTTGATTAACAATAGCCCAAATCAGATGGTGCATGACATTCAATATATTTTCTATATTTAGAAAATATGATGGTGCATGACATTCAATATATTTTCTATATTTAGAAAATATTTCTATTAGGGCCGGGACTTTAACGCGTTAATTAAGATTAATTCATTACGTGACTTTAACGCGTTAATTACGTGACTTTAACGCGTTAATTAATTACGCAAAAAAAAAAAAAAAATTTACCACACTTATTTTTGCACCGCGGAACGTTTTTCAATGAATGAGTTTCGACGGACCAATTATACTGGAACACCAACTAGCGCTCCGGAGTCACGACAACAACGAACCATGTGAACATGAACGAAGCCATGGAACGAAGAAGCTGATGAGACCGCTTTGCTTGGCCCCGTGGATGGGAAATTTTGTTTTAAAAAACGAAAGAATGGAAGCGTCGTCAAGAGCATGGTTGTGTGCAAGCTATACAACAAGGAATTCGCGTATCACCGCAGCACATCGAGCCTCAAATATCACAAAAATGCTTTTGCTAAACTGGCAAACATGCACTGGTCTGCTGGACTGAAATAAATAAACTATATTTTGTTGATTAAGCTTATGTATTCAGTCATTATTCAATGGTATACTAAAAATACATGTGAAAAATTACTTCTCATTGTTCTCAGGTCAAATATTTATATGCAATTAAAATGCGATTAATTAATTACAAAGCCTCTAATTAATTAGATTAATTTTTTTAATCGAGTCGCGGCCCTAATTTCTATATTATATTTTAATCTGTTATATTTTAAAATATATGACAGACAGTGTACATTAGATTATTTCATATTTACCATGTATACAATGATAATTATATACTATGTAATATAAATCAATATATTTAAGACATATGTTCCCATATAAATCTGATTATATTATCCAGTACATTGAGGTATATTATCTCATATAATTTTACATATATATTTACATATATATATACAATGACTCTTCCAATATATAATTTCATATATTATAGGATATATTTCAATATACATAGCAATATATTGAATAGTATAATGATATGTATTTAGTCAATATATGAAAACGGCAATAATTGCAGTATTGTCCCATATATTGCAATATATGACTTGCATATATAATATATTATTATATAATATATCATATGATATATTACCATGTAAATTTCACAATATATGGAGACACATGAAATATATTGTCAACTAATATATTGAGAAATATATTTTTGTTGCGTAAGGGTTTGGCACATCATAAAGAGGAATATGCGACAAAGAAGACCTAAGACAGTTGAGCAACTAGAAGCCTGTATTAAACAAGAATAGGACAACATTCATATTCCTTAACTTGAGCAACTTGTCTCCTCCGTCCCCAGACGTTTGCAGACTGTTATAAAAAGAAGGGAGGATGCCTCACAGTGCAAACATGGCTTTGTCCCAAATTTTCTGAGATGTGATACCATGAAATTGGAAATCGACTTATTTTTCCCTTAAAATGATACATTTTCTCAGTTTAAACATTTGATATGTCATCTGTGTTGTATTCTGAATAAAATATTAAAATTTGAAACTTCCACATCATTGCAATCTGTTTTTATTTTCAATTTGTACAGTGTCCCAATTTTTGTACACAGGTATGATATCTGCGGGCACTCATCACCCTAGACCTGTCCGCTGTCCTCTCTGGCTGTGAGATCTGTGCAGCTGCTGTGTATTCGATTGTGTCTTTGATTACATGTTGTTGTTTGTCTGCAGGTATTGCCTCTGACTTGCAGACAGGCTGGCCTATTCTTGTTTTTATCTTATCTGATAAGCACCCTCTATGCCGGTCACATTGAGTTTCTGCACTGTGTGTGTGTGTGTATGGTTTCCCTTGAGATTTTTAGAGTATGTTAAGATTTTTTTGTCACATATTCAGTCAAATTTTTTATTCTTTCAGCGATACATCAGTTCTACACTACACATCTCCAGGGCAAAAAAATAATAATCCAGCATGTGATCTCGAGCTTATTTTTTTCATACAGGGTTTTAAATGTGCCAGCTTACTGTGAAAAGTTTCGCAAACATTGTAGTTGTACCATTTGTATATCATTTATAAGTAGACCAAAAAAGTTTTCCTTTTATATTGACCTATGCTATTAAACTAATAGCACCAAAATAAGCAGTAAATAAAATCCATTAAAGACATTTGAAAATTATTAAGATGAATAATAATAAAAAACTGTTGGCATGTTGCCATTATTACTGGGTCCTCTATTAGAAAATTATTTACTGAATGTATGGGCCGTAGTTTAATATTTTACCATTAAAATACTGAAACTTTCAATCCTTTTTACTTACATACACAATATTATTATATTTCCATTTAATTAATGTTTCAACCCTTTTTGTCTCCTCCAATCACAGGTGTCCCCCAGGCCACATGGTCAAGGCAAACTCCACTGGAAAATTCTGTGTGTACACACTCTGTGCCAGCCGCCCATGTCACAGGGGCACGTGTGTGGCACAGTCTCCCTCCAAATTCACATGCCACTGTCCAGAGGGCTACCGTGGCCGGCACTGCGAGGTGACACTGGCCATCTACAGAGATGATGTGGGTCTCAGTTTCAGCTCCCTTTTCGCCATATGCATCTGCTTTATGGCCCTACTAGGTACTTATCTTCACCATGTTTTCATTTATTATCATAATACAAATTCATTGATAAATGTGAGTTGTTGCATTAAGAGTGACCTAATCAATTTTGGTGAATTTTACAAATTTAATAATGTCTCTCACAGTCAACACACCAATTGTTGGTTAACTGCTAAATATCAGTTTCAGTAGGAGCCTTGAATGGATCAGCCTGGTGTTTGTCACATAAATATTAACTATTAATGTTCTTCCTCCTCTGCTGAACCTCATGTATTTTTAAATCTTATTTTGGTGGTTGGCACTTCAATATTCATGCCATGTCATTATTGATATGTATTTATTCATATGACTTTCCCTATTTTTCCAGTGTAGTATAGCTGTTAAGAATTTGACACATGTATATATTTCTAATACATGCGAAGGTTTCTTGTTCCCACATGTTGCATTTTTCTCGCTTTGTCTGACAGCGGTAAAGAACACAGTCTACATAATCAATGATCATGACTGTTGAAACTCGTTTTAACTCCCTTCGTTCCATCGTCCTCCTCTGCCCGTATGGTTACGCTCGAGGCCAAAGGGAACCAAACAATCTTTTTCCT
The DNA here is from genome assembly GCF_024679245.1 of Pseudorasbora parva. NCBI lineage: Eukaryota > Metazoa > Chordata > Actinopteri > Cypriniformes > Gobionidae > Pseudorasbora > Pseudorasbora parva. The sequence continues at coordinate 28,966,270 of NC_090172.1, forward strand.
CCTCTCGCAGTTTCGTTCCATTATAGATTTGACATGACCTTATTCATTCTCAGCTCCAGTTGCTTTTTAAAGTGTTAATTACTTGATTTGTAGGCACACACTGTGCTGTTTACCCAAGCCGGGCTGGAAATTGAGATCAATGCACAAGGGTTTTGGGCAGAATTTCAATGGTCCCAACCATCCTCAACTGAATTTAAGTAGTCAGTAAGGTTTTTATCCCCCCTTCCTCTGTGATTTTTCTTCTTCATTGTTTTTCTGCATTCCATCCTGTTGGTTTGGACCGATTCCAAATAGAGACGAGCAGGGAGAAATATGGCTCAAGCGCTCTCTGCCATATGAAAGGCTTCGCGGAGCGTTAAGAAGATTTTTTTTCTTCCTGTAAGGCGGTTAATAGGTTTAGCAAAGCATGCTAACACTACGCCTCCACCTAACCAGCCAGGACTCACTCTTTCCTGCTAGAAACAGCCCCCTGCTGACTAACATATCACTATAGAGGGAATAGGCCCATCCGTCAAACCTCAGGGACAGATAATTATGTGGTGAGATGGTTTGTGTATATATGTATATATACACACACACACACACACACACACACACACACACACACACACACACACACACACATTTATAAGCATATTGTACTTATGGTTACTCAGTGTGGAGGCATCACTTGTCCTCTATTAAACCTGGATTGTCAAGTATCTTTGTCAAAGCTGATATGCAGATTTGACATTCACAGTGTAGATGGCCACCTGTGGGAATAACGACCCATCATAACTTCAAAAGATGGACTTGAATGATTATGGTTTATAGTGCTCTTTGACAATCTCTCGCTTTTTGTGACTCTCATGGGATCATTTTTTAATGTCTGTTTGAAAAAGTTTCTTTCATTTAAGAGACTCTCAGTAAAGTGTCAGTATCTCCATCTCCATTTTCCATGAATTTTGGGGATATCTGCTCTGAGATTAAAAATATGCCAGATAAATCCTTTTTATACCCAAGTTTAGAACTCAGGACTTCTGTATTTTTTCATTCTACTAAATGTGACTAGACTGTGCTTCCACATTGGTTTGCACATATGCCTTGTCCCAATCATCCAATCATGTTCTGCTGTAGTGTGTCTGTAGTTTACATTTCAGTTTTCATGCATCTGAAAGCCAAACAGATACAGTACTGTCAAATCATAAAGGGATAATTACAGGGTGTTTTTTTTTTTTTTTTGTCACAGTAAAGAAGAATCGTTTCTCATTAGTATTTTAACCATCATTTGAAGAAAAGTCCTAATGCAAGCTATTTGTTAAATTAGCCAATTAATGAATCAAACTGTCATGTTTTGTTCTAAGAAAAGTGTCATGTTTTATATAATGAGTGCAATTTATTAACCCAAATTAACTCAGTACCATCAGATTTTTCACAGCAAATGGATTACTGTGACCTTGCATTGTGTGTGTTACATATTATATTTGAATTTCAGTCCAATATAGTCAAGTCTAGCTTAAAACATATACTTAATAATTTTTCTTTTGAGTTGACATGCTATGCAGAGATTTATGGTGTTCTAAATTTAGTTCAAAAGAACTTGTGAAGATGAACAGTTTAAGATGCAGATGAACATTTTTTTTTTAAAAGTCTAGAAAGAATGGAGCAAACAACGATACATTTGTTTGACACATACATTAACACTTCATCAGCTTCTATTGTTTTTAAGTGGAGCTAATTGTACTATATATTTTTTCTCTACTCCTACGGTCACACAAAGCTTTCTACATATTATATATGTTCATTAAGATATAATTTATTGGTTGTTTTCTTGGGGCCAGTTAAGTTCAGGTTTTGCTACCATTGTGGGGAATGATGACCCATAATGTAGGCAAACCCAGACCCAGATACACACACAATCATGTCATAGCAATGGTTTTTATTTGATCTTCTGTTGAGGCTCCGGGGCATTTGAAGCCAAGCAGTGGTGTGTGTGTGTGTGTGTGTGTGTGTGTGTGTGTGTGTGTGTGTGTGTGTGTGTGTGTGTGTGTGTGTGTGTGTGTGTGTGTGTGTGTGTGTGTGTGTGTGTGTGTGTGTGTGTGTGTGTGTGTGTGTGTGTGTGTGTGTGTGTGTGTGTGTGTGTGTGTGTGCGTGTGTGTGTGTGTGTGCGTGTGCATGTGGGTGCGCGTGCGCGTGCGCGTGCGTGTGCGTGTGTGCGTGTGTGTGTGGGCGTGCGTGCATGTGTGTGTGTGTGTGTGTGTGTGTGTGTGGACTGGTAATCCCTACATTATGGGGACAAAATGTCCCCACAAAGATGGCAATATCCGAAATTCTTGTTCTTGTTGGGGACAATTTTTGGTCCCCCATAATGAAAACATCTTGTAAATCATACAGAAGTAGTTTTTTTGAGAAAGTAAAAATGCAGAATGTTTTCTGTGATGGGTAGGCTTAGGGGCATAGAAAATACAGTTTGTACAGTATACAATCCATTATGTCTATGGAAAGTCCCCATAAAACATGGAAACACTTGTGTGTGTGCGTGCGTGCGTGCGTGCGTGTGTGTGTGTGTGTGTGTAAATGAGACTGGGGGATAAAATGAAACGGTATGTGATAATATGTAACCTTTATTATTATCTGTATCTGGTATGTGTGTGTGTGTGTGTGTAGATTATTCCATGTGAAGATAGAAGTAAATGTCAGTGTCATATGCTCAATCTCATACTGATTTAAAGGAGGAGAGTGTCTGCTTCTTTCCGGAGATAGGTTACTGACATAAGGGCCTGAATTGTAAGTGGGAAGGTGAGCTTTAGTATAACGTGTTTTGTTTTCGGATCCGGATCTGGAAATTCTTTAGTTGGATTGTATTTCAACCTTCATACTAATGTTTCTCACGTGTAATCAGACCATGTCACATTAAAATACTAAGCATTACACTCTTACTACACACTGTTTTTCCGTTTTTACTGACATATCCACCTTTTTCTGGACACCAATGTCTCATCTAATTCTTACTGGAATGATGCTTTACATATCAGGTCTCCAGTTTTTCTAGTCAAACTAGTGTATTTTCCAAGCTGATAATGTAGCTATAGCAATGTCAGCACCTCACTCATCAAAGTTTCATGAGTAGATGACACAAGATGTCAGAAGTTATCTGAACACATATGATCCCGATCGCAGTCAAATGCAAGGCATACAGTGCTGTATATGGACATTCTCTACAGATTCAACGATGCTCAAAACATATACTTTCCAAGATTTTCTGCAGTTTATTGCTATATTGTATGCAGCCAACAACATCACAGCTTAACCCTGCACAGGGTTTTATTTTAAGTAATGTTTAAAAAGTTTCTTTGAATTCAACACTGAATTCAGATGCTGTTTTTACCGCGCTTTGACATTGTGTTCTGATGGAGACCGGAACTAGCCTGGCTCTGCCCTCCTACGTACTTCCGCTCAATTTTCATTTTTCTTCAGTACTACGTCTGGGACTGCTGTGTAGTCTTAGGTTTTCTCCAAACAAATTCGGGAAAAGTTTGATTTTCCAGATCGCTTCGTTAGTGATGAAGGAGTTGGCTGAAGCTATTTGGACGATAACACTTTCTCGTGGGGTCGGAAGGTATTGCCATCATTTAAGTTACAGGGACTGGTCAGTTATTTTATTGCCGTCCGTCTCTCACCACCCGCGTAAAAATCCCCGGCCCAATTACCTTCTGCTTTTGACAAACGCAAGGTCGTGTTGATGTAATAGCTGTCCGAATCCACATCTCTTGAGTTATCAACAATATATCACTTCAAAATTCACTGTTTGTAATCATTTTTGACCACTGCAGAACACCATACGGGTGCTTTGCTGTTATTAGGATGCATTTATAGACTTGTATTTCCTTAAAATGCTGGCAAGTATTTAGAAGAGCAATGTATTTCATCACCGCTCAAACAAATTAAAATAAAAGCACTTAAACATTTGAATCGGTCCGTTATTTATAGGAGCATTTATTATCATACCAAGCATATGACATTTTATTTACAGCATACAAGTGGCACGCACATGTGCACTTTTATTTTGTCGGATTTCCATGAGTGAAACAGGCGAAGGGCGCATGACATACGTCACGACCAAACGTTAGCGATTGGTTATGGCAGATCCAGAGTGGCTCAGGGCAGATCCAATAGTTTTAAACCTCAACAGGGTGCCCGCCTTCGCGGAAATAAACCCTTGTCAATGGAGAGTGGCCAGACTCTATGTACAAATGAAATGTATGAGAGTCTGGTAAAACCAGGCTAGACCGGAACAGGACCGCATCTAAACGGAATTTGGAATTCCTAATGGCGGCAATCATCGATTACTCAGGATATAGGTGTATAAAAATAAAGCATGATGGAACATTTACAGCCCACTTTGACAAAGTGATGCTGATTATTGATGAGTTAGTGCCCACTAATCTTTTCTTCTCCTTTCCTGCTTTCTCATTCTTTGTGTTTTCCTGTATTGTGAAAGAAATCCAGGGCTTCTTTCAGAGAGTGTCAATGCTATTAAATGAATAACCACATACATTAAGTGAATGAACAATGCGTTCCATTTAATAAAAACCAAATGCTTTGCCCAGGCATTGATTTATTATGTTTCCTTGAGAAACACAATAAATGTAATGACCATGAGAAATCATCATTTAATGTGTTTTGTTCCAGTGTTTATCAGAAACCTTGATAGATGTTTGAAAAGCTCTATTCACTCTTTCCTATCTGTGAAGTGCTCGAAGAAAAGAAAAAGAAAACAAAATCTACTGGTTAAAGGTCTGGAATATTCAGAATTTGTTTGAGTTTTGTTTTTATTTCCAAAGCAGTAACAGAAGCGAGATGTCCAAATTCCTTTCCACAGTGCATGGAGTGTTTATCGTCTTTGCTGTGGAGATTAGGATGCCAGGCTGGTCTTGGGTGTCCTGAGAGGGGCCTGAGAGGTCAGATTGGAGAGGTCATGTGATCGATGAAGCAGGCAGTGAGGAGACAGAAGGCTTGTCTGGAATCAGATGAAGAAGTCTTTCACTCAATATCAACCGCACAAGATGCATTTAAAAATCACTTTGAAAAGTTGCACTGTTGGAGAGACAGAAATAGACAGGAGGGAGCACATTGGCTTTTAGGTCATTTTTTAGGCGTATTGATGAAGAATGAACCATTAAATTAAATAAGTCACCTTTGGCAATAAATAGGGGATTCATTTGTGTAAATTTCAGCATTTTTGTCATACAGTGGACATTCCTGGGCAAGCAGTGTGAAAAATCTCTGTAGTTTTTTAGTCACTTATTTGCCATATTTTTACACACATTCTTTATATCATGCACATGTCACAGTTGTCTAAAGACATCTCTTTTTTGCAAAAGATCTCAGTTGGATAGACACACTCCGTATGGCTTTCTGCACACCTTGTCATCGTCATCTACAAAGCCTGACAAAACGTACCAGAACTATGCAGCAACACATGCCATGTGTCAGAACAGAAATGGTTCTCCTTCACCAATATGACTTGTCTGTTTACAAATGAGACACTTCACCAAATCGTTACTGCTTTTAGAAAGGGTGCATTTGATTACAAAGACTCCCCCCTCTTTGAAATCATGAACTCAGCTCATTGCCCTGATTCAAGAACCAAATTAAACTAAAAACGTATTTCAGCTCCAAGCATCTGCCTTTCTTTGGTGGTGACAAGGCATGACGGATCATTTAAAAGAGCAGATATTTTATGCGCAGTTGTGTGTGGAAGGGATATCGGCGAGCATTGAAATTGCGGGTGTGTGAGTGTGATTTTCAGTCAGTTAAGTGGAATTTTGTCCTGAGTTTTTTTTCATTTAAGAGCACAACTCCTTTTGATTAATCCAAAGCTATTTTCAAGCTCGAACACGGCCATTATGATACCTTCTACCGGACACAGTGCTTTTATATGCCTCTTTATGGTCCCTTCACCACTTGTCAGGTTCTCACATCTTTGACATAAACGTCTAAACCTGAAATTATTTACGGGGGTCGACCTTAAAACGTCACAAAAGACCCATATTATCCCAGCCAAGGTAATGAAGTGGAAGCAATAGAAGGAAGGGAATGAGAAAATCTCAAAAGGTCTAAAGATTGAGAGAGTGAGCGAGATGAAACGCACAAAAGGCGAGCACACAAAAGAAGGTAAATGGAGACGATATCTGAATCGAAAAGAGAGAGAGAATGGAGTGTTGGCAGATTGAAGTGTACTGGGCATTCGATAGCAAGATAATATACTCTAAAGGTCAGAGTGGTGCCAAACAGGATTGATTCAGCGAGCTATACTTGACACGAGCCACAGCGCTCGCTAGAATAATGTGTCTGTGGCAAATCGAGACCATCTCTACGAAGTCATCACGTTGACATCAAGCCACCTTAGTACCAGGGAAGCGCGGCCTGAGGGATGCCCCAGGCGATGCGCTTTCATAGCCCAGCTCACTTAAAACTAGTTCCCACTGATTTGGGAACAGGGCCAGCGTTCCTCTGAATTGTAATAGGTTAAAGTGATCCTTGATCAGCACTCAAGGTAATTCTCAACCACTTCCTGTGCCTCCGCAGTGTTGCTGTTGGGGATTTTCCTGTACACGCGCTGGCGGAGCTATAAGGGGCTGAAGGAGGGAGTGTATCACGTGTCTGCGCACCACGACGGCTGGGAGGACATCCGAGAGAACGTGCTCAACTACGATGAGGAGGGCGGCGGGGAGGAGGATCAGGTGAGTGCTAGACTTTTGCTTCAAAATTGATTTCAGATCACAGTTCAGCGAATCTGACACAGGAGGACAGCTGAGCGCTCAAAGTTACTATGACAACGTATACAGGTTGTCATGACGCCCTGTCGCAGTGAGCCGCCCTTGTCAGTCTGTCTCTATGACAACCTCTAACATTTAAAAAATGCACTCTGTTGCTGCTGATGACAAGTGGCTTCGCTGAGTGCTGAGGGGAAACTTATTTTGTTCAAAATGTGGCTTTTTATTATGAGAACCACACCGAACAAGAGGTGACTGCCTGCTCTCTATCTGAAGTATGTGGGTGTTGATGTGTTGCAGGATCATATATGTGTGTGTGTAAAATCCTGTTATATGATTATCAGATGCATAGTGGTGCTCTGATCCTCTCCATCTGATGAAGCTTCACACATCATGTAATCAATTACACCCACACCTCCCTCTCTGTCGCTCTTCCTCCTCCTCTTCTCTTCATCTATTTTTTCCTCAAGGAGCATTATATGTTTTTCTTCCTTCCCTGAGAGCTGAACTGCTATATAATGAGGGGAATCATCCTCGGTGGAATGGGATTAATGTTGACGTTCAATGGGAAAAGGAGACCAGTGTCGCGTTTTGTTGTGTTGACTGAGTGTGTAATGCCGGGCTCTTCACTGCGTCTGTCAGGATTCTTCCTCTCAGGTGCAGGAAGACGTGCACAAAGGTGTTAATCAGAATGCGGCGTTAGCAGCTTGAATCCGGATTAATGCCATTAACAGTTTGGGGGATAATAAATTACGTGATGAAGAAGTACAGACAAGCAGCTTATTTTGTCAGTGAGCACTGTCTTATTAGTCGTAGCAGTTTTTGTGACATACGCTGTTGCTATTACACCAGTTCCTGAATGTAATGGCACTTTATGTAACGCTAATGAGCTTGTTATTTGTCAGCGCCGTACGCATTTAATTTCCCCTCTCTCGCTCTCTCCCACTCTCCTACAGAACGCTTATGACATGGCAGAGCTCCAGAAGTCCCTGCAGCCTAGCCCAGCCCAGTCAGTGCAGTACAGCCGATCACGAGCCATCCACCACCATCCTCCCACCCAGCAGCAACAGCAACACTTTTGCCAGCCTGACCCCCCCTCCAGAGCGGGTACAGCCACCACCGCTTCCTCCATATCCTCGGGAGCCACCGCCGTCCGCAGGGACGTGCCCCCCTGCCGCTCACCGGCTCAAGGCCAGACTGCAAACCCCAGCCGAGCGGCCCAGCTGGCCCGCAAGAGCCTGTCGTTCTCCAGCCAGGACCTGGCCCGCTACCTGTGTGAAATTATCCGTGATGCCGACCAGCACCCGGAAACGGCACCTTTCGACTCCCTGCAGGTCTTCTCCACGGAGGGGGGCGGCTCGCTGGCCGGGTCACTGAGTTCCTTCAGCTCCGCTGGGTTGGAAGAGGGAACGGCGGCAGGTCACGAGTGTTTGAAAGAGTGGGGGCCGCGCTTCGAGAAGCTGAAAGCACTCTATGAGCGGGCCGAGGGCAGCGACCTCTAAGGAACTGCCTGGAAGAGTTCCTGCAGCACGAGGAGAGGAGGGAGACCACTAAAGACTTGTCTAAAAACCAGAGGGATTTTTCTTATGCCGAAAATTTCTACGCTTCGGGTTTCTCTGGATGTATTAATTAATGCGAGAAACTCCCTCTGCGTACAGAGCCGGGTGGCATTTGGTACTCTCAATGAGCAGCAAATGAGAAATGCTAATCCAGGATACAGCAAATTGTGGTCATGGCAATTTTTAAGCCCAGAATCTTTATTATCACATCCAGGCATCTTTATTAAAGTGACTTGCGGATGACAATGATTTTAGTGGAACCATTTTTGTCGTCTTTGTGTCCAACATTGGCGGAGCATCTTGGACGTGCTTCGATCAGCTCTTCCCTGATATTCCATTCTATATGTCTGTATGGTCTATGTGTTCTTAAATAAAAGAAATAAGGGAAGAAAAATAAACTGCCATGCTCAGATGTGACAAGGAGAAGGTTTGTCCTCCTTCACGGGCCGCTTTCTGAAATCAGTTCACCGCTTGTTCCGTCAGGGTGGCCACTTGTGTTCATCAATCATAACTTCATACTCAGATACTGTTTATTTTTTTCTTTTTGCTCACCCCTTCCGCTTAGATTCTATTCGTTCAGATGCGAGGATGAAAGAGGCAGTCTGCAGGAAAAAAAAGTCCAATAAAAACTGAAGATGTGTGAAAAACACTGAGGAAAATGAAACAGAAAGCAGCCTTATTGTTTGGCATTTTAGGAGACATTGCTTGGGAATACAAATTGTGTCCTCTCTTTCTAGCCAAAAAGGAGCGAAGGAACGGCTGGAATATAAATGTGTCTGAGGGACAAGGCTGAGTGGCTGGCATGAGATGGAAGTGTAGCTGAAAACTATCGAAAACTCTCTTGGCTCTCTCGCTTTATTGAGTGGTAGCAGTCAGAGTCTGCCAAACTAAAGGATAGCCATTAAGACATACGAATGTGTGTGTTGTTCCACGCGATCAACTCAAACATGAGATCAAGCTCTTCTGAAGGAGCTTACAGTTCCAGAATGAACTTTCCTTTCGAAAGTATCGTATTATTAACCAAACCAGCTCACCCGACCATATCGTCATTTCCTGTTCTACTATAAATAGCTACTTGTATCCCATCACATTATTCGGCTCTGCAGTGAAGAGATGAGCCTTGGCACCAGGTGCATTCAGAGAGTGGTGGGCCAGCGATTTCAGACCCTGAGCGCCTCTCATGTAACATGTTTAATGGGCTTGTGGACGCATGTGGTGAGGCTGCATGGGGTGAAGGAAAGGAAAGGCAAGGCAAGCTTGTGTGTGCAAATGGAATAACTAAAAGTCTCCCCCCGTGAGGCCTCAAATGCCAACCTTGTATTTTATGCATTTTAATGCAATGTTTTTTGCCCTGCTTTTATCATTTCAGTTATTTTTTTATTTTTATTTTTTCCGGAGAATGCCGTATGTGGAGCATGACAGGCTGGCTGAGGAGAGTGGAGCGAGTAGGAGTGTGTTAAAAGACATCAGAGTGCTAATCCTAATGTGAACTGATCGCTCACTGTCATGCTGTGAACCAAAGGATCATGGGAGTTGGAAAACTCGATGGAAAAGTCGTCACTCTTATTACAGATCTCAAAAAGTGCCAATATTTCCAAAGGCAGCAACAAGAGTATAAAAAAGGTTTTCGAGTTAAAGCTAAGACATGTAGCTTGAAGTGCAATGCTTGCTATTTCATAGTTAAAAAGAGGCCAACGGGATTGGCGCTTGGAGGCATCCTCGTAAGGGGTGCGAGGTGAGAGTATTCATGAATGAATCACGATGGGCTCTGTTGTTCAATCACAGAATTCCTTATCTTACAAAACCTATTCTTCATTGATTTTGAACCAAGGCCACCTGTTTGTTTGTGTGGTGAATATATACAGTACTCTATTTTGTGAAACAATGTTTTTACCTCATTTGTGCATATCAAAACAGAACTGCTTTTTAAAAATATATACATGAATTGAATTCTGTTCAGCTTTTTTTCATGTATTATTTAATATTTCTTTGAGTTGGTAAAGGTATGTTGGCGTTTTGTATTTGCATCCTTTAAATTGCTTTTCTTTTTTCCTTAATAAATGGAGTTCTTCTGTTCAATGATTATTGTTAAATACTGCTATATTAAAATGAAACTGCATTGTTTTCATTTTATCTGCTGTAAGCCTCTTGCTGAATAAGTGGCCTATTTTTTAATATGGAAATAGAGCTGTAATTAGCTGAGGATAATGTAACAACATGAAATGATAGCGGACTAAAATCTCTGACCCGCATTTATCAAAATGCCTTTTTGAATCGGCTTCAGATGACAGAAATCTTTTGAACATCTGCAGCATTCAACATACAAATTTGTTTTAATACAAAAATGGAAATGTACACTGAACCTCCAAAGACAAATCAACACGTTTGACACAAATAAAACTAATCCATCTGTGTGAAATACCACAGTAAAACAAATAGTGCAATAAACCGTACCGGGGAACTCTTACAGTTAGAATAATGTCAGCATATGAAATCAAAGCACACAGCTGCATAAATATCCTTTCCTGAGGGACAGTGTTGTGACAGAAACATTGTGTGAAGCAAGGGTTTATGTGTCAACTGTCTAACAGGTAAGGTAACAGCAGCTGTTTCACCACATTAAAATACAATAACAGAATGTCACAGAGGAGCCCTCGTGTTACAAACCGAATGTTCAGGGGGGAAAAAAACACCATGCTTATCTTTAAACACTAAATAGTTTCGAAAGTGTTTCGCACCAAACAGAACACCTCTTCAAAGATATTCAGCTAACATCCTGTAAAAAAAACAAAAAAAAACAGCTGCAAATATCAAAGGTAGGTACATTTTTGTAGCACTTGAGGCCGCTCATTTGAAGGTCTTTTGAAATCATGACTCGTTAGTGCAGCAGAGCGTATCCAAACATGGAAAGGCACTTTCATACACTAAAGGCTTCGTTTAGAACTTGAGAGAGAAAAAAATTAGCATCATAACACTGTTGACCATTCAGTTTTACTCAAACTGTTAATATCTCCACTGAACTACATTAAAAACAACTTCACAATGACGATTAAGGACATTCCATGGGACATTTCTAACTTTCATTAATACTTCAGCTCTGTTATTCATCCTAAAACAACAACGACAAAAAAAAAACTACATTTAATGTCCCTGTAAATTGGTTTACAATGTCTACTTACACAACTAAAGCATGTAACGCATACAGTGGATTTCAAAAGTCTAAGATCACATTGAAAATCTAGAAGAAAAAAAAAAGATATTTTTAAACTATTTCTAGGTCGTACTCCATATAGTAAATTTGATGTATTCTCAGAATGAGAATTCATGGCACTTCCTCTACGCCCATAAGTAAGGCTGATTCTTCAGATATGTTAGTGTAAAACTGACCAAAAACTTTTTTTTGTGTGAGTGTGTATTACGGTATACAACTGTATACATTATAAGCAGCCAAACAGCAGGATGTTGCTCATCTTGACACCAACCAACAAACAAACTAAAAATTCCCCATCTCTATTCTCTGGTTTCATGTTGTTGGATGTGTGACAGGAACGAACATAAATATGTGCTTGGTGAAAGGGCACGTGTCGAAAGACAAGCGATGATCAGCGAGAGCGTGAAGGAGTGCGACAGACTGTGAGAAAAAGATTTTCTTCCCTTCTCTCCAGGTTAAACTTGAGCTTATGTTGCGGCAGACCGGCTCACAGAAGATTTACGCTCGCAAACACGCACCAAATCTAACGTGCGCTGGCTCAATCAGGCATCTCACCGATCTCTCTCAAGCACACAGCCGCACACACACCTGCTACTATCACACACTCGTTGAACATTCCAGATGGGGCGTTCAGCCATCCAGTGAAGGTGGGCGACTGCTGTTGAGGAACGAGCGCTACGGGCCGCTCTCCGCTTTGTTTTTCTTCTTGAGTTTCTTGAGTTTGTACACGTTAAAGGTCTTGTTTTTGAACGCTCGCGTGAAGAGGGTGGAATATGGAGGAGTGTCGGTCTTAATGGCCTCGCAAAACCGTGGATGAGACGCCGGGATGAGGTCCGGCTCGTTTTCACCTGGGCCGTCCATGATCTGTAGAAAACACATATGCTGTGTGAGACGGTGCTTTTTTTCTATAAGATGATTTATTTTACAGTAGAAAAAAAAATAGAGCAGAACTTCAGAAGTCTTCTTTTAAAGAGCATTCCACTTCTTTATCTTTGAAATCTTAGAGAAATTGTGCCCTGAGGTTTTTTAAACATTTACTTTGAGATATATTCCCAAATTAACAGAAAGGCCTTGAAATGGTGCTGAGAGATCATTTAAGCACCCAGAGATAGAAAGAACCGCCACCCATGGGAGAGATCAGAGCAGAACTGAGAAAAGAAAAAAAAGAATATCCCACTCAACACATGGCTGTTTCTGGGCCATCGGTATTGCATATACATAGCATCCTTGGTAATTCTGTCTGCAATTAGCAAGGTTTAATTAAACCAGACAGATTAAATCAAGGTTAAAACAACATATGCACACAGACCATGGTACAAGAGTGAATCTGATTCAGACTGCTGAAGGCAGCCTGAAGGAAGGAACCTGGCTGCATCAAACGAGTAAGCGAGCGACGTTCTTTCATTGACTGCTCAAAGTCGGATCAGAGGAGCAAGTGAGGCAACTTCTGAGAGATCTTTCAAAGGCATGGCATTCACCTCAGACGCATGAATGACAACTGCTGACAAGCTATTTCCAGCCAGAGCTCTATGTGGAAGAGATGATTTTTCTTTCAGCTGACGTGTGCGCAGACACAAATATAAAGTGCTACAGCTTAGAAGTTGAAAATGTTGCTTTTGTCAGATATTATGCACAACTATAATCAGCTACAGAACAATCAAGCTACCCAAGTGAGAAGGAAAAAAAGTCACTTAAGCTAGATTGCGCGCCGGGTGAAGCAGTATTTAATAATTATGAGCTTTGGGTGAGTGAGAAAAAGATTATGTGACAAAATGATAAATGTAAGCATCAACTCTACACAGAAAATCTAAATGCAATTTTTGTAAGAAATGAAAACACCTCGGAGAGCTGAAGATATTTCTAAGGCAAAAATAATAAAAGCAAAACCAGTGAGCTTTGTGTCTAAACCCAAATGATATTTGTTTATAGCCACGTGAAGAATACGGTAAAGGGCAAAGTTGTTAGTTTTAGCTTCCTTGAAAAAGTCTTTGCTTCATGCAGAGAAACTTTCACTGAAATGGAACAAATGTAGTGTGTGTGTGGGCATGAACTGGAGATGCTGTGTGACCTACATGACCGTTTGCCAGGTCGAGCAGGTCCCTCAGCCTACAGCCACGGCTGTGCCTGCGCTCGTAGCAGATGCTGTCCTCCAGTACGATGTAGTCCGCTCCAACTGAACCGAGCACTTTATGAACTTCCTCAGCAGACCGACGCGCATAGATCTGATATACCTGCAGGGAACAAAACAGGCAAAGAATGGAAAAAAGCTTTAAAGGTTAATCATTTGTTTCAGATTGTACATTTATTGTACGTGTAGTAAAAATGTACTTCAAAGTTATTTGGATTTTTGAAAAAGTGGACAAGTGGTTTGGGGGACCTATGCCACTGGTTTGGCACACACTAATTACTCAAACTCATACCTAGTATGGGATACCTAATGGGGTCATGAATTAAGAAATCAACTTTTCATTCAGCCTTTGATATATAAAAGTTAATCGTGATAAAGAATATCCTGTACGAGTTGAAAACTTCCTTGTTAGTCAAAGAAAACTTTTATCGACACCAGAACCAGACACCGCTCTATCTCAGAATGTGCCAGACTGACGTCGGTGAAAAACCGCCTCTGCAGAAGAAGATCAAAAACTTCCTCACTGCCTGTTTAGCCCCGCCCACCGATTCACACATGTAACATAGGCCTAGTGTTAAATCACATCGAGCTACCAAGCAATAAACATGCCGTTGAGGATTACAACATATTGTGCAGTGCCTGGGCTCGTAATGCAACATGTAAGTAACTGCGTTCTGATCTGCAATGTAATGATTCATGTACGGTCAGATGTTCTTTGTCTATGTGTCAGTAAATCAAACCAGTTACTAAACGTCAACTTGCGTTGTTTCTCTTAGGATAACAATAATCTGTTATTTAACGGCAGTGGTGTAAAGTAACGGATTACAAATACTCTCATTACTGTAATTGAGTCATTTTTCTCAGGAATTGTACTTTTTTATGTAGTTTAAACACAGTGTACTTTTACTTGAGTAAATTTTAAGTGATGTATCGGTACTTTTACTGCGCTATTTTCCCTAAACCTGCCGTCGCTACATTATGTTTATTTATTTCTTGTCAACATGATTGGCTAAGATCAATAATCAGTCCTGCGTCTCCATGCGTCATGCGCATGACTCCCGTCAAAGAAACCATTGCGACTAGTGTGAGAGTGAGAGGCACGTGCGCACTTTATGAAAGGGGGTAAGTGCTGGCTACTGTATGATGACTGAAATCGTCAAATTGCCTTAAACAATTACTAGAAATTGACCGCAGAATATTACATTTTCTAATACACGCACACGGGCCGTATTCTTTTAGCGCTGCAGAAGCTCGAGTGCCATCTGCTGGAAACTTCACTTCAGCTTGATTGTTTGCCAGGCTTTAAAGTGCATTAGGCATTAACCGATCATCACTACTAGATTTTTGTCCCTTACATCGATTTCATTTAACATATAAACACATAAACCTGCTTTCTGTCAGCATATTGAAGTGCATATTTATGTGTTCACATATGGCCAATTAAAATTGTAGTCCATGTATCAAATAACTTTAATAAAACATCAGATATATATATTTAAATCAGGTTTATTTTTTTAATTGCAAGCAAAAATAATCAGTGGGGAAATTGTGAGTTACTCTATTCAGATATCTTAAGTGTATTCTTTTTACAGAAAAAAATATCTATTGAAATTAAAGCAGTACAATGAATGTGTCTTGAAAATAAAGAACTCAAGAATTGTTAATGTACAACCTTTTTTTATTATTGATATTAATCGTAAGAAACCCTGTACAATGGTTGTTGTTGCTTTCTCAAATGGAAAATAAAATTTTCCTACTTAGTTGCTAGCAGTAAAATAAAAATATATTGTCAAAGAAATATTGAAATACTGTTGGTGATCTCAGGTTGTTTTGTTCTTACTGAGAATCATCCACAAAAGAGTAGCTACATTTTTAATTAGCAGGGTATAAGGTGAAAAAAGATTCATAGCATAATACTCACTACTCACTACTCTTGAGGACTTTTAAAATGGCTACTTTTTACTCCTACTTTGAGTAGTATTTAGGACAGGTACTTTTACTCTACTTGAACTACATTTTTTTGACTGTAAACGCCAAACTCTGGTCGGGCCAATCACATCGTGTATAGAGTCGGTGGGCGGGGCTTAACGTAATGACGGCAGAGTTGCGCTTGCGTGCTTCTAGTAAACACAGAAACTGGCGAACGGCGGTCTTTCGAATCAGCTTTGACTGCGATTCTGAAAGACTTGGAGTTAAGCTTTTCTCTGAGAAAAGAACGGCACTGAAGTCAATCTTAAAAAGGGAAGATGTGTTCGGAGTTTTGCTGACCGGATACGGTGAATATTTAATCTATCAACAAGCTCTGTTTCACCTTTGTTGCTCTGGTTGGTGTAGCGATATCCTATCGAGTGCAGAGGGAGTTTGAAAGACAACCGTTTATCCCGCCCCCTCGGATTGAGCCCTGTCTATGGTCAGTTTCCAGACCAAACATCTTGATGTGAGTCTGGCTTGTCAGGCTAAACCTTGAGAGTTGTAATAGTAAAAATGTGCTAAAAGAGAGAGAGAGTAATACTATTTCAAACGGAAAGACATTAGCCAATCACAGCAGTGGGTGTTTACACTGAAGTCTGACAGCTGACACACCTGCGTTCAGAGCAGAGGGCTAAAATCAGGGTAGGAAAAACTACTTTTATTTATAAATTATAACAATTTTTATGTAAAAAGAATTCTAACATTATAAGTGCACCCCCGGAAGCATTATAAAACAATACAACAACGCAGTTCATGATCCCTTTAAAGTTGAACATCAACCTACTTAGTATTTCTCAATTGATTAATTATAAGTCTTATACACAATGATGCACTGGCATTTCACTCATCATTTTCCGCAGGTAGAAAACAAAAACAAAAAATAGGATGTATCGTCATCAAAACTCGGAATGGCTCTCATTTACTGCTGAGGAAGAACTGAACGCAATTAAATATTAGTGTCACTGTTACTTGATGGTGGATTTGGTCAGTGAACTGTCAGTGATCTGTCAGAAACTGTCAGTGATCAAAATATTGATTTGAATATGTTGAAATTTGATATTATAACAATAGGTAGAGATCCATGAGCGTTTGCAATAATGATAGTTGAAACATTCATACATTTAAGGGTTAAATGTTTGTGCCTATAAAGGGGATTTAAACATTTAAAATGTTAGCCATTTTCATTGCTCTTATGTGATAAACCAAGCAGAAAAACAGTTCCGCCAAACAAGCAGAAAACATGTCACAGTAGTGCATATACAATTTCACAAACCACAAAAACATATTTGCAGTATTTCAATTAATGGAGCAAAAGGCAGCATAATTGAAGACGCAATGATTAGGTTTGACAACTCCATATATCACACAGACAGGAGTTCAACGTGCCAGAAATGCTGCTGTAAGACCAGTTGTATGGTTTCCGTGCCCTTTTTATGAGCTGATGTTGACAGACTATCACAACTAAAACTCATTTTCTCATGAGCCACAGATACATACCACACCAT
This sequence comes from Pseudorasbora parva, assembly GCF_024679245.1. Taxonomy (NCBI): domain Eukaryota; kingdom Metazoa; phylum Chordata; class Actinopteri; order Cypriniformes; family Gobionidae; genus Pseudorasbora; species Pseudorasbora parva. The sequence goes on from NC_090172.1 coordinate 28,983,402, forward strand.
AAAGAGAACAGAACGTTCTGATGAAATCCATGGCAACCAAACAAGCAACATTACGGTTACAATAAATGCCAACCTAATAAGCCTTGAAAATGAATTATGGATTCATAACATATCAGCTATGACATATAGGCAATTTTTCATGATCAAATGTTAATAAATACTTTTAAAAACATTATTTTGTATGTAAAAACATGTTTAGTTTATGTTGCATTTTCTCAAAGGAGGCGAGGAAGGAAGCGTCTCATCAATAATGTCAGATGAAGTTATCGATGAAGAAGTTTATTGCAGCAGCAGTGACAAAGTACTCAAAGAGCATTGGGCAGAATTTGAGCAGAAAACAAGATTTTGTGTGCCATTGGGTAGATTTGAATTCATGCTTCACTTTTGCGCAATTCATTTAAAAAACATTTTTTAATGGTATGTGCTTTTTTATGCATTTAAGCATTTTTTTGATTCATTATATTTCGATGCATGACTGTGCTGTTTGCTATTCTGATAACTCAATTTTTCAGTTATGTGCAATATACTTGAAATGGTTTTTGTTTTGTTTTTTGATCCATGAATGCAATCCATTTGACTAGGACTGCCAGCACTGCCCGCTAATAGTCGACTAAACGTTAATAGACGAAAAGAGGCTTAGTGCGACCAGAATTGTATTAATTGTCAGATGTAGAAGAAGAAAAAACTCCACAAGAAGTGAAGTCACACAGTCCGTGAGGGACAGATTGTTAACGGCGGGTCCTTGTGATAAATCATTAGGCCTACAGTATGCCGGGCAGGAAATCCAAACATGTGCCTTTCATCCATTAACCTCAAATATGGCTTATTTGAAACATGTAAGTAGTGGCAACTTTACTTGGCCGCTCGCTATAACATAAACCTAGATAAATCCAATTGTTTGTGTGCACCGTGCGTGGAAGCTAGAGTATGGTGCGCTTACTGTATGACATGGGAGGTACCGGCACAATCACTCCTTTTCTCCTGATATCAGCAGAAACAACTCAGATAAGAGTAAGACAGTTCGATAATGGGTCTTCTTTTATTTGTGCAAACTCACACAAACAGCAAAACTTTGTGCTTTTATAAAATAATGAAAACAAACAGGATACACTTTCTGCCATCTCAGACTCTGGTGAACTGGAGCGCGTCACACAAATGAACCAAAACTCAGCGTAAAGGCTACTTGCCTCACCGATATAGGGTATATATAGAAATCTTGAAATGTCTGCTTTTAAACGAACCAATTTAAAACAAACACTGTTATGTAATCCGTGTGAAAGGTGCACTTCTTTCTAAAGGTGCATCCACTATAGGCTACTGTGGTCAGCATAGTCAACTTCAACTTCATCAGCCTTTGTTAAGCAAGTTTTTTTAATATATAAATTAATAAATAAATAAAATAAATAAATAAACGTTTTCATGAAAGAGATTAACCGAAATAACCAGCTACAAGGTGAGTCGCAACATTATGAAGTTTGATTCAAAGTAAAACCATCTTTGAAAAAGACATAAATCTAACAAAACGACAAGGCTGTTTATCTAAAATTGCATGCTGTGCTATCGAACAAGAACACAGATTGGTTTCTATTATTTATTTGAAATCGCTTCAGGCACATCCCTACTTAGTTGTTATTTGTTAAAAAACATGAAAAGTTTAAAGATGCATAAAACTGGTCAAATTTATATTTGATTTGACTTGATTTTAATGAATAATATGCTTATATAAACAAACAAAAATATTATAGTGTTGGTTGCCTCTTGATTGTAATGTAAATAAAGGTACAATAAGTTGAGGTGAATCTGGAAACTGTGTAAACATCATCTCTATCTATTACATGAATTTATGGCAGTCTCACAAGACTGATATAACCTAAACCCAGAGAGGACTGCCTCCTCATTTTAAAGTCCACATCCACCACACACACTTTTGCAACCTCTCTGCATGCCTCCAGTTTGAGAACCTCTACTTTAATGAACTGATTTGATGGTATTTTGGCTCCTTCAGGTTAGATCAATTCTCATCAACTCTCTGAATGAAGCAAGAACATTAGCGTAGAGTCTGGTCTTCCACCAACTGTTCAGATCCATATTTTCTTCCTCCCCACTCATGCACAAATGTGTGAACGCACACACCCTCATTTGATCATCAGAATTCCTCCTCTGATTTTTACCACCTATTAACCTCAACATTCTGCCTTACACACTCATGCCATAAACTTCTGTTACAGACAGATGTCTGGTAGTTAAGCAAAAGAAAACATGACTTTGTCTCTCTCTCTTCCATTTATGTCTGAAAGAAACAGCTAATACAATCAAGAATTAAAACTGCAAGCAGCGACGAAAGGGCTCTCGCATCTGTGCCACCGCTACCCTGTAGCTTTAGGGAAATGGTGGACGATATGCATTTAAGTATATAAAAATAGGAGGGCTACGTTAGTCATTTGTATTTACCACACTTCCTGCTACCAGCCGATGGCGCAATGACTATAACTAAATGTTGGCATGTAGATGTCTTCAGGCCAGGGCACTTATCAAACATGTGAAGTTTGAGGCAGATTGGACATTGAATGCCTGAGTTACAACAACTTGCTGTTTTGTGCAAGGCTTCCACGGATGAAAACTCAAGATCTTTGCAATTTAACGTCACAAAGGTCTTTAGATTAGAATGACCAAATATGATGTTTATCAGATTAAATCTCTAGGAGGAGATTGTAAAAGTACGAGAAATGGCAAAAACTGTAAACATTTTCCAGAGAAAATTCTAAATATCTTCCTGTTGGTTTTGAGATTTTGCTCCCAGGGACTTTTTTTGCAGGTATTGGGCTGTTACATGTGTCTACCGAATGTCATACTCGTACGTGAAACGTAGCGTGAATGACACTTAAATGAAATTTTGTAGGTGATGCTAATGAGCCATTTTGCCATGCCTAATTCTAGAACCCATACCGGACGATAATGTGTGCAGAGTTGCATGAGTTTTGGAGTATGTTGAGGCCCTAAAAATGCATTTCATTTCATAGAACAAGAATAATAGAGCAATTCCAATAGGGTCCTCACACCATCGGTGCTCAAGCAATAATAACAGCTCAAATCAGATGAGGATTTGAGCCAGTGTAGGTTAGACCTTTTAATCCAAATGTTATAAATGTCCTGCCTATTTGCTTTATACACCATTATTCGAAAGTCATGGCACATATAACAGCAGTGCTGTGGAGATTATTTCACTTCATAAAGACACCCACTGATGTGTCAAACTTCCAACCACCCCTATGAGAAACATAATTAAATTAAACTAATTATGGCAAAAGTCACACTTCTGCTGATGAGGCCAAGTGCATATGTCATTAAGAAAGCTCTTAAAGAGACTTTATGAACCATTTGTTCATGATCCTCTTGATGCGGCCCATTTGTCATATCATTATGATTATCAACTGATTTGTTAAGGTATACACTTACAGACTCCAGTGCTTTCATTCCTTCTAACAGTATCTTAAGAGCTTTTAGTGTTACTATCTTGTTTATTTCACACTGATTTATTGCTGCTTCATTTCTTTCAATTTGCATAATGAGGCATGACTGCAAAAGAAACTATTTGAATCTTTGCTCATATGTTTCTGAGAAGTCTTTTTAATTTTTGGTGCAGACCAAATGTTCAGTTCTGAAGCGAAACATTATTATGTATATTTTATTTAATAATATAAATTCAATAAATATATAAACCAATACTTCCTTGATTACTGCTTGCGTCCTGAAAAACTTTCTCCGGACTGGTGTTGCAACATTTTAGTATTGGCACCAAGTAAACAAAAACTTGACCTGGAGGTCCTGGACATAGTAGAACTTGGATTGAATTGTGATTCAAGCAAACTTAACAAGAGTGAAAACAATGCTGAGACTATTACCTGTCTGGTCCTCTCCCTCAGCGCCTGGTCCTCGTAGTGTGGATGGTTTGTCAATACTCTCCCTGTACATAGCTTAATTCCAGCCAAAAGCTGCATGCTGCCTGCAAACACTGCCCGTTTGGGCGTCTTCAATCTGTCGAGAAAAAAATAAACATGAGAGAGCTCTGTTACATGCACTTCTCCAGTTTCACTAATATATCAGGGCAGGGGATTGCACAAGGGGGATGGATATATAGTGCTGACATTTATGAGAAAAGGTAAATCTGCAGACATTTATTTCAGGTGAAGAGGGAAATGTGAAATGGTTCAGTGTGGAGGGACGCAGTCATTTGTACACTCCCATCACCGATGTCTGACACGCATAAGGTTGGAAATCTATTGCAGGCCGAAAAGGCACACTGTCTGAATGTACTCTTTCTCCTTTCATTTTCTATATGTGCCTGGCATGTAGGAAAGTGCTGAAGCTATATGTTTTTTGAATAGCCTGACGGATGTTTCAGAGGCCATCGGTTTATCAAAACATAACCTTTCAAATTCAGCTTAAACATTATATCAGCATCTACACCAGACAGGAGCCTCGAGGAGAAGAAAACAGGTCCCATATCTTTTGTTGAAAATGTATTTTGAATTGGTAAAGCAGCTATATTTTCCAGATTTCGGCATGAACAGATGTGACATGTCCTCATCCTTAAAAACCATCAATAAAACTACCAAGTCAAAGGTGCAGTAAGCAGTTTCCGAAAAACGCTGTTGATATTTGAAATCAACCCAAACAGACACCCGTCTCCATTGCTCCACCCCCAAAATGTACAAACATGCGTTGAAAGAGTGGATCTTTCGACAAACGAACGACAAACCAAAAATGAACATACAGTACACAAGCAAGAGTTCATTGTTAGTCGCAAGCACCTCACCAACTCCAGACGACAACATTAATATATTTCAAGGTTTCATTTTTTTATTTTCCACAAAATTTTGAAACTGTGATAGGTCATCACTTGATGTCAGACCTAACATAATCTGGGTCCCGAAGCAAAACAAATAAAAACAGCCACTGATTAAAAAAAGCAGCCTTAAGCACTTAAAAGTCCCACCCCATATCTGTTCAATTTGTTTAGGCAATAAAACGAAATATTGTTAGAGACATCTTGCTTCAAGGTTGTCTGCGGCTCAATCCAAAAACGACAGTGTCTGAAGGTTACGGAGGTTTTGATGGTTTCATCTCTGTCCAATCTGGAATGAGTTTGATTAAATACTGGATCCATGGCTGAAATGTTTCATTACAGAGGAGCTAGTATGGTCATTATGGGTCAACCACGAACATGGACGCTTACAGGACAACCTTGCTCTGAGTTCAATAACTTAAGCCAAGAGTCTATGTGTTACACAAACACACACATGCACACACAATCTAAAATCCTGTGTCAAAAAGTCCTTGTCAATAACAAACCCTGCTCCATCTCTGTCTGTTCCTACCACACACAAAAGGATGTTAACATAGACAGACAAACACACTCACACAGGGTGAATAACAGCTATTTTCTTGTAGCTTACTAAAACAGCAATGAAAGAGCAACAAAAAAAAAAAAGATAGAAAACAGCCTCCAATTACAGTGGGCTCAAAGTATTCGAGTGACCTTTCCCTCTGAGACAAACTTCCGGTCACATATATAGTACATGACACATTCTGATGTTAGTAGGGAATACGGATGGGAAATCAGGCGCTATCAGACTTCTGTGGAAAGAGAGAGCAGCCCTCATAATAGATTCCAAAATAAAATGGAAATGAATTCACTGAAAACGTTCTAGTCTACAGAGAAATTTTCAGATATCTTGTCTTGTTCCAGTGCACTGATGTGTTGTCTAAACCTACGGAGGTTTTGCTTCAAACAAGTGAACTAATCTGGAAGACAAAAAGCACTCATGGGTCAGTCTGTGACTGTGTCAAATCAGACAGAACTCAATTGTGTTGCCGCACCACTCACATTTGGTTCATTGTTGATGTGTTACATGGGACCTATAACTAAGGTCTAATTTTGATTGCTGGCCACATAAGACAAAGAGACAAATGTATTCCCTTTAGGTTCAATTGGTTTATTGTTTCAAATGAATTTACAATTAACCCCGGGAACAATGTGGAAAAATAGACTTTTGTATAGGGTCCTTAATTACACTCATAAAAAGACCCAGGACACTAATGAATGTGTTTTGAGATTCAAATAAGATTCAAAAGTAAAGTCTCTGTGTATTATGATCATATGCAATTTTATTGTGGTGGGGTATATGGTATAATATTGTGCACATTTTGAGACTAATCTGACAATGTTGACTAGGCAAAATATTCAAACACGGTGTGAAAAAAACAGCCAAATATACTTCAGACAAGACACCAAAGTAATGTTCTCACAGCTCCACCTCCATATTTCCACTCAGACAAATTTCTATCAAATATCATCCACAGAGAAGCACATGATTAACTACAGTACCACAGATCTCATCAGAGACAAATGATCTCCTCCTTGGCCTTCCTTGTCCTTATAAACCTTTTTTTTTCGCACTTCCGACACAGCAAAAGGCTTCAATAATAGAGTAAAGAAACTTATGTTTTATCCTTCATCAATAACAGGGACCATAGAGCAGAATTATTATGGATTTCAATGCTCAATTCATCACCAGTGAGACATCTTAACAGCCCTATCTCACTTTCATATGATTTCACAGGGATGACAAAACAAAGACAAATGGCTTCCAGCTATTCGACACGCATGACAGCATGTATTTTATGCTTTCGGTGGTGACTACATACATGTGTAAGCAGCAGTTACTGCAAAAATGATTGGATACTAGTAAAGTTTCCATTGCTTTCATGATCTTACTAGTGAATATAATACCCATGTAGGATTTCAGAACAGTTTTACATACAATTTTAAAAGTCCTAATCTGCCAAGACAAAAAGCACTCATGGGTCAGTCTGTGTCAAATCAGACAGAATTAAAGAAGTGTGTTGCTTCACCCACTCACATTTTGTTTCATTGTTTGTGTTACATGGGACCTATAACTAAGGATAATTATGATTGCTGGACACATAAGAAGAGAAACATATTCCCTTCGGTTCGATTGGTTTATTGTTTCAAATGAACTTTAAATTAACCCCAGAAAGTTGGAAAAATGTGGAAAAAATAGACTTTGGTTTTGGGTCCTTAATTACATTCATAAAAATACCCACGGCACTAACGAATGCATTTTGAGATTCAAATAAGATTCAAAAGTAAAGTCTCTGTGTATTATGGGACCTAGTTTACATCCCTTACCCTTTTAATTAAATCATTTAATGAGAATTAAATTCTTAATTTCAGTGGATTGATTCGTTGTTCAGTCTGTGGTGTAAAAGGTTGCATTAGCAATTAAAGAAAAACACTTAAGCGAAACATGCTCAGGTCAAAGTGTCCGAATAATTTTGGTTCCAATTTTTTTTAATCAATTTTACTGTTAGTCCACTGTATGAATAATTTCTGGGTATAATATTTCACATTTTACTGCAATCCTCACTTGCATAAATGAACTAGTCTCCTGTATCTACTGAATAAAATATATTTGGTGTCTGAATATTTTTTTTGTTTGACTGTATATAAGATAATGTATAGGAGAAAATACATTTGGATCCAATGTAAACAATTACATTATTAATAAATAAATAAATAATAAATAATACTAATAAATACAAAAATAATAATGACTAAAAATGACTGCTGCTGTTAAACATACAACTAGCTATATATTGTATCTTTGGCTGCAATAAAATCACCTGGACATTGTGCAAAATCACCCAACAGTGAGTAAGTTAATAATTTTACTTATAAGCATTAGGTTAGTGTTAAGAGTGTGAGTTAACTGTGTGTAATTATTTAATTCATGTGTTTGATGGAGCAAAGGTTTTGTTCTGTTCTGCAATGACATATTGGAGATTTACAGAATTACTTCCAGCCTACCTGGTCTTAAATCTACACGGCGTGATGTCTTTTAACCAAGGAATTCCTGACTAGACTGACCTTTGACCTCTCCCACAGTGCATCATTTTCTCCTCTTGTGAGTCTCTATGCAATTACTCCATATTGACAAGGGACTGCGCTGGCATCTACCAGATTTACATTTAATTTTAGATTTATATTCTCTTATGTAAATGTCAGCTTGTGTTAGACTGCTCTCTGCTGACATTATAAAAATTGATTAACGCCATTAATATTCCAACAAGTGGGACATAGAGGGTGGCCTGTGCACCCATATCTTCATAGACGTCTAACACATGCAGTACATCTCTTAAGACAGAAATGCTTTTTTGAATTTAGTAAGCAAAATGATTTACCTCACATTAGATTTATGTTGATCCACGTTTATAAATACAGATAAATCAGTCCATGTAGGGCTATTCTTGTTTTGTTAATCACATAATTTCAAAGTCTGAAATTAATAGTATGGTTGGACGTGTCAGTCATGTTCCTTGAGATTTCGCGATGTCATCGACTTAAACCACTGTGTACCAGTACCGTTCTCAAAGCCAAACTCACATATCCAGACATAATTGTCTAAATTATCATTCATCAGAAATGGCGAATGGCAGTCATAAGTATCAGCTTTTGATCTGGGTCAGACTAATAAGTGCTCAAGACGTTCTGCACAGACGATTTGTCAAAGGGTGTGATATTTTGTCAGCATAAAATATATCCCTAAAAAATCTTCCGGGTGATGAATGACATCAAAAAAGTCTGTCAACACTTCAAAAGCGAAGAGAGATGCAGATGATGGATATATAGAAAGGTAGATGAAAGGATCAATGACAAATAAGAGGGTGAGAAATAAAGGAAAACAACTTTTAAAAATTTTAAAAAAAAATTTAAAAAGAGAGAGAGAGAGAGAGAGAGAGAGAGAGAGAGAGAGAGAGAGAGAGAGAGAGAGAGAGAGAGAGAGAGAGAGAGAGAGAGAGAGAGAGAGAGAGAGAGAGAGAGAGAGAGAGAGAGAGAGAGAGAGAGAGAGAGAGAGAGAGGCATAAGGGAGCATCTGACTGAGGGGTTCACAGAGTAATGACAGACTGATTGATCAGACGAGAACAACTTACAATTCAATGATTGATCTGAACACAAAGAGAATGAACTGGAACATAAAGAAGTTTCAGAAGTCCCTTAACCATCTAATTTGGGACCAGTAAACCTATTTGTAACCAAGCCACAGAAATGTGCAATAATTCAAGCACGTGTCTGAGACCTCCTGTTAGAATCCACAACAACTGGAAAAAAGTGACAATTGATATGGATTGCAAAATTAACAGTTCTCAGTGGTAAACATGAAAAATGACAAGTGCAAAATGGTGTCGGCTAACCTTTCTTTTGTGTAAGGAGAGCATATATTGGGATGTTTTTGAATTAGTGAAATTCTACTGGAGTTCAGACAAGTCGAGCATTTGCAAGCACAGCTATTAGTGCTGAGTTTGTGAAATATCTCCACTGAGACATCTCCAACATCATCTCCATCGAGACGTCTACAGCAGAAGCAGCGGCAAAAGCCACTAATTTGATCAAATTAGAATGGAAAGTGGCTAGAGTGACAATTAGAGTGGAAGTGAAAGAGAAGATGTGGAAAACATGAAGAAAAGAAAAAGAAAAACCAGAGAAAACAGCAGGAGGAAAATGCGTCTTTGCTCAGATGGGGAGCACAAATTGCTTGTGCTCAGAGGGGCTGAGAAAGTTTTTCCTTCAGAGAAAACAAAGGACTAATTTATCTTCATTATTTCAAAACAAGGCAACATTCAGAAATAACTCCTTTATGGGGGCTACAACAAAAGAGTGAACAGCAGAAAACTACAAAACAAAAGAGGGAAAAATTAATTACATGGCAGGGAGATGTTCGCAATGATAAGGCTGACTGTGATGACACATTCTCAGAACTTCGACAAAGGACGAGCTTCCATCTACGGGACAGATGCGGCTCGGCTGAAAGGCCACTGATCACTCATGAAGAGAAGACACATACACATGACATGCTCCCTCTGCAAAGCCTTCTCAACTAATCTGCAGAGATTGTAGGCTCTAGACTGTTAGTTAGAGATCATGATGGCATTTTGGGTGGTTTGTGCTAGGAGTTAGCCTGGGGGTTCCCAGCCCCTTTTTAATGGGACCCCTTTTTTCAAGTAAAAAAAATAAATAAGACACTCATCTACACTTATCCAAAGACATCCATCAGCCCAAAGTATACTCAGGTTTTGAAGACTATACATGAGTATGTGTACTGTACGCTCAGTGAAAAAGATGCAAGGTCCATGTGTGAGCTATTTAGTTGTCAATCCTGAAAATGGCCTTTTATTCACATTTTTCACAAAGAAATGGCTTATTTGAAACAACACCAATAAACTACTAGAGAAGCAACAATAATATATTTGCCATGGTCTAGTGCTCGTGAGGCAGAGAAAACCCGCAACTTCTGGAGAGAAGATCTCAGAGAAAGTGTGTAGGATGCCGCCTTGCCCAAATTTCTCCTCTTGTATCCCCCTCTCCCTACTCCCTTCCTCCTGAATCAAGTCACAGAATGTCTACATACCACATATTATGTATCTTGTGAATATATTGATTTTTTTTTTTCTCTTTCAAGTTTGGTACATTTTTAAATGTCTCAGTGTGATTGGTAAAATGGTCTCCATTTCACTGCAGTGACTGGTAGTATGAGAACGATTGAAACTTCAAAAATAACTCTTTTTTTGAGTGGTGTCTCTTCAAGATATCTGATCCTCTCCCCCAAAACCAGGTGTTTGTGTTGTAAATGTTTACAACCCTTTTGTTCTGGTCTGGGTATTTAATTAAGTTATTATAGAAAGTAATTATGGAAGGGTGGCAGAGCTGCCATTTGGGAAATTCTGTAGCCAGAACCCCCATGCGGTGATGTCTTAAAGACACCACTGATGTATGATGACTCTTTGAAACTATTATCATATTAACTTTCAATTTGTTTTTTAAATTTTATGCTGATCAGTTGTCTATCATTTATTTGAATAAATGTATTTATTTATTTAATTTATTTTTTATGTTCTGCCTGGCCAATATAAATGTTAATCCTGATTTATTCTGTATGATTCTGAAATCATTGTTTTAGTAGTGATCAATGAGGAGTAGGTGGTATTTCCGCTAGGATAGATCACACCGAGGATCCAATGAATGGATTATGGGGCTTATCATTGGGGGCAATCTGATTTCTAATAGTTCCAGCTTTTGTGACTATTACAAAAATTACACTTTTTGTTATAAGCAAGTGTGTGCGGCCTGACTTAAAGTAAAATAGTTCACTCTGCATCCTCTGCCTAGTATCAGAACTGGCTTGTTTGTGTCCGTGAGCTCACAAATCGCAAATGTGTAGTCTCTGTGCGATGCCGGGTCCCGTGATGGAACAAAGAATTTGAAAATAAGAGATACAAAGAAAAATCAATTATCAAATTAAATCACAACTAATCTTATTAAACAGCTGTTAAGTTACAAATTTAACAAAGTCACATAAAATTGGAGTCAGAGTTCATATTAGATATCCACATTTTACACAGAAACACTGAAAACGCATACAAGGATTATACCTTCGCCCACGCCGTTGGATTCCATCGTTGGGCTGACGGGTGGTACTTACAGATAATATGTGTGCAGTATGGTGGAATTAAGTCCCACCTTCTATGTAAAAGAGTCTATCATAATCAGGTGTCACTGCAGCTGCTGTTAGAAGCTCCGATTGCCATACAAACAGTCAGTGTCCTGAGATGCTCACTCAAGACTGTGCATGTGCAAAGACTGGATCAACCTGAAATATACATTTATTTATGCTCTTTAAGCATTTATAGGACAGATGTTTTATTACTGATCTTGTTTGGCAATACGATTTTGAGATCTCTGTATTTCCCCATTCAAGTAGATAGGAGTTAGTCAAGCATGTTAATCACATCGGATATAGCCTAAAGGCGTTGCAAATATGACAGAGTCAACTAACTTTTCTTTGAAAGGAAGGTTTTGTTTCATGCACGGCATCAAAAAATTATACTTTTTCTTCTCTTCTCTCGTATATCATGGATCTCCTACATTTACAATTACATTTAATCATTTAGCAGACGCTTTTATCCAAAGCGACTTACAAAAAAGGGGAGAGTAATAGAAGCAACGAAACAAACGTATATACTACTATTTTGTAATATAAAATATTTATAAAATACTGTCCGAGTGAAAACATACCTCAGAGGTATGTTGTATCGTATTAAGGGGAGCACCTAGAACATTTACATTTTCATATGAACATGACTGGAAGAAAGAAAAAACAAGCAAAAATTTGTGTATATATATATATATATATATATATATATATATATATATATATATATATATATATATATATATATATATATATATATATATATATATATATATATATATATATATATATATATATATATGTATAAATTATACTTGGAAAGTCTTTGCATCCAGAGCTCTACATATTCACTAGCATTCATGTCATAAACTGAAATTTACTTTGGGCTTAAAGCCCCTTTAGTCAATCATTTTATCCTTTAAAACTCATATTTGATCAGCAAAATTGCATATTTAAACTTTTTTGTTCTGTAAATTAAATGCCTTAAAAAGCTTAAAATAGCATGAATGTAATTATAAACCCTTTAGTATATGCGGATCCATGAATATGCAATTTACCCTCACCTCTACTCACTCACACCAGCTCAGAGATCCCCTTTGTCGGGTCAACTTTAGTGTAGTAAACGCTGCACAAAGTTATCACTCTTTACAATGTTGGAAACATAACGGTAATAAATATGATTAGCCTTTTTCTTGACTACGTTATCAAACAACTAATAATGTGTTGCTAAGGTTATATTTACCATCTCACTCTGCCTTCTAAAAATCTGCATCCATAGAAACACTTTGAACAACTTAGAATGTCAGTGGAGAAAGGCATATAGTTCATCATAACATGGTACACCGATCAGGCAGAACATTATGACAACTGACAGGTAAATAACACTGATTCTCTCAGCACCTCTTAGTGGGCGGGACATATTAGTCAGCAAGTCAACATTTTGTTTTCAAAGTTGATGTGTAAAGAAGCAGGAAAAATTGGCAAACGTAAGGATTAAAGCAAGTCATGGCTGGATGTTCCAAAACAAACAAGTCTGATCCATGAAGGCCTCACTTCGCAACTTACATGACTTAATGGATCTGCTGCTAACATTTTAGTGCCAGATACCACAGCACACCTTCAGGGTCCTAGTGGAGTCCATGCCTCAATGGGTCAGGGCAGCAAACGTGGGACCAACACAATATTAGGAAGATGATAATAATGTTATGCCTGATCAGTTATATATACAATATATACATAATTCACCAACTATATTGCTAAATATACAAGATTTTTCATATCCACAGAGAAATATACTGGGATAACCTGCTTCTCTTGAGACTTCCCTGCTTCAGAGCTGTCATAGTTAAGTTAATGATATGCTAAAGCCCATCCACAAGTTGGCGTGATCGGTTACAAGATCAACTTCAAACCACGTTTTTGAGACTGTCTTTGGTTCACTGGAGTTTTAAGAAAAAAATACTCAGCAATGGTGTTGACTTATGACTTTGCACATGGTTTGTCTTAAAGCATATTAAACACCACATAGACATATAAACAATATTAAAAACGTGATGTTCACCACAGTGGGTCTTATGCATGCATGGAAGAGCCATCTATTATTCCATTTTTTTCATGTTCCCAGTGTGAATTATTTGATTTCAACTACGAGCAAAATACAGCAAACCGTCACTCACATGAGATCACAAAAATTAGCAAACAACAACAATTCAACAAACCAATCAATTCCAGATGGACAAAATCTGTCCCTCCCTATATTTTTCCTCATTCGAAAAGCAATTTTGCTAGGATACACGACAATAAGTCAGAAAAGACAACCACATTTTCCATTTCATGGTGATGATGAAGCAAGAGACCTATAATTCATTCACATCAGCGTATCAGTACAATTATTTCAACTAATTACAGTTTAAAAGCTTCAAAAAGGTGAGCACTGTTCAATGCCATTACAAAGCTGGGACGAGCCAGGATATTATTTAATATAACTCTTACTGACTGTGAGACTGTGTTCGGTTGAAAGAAGAAAGCCATATAAAACTAGTTTGGCTTGAGGGTGAGTAAATTATGGGATCGTTTTAATTTGTATGTGAACTATTCCTTTAACAACAAGCTAAAGCTGGGGTAGAGCACAACAATCGAGTTCTATCCTAAATATCCTATTTATTTTCTGCACAGAGACAATGATAGCATATAAACCCTCAAGACAGATTTACCATGAGGTTGTTAAGTGATAGTATATGTTCTTCATTTTGCATACAACACTCATCATCCTTAAGATTATGCCAAGAGCAAAGATAGTGCATTTCAAATGGCATACTTCCAGCCATTGAGATGAATGTGAACGCTAACGGATAGCTTTCTCCTGCTATTATAGACCTCTTTGGAGTCAAGTCTTCTGTGTGCTTCACATAAAAAATGTGTCAATAACACAGAGTCTATGCCTATGTATTGCATTTCAAATCAAACACTCATGAGGATGCTTCCTACGTGGACAATAAACAGCAAGGCAGCACACTAGGTTTTGAAGCACAGCACCTGTCACTCTACACCACACAGCTGTCTAATAAAAAAAAAAGCTAAATCATGCATAAACGCAAACATTTTTGACTTTTAACACTCACTATAAAATCATGTGCTGCTTTTAGCTCAAGATAAATCAAAAGATTGCTTGACAGCGACACTTTCACAGTTGTAGCTGTTCGCCCTCCCTCTTCACATTGTGCCACAGTATGTGGTTTATTGTGCTGTAAGTTCCAATCATGGTTAAAGGAATCTGATACTGCCACTCTCCTCGATACGCTTTTCATGCTCACCCTCCCTTCTAGGCAGAAGATGATCTCTGGTAATCTACATATAAAACAGTGCAGACTTTGGCAAGCCAAGCACAGACAGAAGTGTGAAGTGATCCCCGCTTAACTCTTTCATCTGATGGTTAATTAGTGTGTGGAAGCGGCTTAATGCCGCAGCGCCAGCCAAGGGAACTCACCCACTAATCCCTGACACAAATCGCATTTTCTTCAGGGAGAGATCACCTGTGTCACAGCAGCCAAAATGTCTCACTCTTTCTCACACATATAAACTTGACTATGAGCAAGCGTTTTTTCACCCCTGCTTGCAGTGAGAATGGTGTCACTGATGAAACCCTTTGTTGCCAAACGCTGGAGTCTCTCCAACACCTAATGTCTAATTCATGACGTCCATCTTAATCCGGCCCAGTTCCAAACACAGGAACCTGCTGCCTTACTGCTGCAAATCTTATCGAATGAATAGAGTATTCACTGCAGCTTTTTATTTATGTCCTTCATAGTTCATAATGGAATAAAATAGAGAGCAAGTGGAAAGACATTTTTTGAATGTGAAGTGCCACTTTTCCTTTTTAACCCACATGAAATGCAATATTCTGTGATTTCTCAGATGCGGAATGCTAGATTCTGTTCCCCAGCATGCATGCATCACGAGTAAATTATGCAAATGAGTGACTCTGTGTTTTTGTTTTTTAACGCTTACCAAATTACGTGCATGGTGTTGTCATATGTTTGTCATTGTCTTTGAGATGTTTGTCATGTGGAGTTACCTTGGGGTGTCAAAGACATCTTTTCTTAAAGTGTCATGTTTTGTGTAAGAAACATTTAAGACCATGTGTGCCAGACTGATTTTTATGTGCATGTTGCAGTTGTAAAAAGCTCAATCTTTTCAGTTATATGAATTAATTTTCTAGAGCAAAAAATAATAATAATTTAAAATTTTTTTATATATATATATATATATATATATACCGGTATATATATATATATATATATAAAGAATTAGAAAAAAAACAGAACAAACTGCATCGCATAAAGCTATTACAGCTCATGCAGCATAATGCTAAATTAAAAAAAATGATTGTGTGATGATGAAGGATTGCTGCAGAAGTTTGGCAAGTGGATGCAAGGGACTTCAACACTTCTAATATAAACAATTAAATAAACTGAAAACTCATATAATATTAATCTCTCGCTCTCATCCGTGCCAGTGAATACCCCTCGGTATGCCAATGGTGGCTTGTGTGGGTGGCTCAAGGTTGCAGACCCCAGTTTGGATGGCTGTCTGCGAGTGTTTGCTTGTAGCGTGTAAGAGGAAGATTACAGCTGTTTTACCTGATCCACTCCATTAGCTCCACAGTGTCTGGGTCATAAAACTCTCTCAGTTCAGAAATCTCCTCCATCAGTCTGGGCCAGAACTGTCAACAGAAAGACAGCTCGAGTGAGATGAAGAGACAGTGTGAGACTGCTGTAATGGCAATTACTCACAATGATCAATGTTCAACAAACCCACACAATAAACCAACATCCAAATACACAAACATACACAAATGTGCACAATTCATTCATCTGATTGCCTATTCCCACTGTTGTGTTAACAGATGGAAAAAAGCATGGCAGAATCAAAACTCTCCTAAACAACACACACAGTGGGATACGAATTCCATTTGTGTGCATTTGGATTCCTGCGTGACTATTTATGGCATACAGCCACCCAGGCAGCTTAGCAATATATGCAAATAGATACATGACAGCATAGTTGAAAATGTCTTACCTTGTAATAGAGAAACGCCAGAATTACAATAGGAACAGAGTACCTGATCAGTCTCATCTGTGAAAACAGGTTAATAATATAAACGGATAAATATCCACATAAATAGAACGAAACAGGATGTAATTGTTTAGGCTTGAGGGCTGTAACTACATTGCCACCTAGTGGGGAAATGACATTTTCAGATGCATGCACATGAGAACATTTATGCAGAAGAAAGAACATCATGCCTCACTGAAACTCAGTATCAGTATATATACTCAATACATAGCATTTAGCATTATAGCTTCCCAATTATACATGCATCTTTGTTTTGTGGGCTTCTAAAATAGGCAATGGATTCTATTACATAACTGTGTATTTTGCTATTGCTTGTATTGAATATAGGGGGAAAGGGGTAGACTGGGTACGATTTATTGCACCCTTAATTTACCAAACTGATTACTTTTCATATGATCATGTCCAAAAAGCTGCCATCAAATAAAGCTGCCTGTTATTAAGAGAGGCACATAAGAAAAATTGAGCATATTTTTATGATAAAATGGTTTGGCATGTCATGTAAATTATTTACATGCATAAAATGTAAAATACAATACCTATATATAACATGCATATGTCATTTGTCAGCTAAAGATTATCCATTAATTAATAAATTATGCATTTTGTCCCAAAATTGTAGCATAGGGGCAGAGTGTATCATATGCTTGGAGGTAAAACATTACATCAGCAGTGAGCTATACAGCCAAACAAGAAGCTATTACCAAATGCTGATAATTGCTGAACTACATTTAAATAATCTGTTAAAACCTTTTCCTCATGTTTTTATACAATTTTATTTATGAATAATATGCACCAAAATAATACTTGTAATTGGATTGTGTAATATATATTATATAAATATATATATTATATATATATAAATTAAAATTTTTGCTTGTTTTTTTCTTTCTCCCAGTCATGTTCATATGAAAATGTAAATGTTCTATGTGCTCCCCTTAATACGAAACAACATCTCCTGAGGTATGTTTTCACTCGGACAGTCAAATTTCTACGGAATATATGTCCTGAAATATATTTATGGATATTAGTTGTACTTCTGTCTCATTTCTCCTTGTCTAGAGGACACTTAAAGGAGTAGTTCACTTTCAAATGAAAATTACCCCATGATTTATTCAGCCTCAAGCCATCCTAAGTGTGTATTACTTTCTTCTTTCAGATGAACACAATCAGAGTTATATTAATAAATATCCTGACACTTTCAAGCTTTATAATGGCAGTGATGGGATCAATTGAGTTTGAAGCTCAAAAAAGTGCATCCATCTATCATAATCGTGCTCCACATAAAGGCCTTCTGAACCAAAGGGATGCGTTTGTGTAAGAAAAATATCCATATTTAAAACTTTATAAAGTATGATATCTAGCTTCCAGCAGGCCGCCTTCCGTATTTAACTAACTGACTAGGAAGCTGCGTTAGTGTTTTGAACTACGAGAGGAATTACACATTCTGTGCAAGTTGCTTAGCATTAGAAGGCCTTTATTAACCCCTGGAGACATTTTTGAGCTTCAATCTCAATGGACCCCATCACTTCCATTATAAAGCTTGGAAGTGTCTAGATATTTATTAATATAACTCCGATAGTGTTCCTCAGAAAGAAGAAAGTCACATACACCTAGGATGGCTGTAGGGTGAGTAAAACATGAGATCATTTTCATTTAAAAGTGAACTACTCTTTAAGTAAAGTGTTATAGCATCATCCAATTCTCCTCTACTGTTTTTTTTTTAAAGAAAGTATTATTTGCATTCAGCACAGATGCATTTGATGTGTCTAAAGATTGTAACAAAAACTATTTAAAATAATATAACTTTTTAACTTTTTCTTTATAAAGAATCCAGAAAAAAAAAAAAATCACAGAAATGTAGCACAACTGTTTTTCATAATAATAAAACATGCAGTAAATCATCATATTAGAATAATTTCTAAAGGATCATGTGACACTGAAGACAGGAGTAATGATGCTAAAAAAATCATCTTTTCAGCTTTCAATCTTTTGAACGCTAGTGTATAAATGTGCCAGTATCGTTTGCACTGTGTGTGTGTGTGCGTGCGTGTGTGCGTGCGTGTGTGCGTGTGTGTGTCAGATCTCAGTATCTCACCGTGGTTTTAGTGTTGCAGTGGATGACTCTCAGATATAACGTCCACACCTCCTTACCACACACTCCAAAGGCAGCGAATGCACACATATGGCCAGTCCACAAATATTTCATTCTGCCAGCAGCAAAGATAGAAATCTATTGGTGCTTTCTAATTTATCATAAAACTCAGACAACACATAGCAAACAGGAAAGACTGGGATAGCATTCATTTTCAACTCTATTACTATTCTGACACCAAACTAAACTTTATGAAACGATACCGCAATGATCCCCCATAATTCATTCTTCATTAAAATCTCGAATGAACCATCAACTTGGGATATGGACTAATAAGATGAAGAAGATCACAAAGCAGAAGCGGTGTGGGGGACAGGAAATGAAAGTGGTAGCGGAGAAGAGCTTGAAATTGAGATGCACCAAGAGCAGCAGCAGGGAATGAAATTGCAGATGGCGTGAGAGTGAGGAAAATACAGAAGGAAAATATTTGCATTGAGGAAAAGAGATACGTGGTATGAAAGCAACAAAACTTTACATTTTTTCAAGTTGTTTACCTCATAGTGGAAAATGCGAGCAGGCCAAAGAAGACGGTGTGCAAGAGATTGTAAGCGACATCCGGCCGCATCCTAAAGGTCCTGTCCTCTTTCTCCCTGCTCGCTTGGCCTGACCCATTTGTGCTGGAATGAAGATGGAAAAAAGAAGGAATACTACCTTGTATTAAAACCTAAGGGCAGTCATTTTTTATTGTACAGAACAGCCTGTCTAATTAATGTGTGTTTGTGTGTGTGGTGCAAAGCCTCTGGGTGTTTGTGGGCTCCTGTGATTCTGATAAGAAAAGAGAACAAAAAAGAGGGCCAAAGCAGCCCTTAAAGCAACAGCAAATCAGCTTTGAACTGAACATAATAACACGCATTCAAAAGCCCTAATGAAAAAAATACATCTAGAGTCCAATTGTGTAGCACATCTAATAAAGACTAATAACTCTAATTATAAATTAGCATTATGACCTGTGCACAAGGTTTATGAAACTATAATCACTGTTCTATTGGTCGTTTTTCAGCCTATTTCTGTGCTCTAATTAGAAAAATGAAACGCATCTCTTTAATGTGCAGCACACATTGCAGTAGTGCACATGAGCGTTTCCTGCAGAATGAAAGCGATGCAGTAGTTTTACCTGAGATTAGAGAATGCCACCAGCAGCAGCAAGATGAAGAGAACACTGAGGGTGCACAGATACGGATAGAGCAGTACTGTGCCAGCCAACCGCTCAAATGTATCCAATGGCAACAAGCCAAATGCTTCTTCGCACAGATAGAGACTGGCATCAAAGTCTCTGAAAGAAAGTGGCAGGGAGAGAGTGCGGGCTGAATATATATGATACAGATTATTGGGAGCAGCAATTCATTTGATCAACTGAAATGGCTCGATAAATATCTAGTAGATGAGCAGATTACATTGTGTGCCAGATGTTATTTTTCCACCAGAGCTGGATGCATTTAATCACCGTGGATTAATGGCTCACTCTAGTCTGAGTAGATCTCACTTCTGAATAAGACACCACGATATGGCATTTGACTAATGATAACAGGCAAAGATGTAGCGCCACGAGAGATGACCAAAGACTTACCTCGTTGCCCCGAAGCCAAACTTGGCCTTTATGAACTTAAAGATGTGCTCATCCGATTTCAGCTGAAGAATTTTCTGTCAATTAAAATGGAGAGAGTGAAGGATGAAGTCATTCATGTGAGTGTCTCATGAGATCAGGGATGTGAGTTTTTATGAGAATGAGATATAAAGAAAGACAATGAGAGTGAAAGTATAGCTCTGTCTCTGGAGGAGCAGGCAGAGAAGCTGTACTGTATCATTAATGACAGAGCGGACGATGTAGAACAGGATTCATATCTCACCTTGGCTGAATAATTGATAGTGAAAGTTAATGTGAGGACTAGGAGTGTGTGAAGAGCCAGTTTTCCTACTCGTACAACAAAGCTGCCTGTCTTTAGCCCCGTCTGAAAGCCAAACACGCACACAGCAGGTATCAATAAATAAACTACAACAATATTCTTAGCCTCTGTTTTCAATCACAACAGAATTGGGTGTTAGGGAACACAGATAAGGTTCGTACAGGAAAACAAAAGTGATAAAGTGACTCGGGTAAACATTTCTTTAGTCAAAACAAAAGCTATCTATTTGGATGGGATACATTTTCAGGAAATGTCATTAAAAAAATTGTTTTCAGTTTGACGACAAGCAGAGATGAATGTGTCAGCTGTATTTAGACATTGCCATCAAATGTGTCTGACCTGTAACATCATGTAGCATATGGGATTATTAGGAGAAATGACATTAGTAAGCCTGTAATCCTTTTTGTACTTTTTTTGTTGTTGTCTTTACTAGAACTGTCGTTTTTGTGTTCCACCACTTAAATGAAGTCGAAAACATAATCCTGTCTTTGTCTTTTACATGGATAAAAAATGTCATTAGTTTAAAAAAAAAATGTTTTATCTTTTACATAGTTCAATAAATCTCTAAGCAATGTTTTAATTTATACACACTTCATCTTTTTTTAAATGTTGACAGCAACCACACAATGAATTTAAAATTGATCAAGCTAATCTTCACAGTGCACTTCATAACCGTGTCATCACATGTTCACTTTAATCATATTTGTGTACAAAGAAATGATCTGATTATCATCTTTAAGAAGCAGATTAATATAAACGTCCATTAGTGCAGATGCAGATGAGAACCTGTTCAAAGTTGCATTCCCGGATGAAATTTTGAATAGATACGTAGATAGATACTATACATCTGGGATTTTTTGCCATTTAAATAATCACAATTACAGATTTTATACTCATTAATTTCCCAACTTTAATCATTTGAATTCAGGTACTTAGATGTACACTGACCTGAAAGTGTTTGATGAAGAGAGCAGACACAATGAAGCTGAGTACCAGAGAACCCAGAATCATAGAGTTGCAGAACTGCAGTAGCCACACCAATAACAGACTTAACACCTGCATCAGGTACAGAGAGACCACCTGCAGAGAGAAATAAATTAATATCCAACCTCATATGAACTCCAAAAGGTGGAAGGTCTCCAATATGTGTGTTTGAGCATCACCTGTTCTGCTCTGAAGAAGTCCAGGCAATCCAGAGTAAAGATTATAAGGGCCTGCACCAGCAGGACAAACTGATTGAATTGCCATGTCAAACAGAAGCAGAAGGTGGATACGAACACCAGCCACAGCACCACCTTCTGTGGTTGAGAGCACATGAAGACAAAATGATTTCCAGCTTTAACTGCCCAGACAACCAAACATACAAAAACCTTGTTCTTTCTTCAGAGCTCATACAATGAGAATTTTTTCAGTGATATACCATATGTCAGGAAAGCAATTAGAGTCTGTGCTGAGAGAACATACTGAGAGAGAACAAATATGTGTTCAGCAGAGTAAATATATCCTACATATACTTGCAATTGCTAACCTCCATTTCATATTTCACAAAACTATTTCACAGAAGCAAGCAGCTAGAAACATTTATTACAACTTACTGTGTCTTATTTTCCCTTTCCTTTTTCCTTTTCAATCATATTTCCTGTGATTTTGTGTTATTAGACTGGATTATATTTACTTATTACACGGCGCTGTGAAATACTTGATTCTGATTGGTCAATTGCGCATTCCAGCGGTATGTTATTTCCAGATAACACCCGCTCATACGGGTACTACGAGTTATCTTGACCGGTACTACTTCTATGCTTAACGCTGGCGCCATCTTGTGCCTTAAACAGCTGTGGGTTACAATGGAAGACTTCAAGGCAGGTTTCCTTTATAACGTTTTTAATATAGATATTTTTCATACACAAACGCATCGATTCGAATCAGAAGGATCTATTAACCCATCAGAGTCGTGTGGTGCACATTAATTGACGGACAGCTGCATTTTTTTATGGACTTCAAACTCAACTACAGCTACTGCTGGGATTAACGTTAGCCTGGACTTTTTAAATATAACTCCGATTGTATTTGTCTGAAAGAAGAATGTCATATACACCTACGATAACTTGAGGGTGAGTAAACCATAGGCTTGGTTTTATTTTGGGGTGAACTAACCCTTTCAGCATTCATTTTCAACATTTAGCAAGGGCATTATGGCAAATCTTCAGCAATAGATAAAGGCTTAGCGCAGGTTGGAACTGTTCTCCTTCGCGGAAGCTTTGCGTAAAAGCTAATAAAATATTTAATCTCGAGACAATATTTTGTGTCTAATAATTATTTATTTGAGACTAGTAGCCGTGTAATAAGCAGGATAATGTACACCCAGCCGGTTGTTATAGCAGAATAAATCCCTTCAGAGTGATGCAAGACCCCTCCGATTCACGTCGGTGTCCTGATCACTCTGTCGGGGATTATTCTGCGATAACAACCAGCTGGGTGTACATTATCCCTTACTTATATCTGTTTCTAGGTTTTCTTAAAAACGTTCTCTAATTTCAGTCTAATTTAGAAATGACTTATCAGGAGGCATTTACATGTTCATTTTTATAGAAAAATTGTAAACGCTGGAGTGTTCACAACAGCCCTATCCCAAATGACATCCTAAGCCCTTAAGGTCTTAAGCCGGGTGCACACTGTGCGATTTTGCCCACGATTTAGTCTTCTGAGACAAATTTAGCAAATCCTAAAAGATTCCTAGCCTAGTAAAGATAGCATTACTAGGCTAAAATCTGACGTCTTTGGTCATTAGTTTGACATGTTCACAAGCAGCCGATTAATGACCGCTGCAATCAAATTTTACCTCAGACGAAATTCTGGCAGTGTCAGAAGATTTGGCACAGAATCCTGCAGTGTGACTTCTCCTACGACCACAGTCAAATATCTCGGTTTTTCAAGACAAACTATGACCAAACGAGAGCTAGAGATTTATTTGTAGCCAGCATTTCAGTCCCGCATGTAATGCAGCTCACTGTCACCCAACGCGTCATTCATTGATGATATAAAGCTCCGGGTGAGTTTTTTTGCGCGCGTCCGTTTTTAGCGCGCCTTAACTATCGTGCAGTCTGACATTAATGACAACTGAGATCTTACAGTGTGACATGGCTTACATCGGGGATCATGTTCGTACAGTCTGACAAGGGACATCCGCAAAGGATTTTGAAAAATCGCACAGTGTGCAGGACCCATTACTCAGAGTCCACACTTCTGTGACAGTTCTGCTTCTTCGGGTAGAAGATCCTAGAGGTCCGCTTTCCAGCAGAGTTTAGCTTCAACCCTAATCAAACACCTGAACAAGTTTATCAAGGTCTTCAGGATTACTAGAAATGTACAGGCAGGTGAGTTTGATTAAGGTTGGAGCTGAACTCTACAGAAAAGTGGACCATGAGGGCCAGAGTTTTAATGTGCTTTAAAACCACTCAAGCGCAAGAAGATGTGAAGATTCGTCACTTGCAAGCTGTTTTCTGTTCTGGGCACATCCAGAGCGCATATCCAAATCTATTTGTGCACAAAAAGCTGCCTTTCATATAGTGCATGAATACCGAATCGAGTTCTTTATTTCTTCTTCTTGAGCGGACAAATAGACACAAAATTATGTCAAAATATCCTTGTAAGCACAGTCAGTCTTTAGTGAACGTGAACAGCTAGGAAAGAAAGTGCATGAGTAACAGCATATTTGATCTGTGTATTAGTTAATAAACCTGCTGCAATCTATGTCATTAATGTAAATCAAAGAAAAAGAAAATCACTCACTGATCTTGACTGAATAACTTTAACCTTAATAAAGATTAATCCATTTTTTCTTTTTAATTTATTTTAAAAGAAAACTATGTAGTGTTTTTTTTTTACATTCGATTTCAATTTCTAAACTTTGTTCAGTGGTATTTATTTGTGCTATTGCTAATTTGTTTATTTGTTCTTATTGCATTACTGACTGTATTGTGTTTAATAATATTAGAAATTTTGTTCATGGTATTCAGCACCAACAGAATGTTTTGCAAAAATAAATACAATTATAAAAAATAAATATGTTTTATATTTAAATGTTAGTATTTTTTATACCATATTAGAATCCAAACTGGGAATCAGTATACGGAATCGGCACTGGAACTGCTAAAATTTGGGAATTAAAAACTTTATTCCCAACCCTACTTTTTTGTTTATCCAAACAATGGCAGATGGGAGAGAGTGTTCAGTGATTGTTTGTGGAGCATCAGAGGTTTATGATGCAGAAATTTCATATTTCAGTGTTTGATCCATCTCATATAATAGTGATCCAGAGGCAGTAGTTCTCAAGTCAACAGTATGCTGATACTGTGACAGCAGTTCTCAAGAATCGTTTCCAATCAATGGTTGCAGCATTTGTCGAATCACCAGTAAACTGAACTGAGAACAGTCTCAGACTTGATCGTGTTGTAGATAATTAGTGAGCTGCTGATACTATGAACGTGTGATCCAAGGACTGGCTTACAAAATGTTTCTTTAAAATCAAATGCATAGTACATCTAGTTATACTAAACATCTTATTAAACCAGTTCAGTCAAGACGATTCAATTCATTTATTTGATGTATTATGTATGCAGTGATTGTGATTGTATTTTTTCCCTGCCTGGATGATAACGTTACATATAAATTATGTCATTATGTGATGATGTAAAACTGTTGAATTATTTTTTGATCCGGAAACAAACTGTCCAAAAGAACAAATTTAATAAAGAGAATTGGGCTACCCATCAATAATGGGAATCATTTAACAGTGGTTGCTGAATAGACATTTAAATTTATCAGGAAAGATGATTACCTGGTGAATAGGTTTTAGCTGTGGCCTTAAGTAGCAAGTTATGGCAGCCACCTGAAGAGCAAAGAAAGGTATTGACCAGTTCTCCCTTAGAGAGATGGTAAACTCCACGCGTGTGGTGTCCACTCTGCACACAAATGAAGAATGCAATCAAACACACAAAAAAAAAATACATGCTTAAGAACTTAAAACATAAGAAAGATTTGATGGTATATTTTTTCAGTTCTGCAATAGGTTCGACAATTCCCTCTTAAAATGCAGAGACAAGTCATTCATGAGTTTTCTAAAAAGATGTAAACATTGTGATGTGATCAAAACATTGCTTTGCTTGATTGAGATTTCAAACCAAATCAAACAACAGTTTGGGGGTGGGGACTACCTGTTTTATTTTGAACATTTAAAGTGGGCTTCAAAAATACTAAGATTGCTACAGAGGAACATCATAATATCCTAAAGCCCTAAATGTCCTTGATATATCAAAATAATATTTTAGAAAAACATTGGCTTTCACACTTACATGAATACAGATACTCACTGCATCAAAATAAGCGTTTATTCACACCAGATGGAACGCAAAGGTGAGTTTTGGGTGTATGAGAGATTGACTGTAATCTTATTGAGCGCACACATACCTGTTAAGGATGTACCAGACTCCACTGAGGGCTCCAGCCAGCCAGGAGTCACTGAGTAACCAGCTAGTGATAAAAAGAGCGAAGACATACACTGTCTGCAAAGCAAACACTGTGTAGATGTAGAAATAAATTGGCTCCAAGTAGGTCTGCAAAAGAAACGCACACACAGGTTGGGAAAAAAGTTGATTCTTCGAAAACCCAAGACAATCGTTACATCTTTCTAAGAAAACAGAAGTGACTAAACACCTGGATGGGAAGTATTCTGTACAAAATGCTAAGGAACACTTCCTGGTAGATATTCATACGCTGTAGGATATTTATTGTCCTCTTGGATTCAGTAGTGTTGTCATGGATAAGCTCATAAAGACCTGTGAACATAAAAACACACACAACCGGATTATGTAATCAGATTCTAAATATTAAAGTGTTAGTTCACCCAAAAATGTAATTTATGTCATTAATGACTCACCCTAATCAGTGAATCGATTCATGACTGAATCACACGCGAGTCAAACTGCTGAAATCACGTGACACTGGCGATCCGAATCATGAATCGATTCACTGATTCATAACCATTTAAATCTTTATTGAAAACAAACGCGGAAGAGAAGACAATGTTGAATAAAGTCGTAGTTTTTGTGATTTTGGGACAAAAATGTATTTTCGATGCTTTAAAAGATTCTAATTAACCAACTGATGTCACATATGGACTACTGATGATGTTTCTATTACTTTTATGAACATGGACAGTATAGTGTGCATACACTTGAATACGCTCTCGAACTAAATATAAAATATCTTAAACTGTGTTCCGAAGATGAACGGAGGTCTTACGGGTGAGGAACGACATTAGGGTGTAGTTACTTTTTCTATTAATTACATGTTATTCACACAATGGCTGTAAATTATTCATAATTCATTTATTCTCCCTAGTATAGCTTTATTATTATTATTTTTTTAAATGTTATGAGCCTTCTGCTCATATACATTCAAAAGCTTTTCCAGGTTTGTGAAATTGCACACAAAGACCAGCCACTAGTCATGAACCGATCACTGAAAACTGAGACCCACAGCATTTGATCACTGAATTTCACTATGAAATCATTCAAAGTGTTTTCTCAGTATTGCATATGCAGTCAGCACCTGGTAAACACATTAATTATTGCATAAATTATTACTCGAGTCATTTCACCATGTCTTACTGTCTTTTGAAGACTTTTGTCTTTCAAACATATTAAAGGAATAGTTCACACAAAAATGAAAATTATCCCTCAAGCCAACCAAGGTGTATATAACTCCCATGAACATGCACACGGCCATTGCCGGAAGCCAGTTATTATAAAGTTTTAAATATGGATTTTTTTTACAAAAACCCATCACTTCTCTTCAGAAGGAATTTATTAAGCCACTTGAGATGGTGATGGATGGATACACTTTTTAGAGCTTCAAATGCCATCAAAAAGCTGGGAAGAGCCAGGATATCTGTTGTAAAAATCTGATTGTTTTCAGCTGAAAGAAGACAGCCATATACACCTAGGATGGCTTGAGAATGGGAAAATTATTGTCACGATTCTGAGGGGGAAGGGGGTGATATTTATTAACAACAAAGGCACAGATGGGTGATGCAGGGACACAGTCCAAACAAAAGGGCAGGACACACAACAGAAAAACAGGCTGGTCAGGGATGAGGCAGCTCCAGACACTAATGCAACATTGAAGACAAATGCAGAGGCTCAGCACTTGGCGAAATAACTGTAGTAACGCCAGACTGGCTGCCAGGTCAGGAGAGTCAGTGACCAAGACGGACACAGAAAGCAGGGCAGGAACCAACACACAAGACAAGACTCAAGACAAGACAACAAGAGATAAAAGAGAAAGAAAAACAAGAGCAAAATAAACTACATTTTAATTTTACATTTTAACAAGCTAGCAAAGAAAAAAATAATATAGACATGAATAACTGCGACTTTCAAACAAAAATAAATAAAACTTGCAGGGAACTAGAGGAGAAATAAAAGACAATATTAGTTAGCAATAAAATCATGAGAGAAACCAAAAAATAAGGCTTGGGTGAACTAAAGCAAAAAATTAATACTGAAATTGACTAGAATAAAAAACTCTAAAGGAAATAACTAGAAAGCTAGAACTGACAGAAGAACCTAATGTAGCACTGACTGACAAGACCCAAGCAAGGAAAGCTCACACACAATGAACGCAACGAACCAGCAAAGACATGAGGGAAAAGAGCACAACATAAAGGGCCTCATTTATGAAACGAACATACAACAGAAAACTGTACGTATGGCCATAACAACTTGGAATTTATCAATTTTGACGTGAGCGGTGGCTACGATCAAATCTCACGTCAGTTCTCAACTCGTGTACGCAAGTTTAGCGTAGTAAAGCTGGTGGAGAATTGTAATGAGAGAATTTTGTTCATTTAGATTATTTTACTGACCGAGTCTGACAAACGAAGCACATGAATTCCTCATTAACTGTTAAACGACAAAAATTTAAAATATTAAAAAAAATTGTTTTTGTTTTTTTGTTGTTTTTTACGGGTTTATCTTTACATGCGCAAATAGCAGCATAAACAACCCTGAGAACTGTCAATTCTGTGAACGGAGAAAAACTGAATCAAATTAACTATATAAAAGATACAATAATTAAAAGATTAACAAAAGAAAGAAAAAAATGTGCGACAAGTACTATGAGTGTAACGGTTGTCCACTGAAGAGGCGAGGTTGAGAACCCAAGTGCAGTTTTTATTGACACTTCGCATGACTCAAAGCAAAACAGAAAAAAGACTTGCGTCTTCGCCAGGGCCACCGATGCCTTGAAGACTATGTGCAGGAGTTTTGTGGACTTTGTTGACAGGTGGATTTTAATGACGTGGCGCTGAAGGACATTTTTAAATTTGGGTTGAATGAACCTCTGCGCTCCCAGCTCCCAGGAGGGAAAATCCACTGGTCCCTGGAGGGATACATCAACCATGCCCTCCTGGTTAGTGGGTCACCGTTTACTGTGGGGACTGTGGAGGAGGAGCCCCACAGTCCCACAGCAGGCCATGTCCCTGCTCCAGGCCACGTCCATGCCCCAGCCCATGAGCCCACTCTGGCTCCAGCTCCAGCCCCAGTCCAGTCTCTAGCCCATGAACCTGCTGTGGCTCCAGCCCTAGTCCAGGCTCCAACCCATGAGCCTGCTCTGGCTCCAGCCCCAGTCCAGGCTCCAGCCCATGAGCCCGCTCCGGCTCCAGCCCCAGTCCAGGCTCCAGCCCATGAACCCACTCCGGCTCCAGCCCCAGTCCAGGCTCCAGCCCAT
The DNA here is from genome assembly GCF_024679245.1 of Pseudorasbora parva. Taxonomy (NCBI): domain Eukaryota; kingdom Metazoa; phylum Chordata; class Actinopteri; order Cypriniformes; family Gobionidae; genus Pseudorasbora; species Pseudorasbora parva. The sequence goes on from NC_090172.1 coordinate 29,012,954, forward strand.
GAGCCCGCTCCGGCTCCAGCCCCAGTCCATGAGCCCGCTCTGGCTCCAGCCCCAGTCCAGGCTCCAGCCCATGAGCCCACTCCGGCTCCGGGTCCCGCCCCAGTCCAGGCTCCAGCCCATGAGCCTGCTCCGGCTCCAACCCCAGTCAAGGCTCCAGCCCATGAGCCCGCTCTGGTTCCAGCCCACCTCCAGGCTCCAGCCCATGAGCCCGCTCCGGCTCCAACCCACGTCCAGGCTTCAGCCCACAAGCCTGTCGCTTCCCCCATGAATTTTTTTTGGGGAGGCAAGGGGCACATCGAGGCCACGCCGCCAGGGTCCCCTGCCCTTGAACTACCATTACCACCATGGCCTCCTGAACTGCCTCTAACGGCATGGCCCCTTGAACTACCATTACCACCATGGCCCCCTGAACTACCATTACCACCATGGCCCCTTGAACTGCCTCAACCGCCATGGCCCCCTGAACTGCCTCAACCGCCATGGCCCCCTGAACTGCCTCAACCGCCATGGCCCCCTGAACTGCCTCAACCGCCATGGCCCCCTGAACTGCCTCTACTGCCATGGCCCCCTGAACTGCCTCAACCGCCATGGCCCCCTGAACTGCCTCAACCGCCATGGCCCCCTGAACTGCCTCTACCGCCATGGTTCCCTGAACTGCCTCTACCGCCATGGCCCCCTGAACTGCCTCTACCACCATGGCCCCTTGAACCCCTTGAGGGTCCAGGTCCGCCCACGCCTGAGGGTCCAGGTCCGCCCACGCCACAGGGTCCAGGTCCGCCCACGCCACAGGGTCCCAGGGTCAAGGTCCGCCCACGCCACAGGGTCCCAGGGTCAAGGTCCGCCCACGCCACAGGGTCCAGGTCCGCCCCCCGCCACAGGGTCCAGGTCCGCCCATGCCTCAGGGTCCAGGTCCGCCCACTCCACAGGGTCCAGGTCCAGATTCCCCCAAGGAGAAGTGCTTAGGGAAGTTTGCAAGTGGCCTGGCCCACCATCCCTCCCCCAAGTCCGCTCCCCAAGAATTTTTTGATGTTTTGATTATGTAGAGGGGGGAATCTGTCACAGGGTGTTTTGGTGTAGGTTCATGTTTCATGTTTTTAGGTTTTCATGTTCACTGTCATGTTGTCATGCACTTCCTGGTTTTGTCATGTGTTCCCGTGTCATGTGACTATGCCCTCATGTGTTCCTGCCTCGTGTTCCTGTGTCATTTTGTCATTGGTTTATGGGTTAATCATTGCTCACAGGTGTCCCCTGTCTTGTCATCAGCCCTTGTGAATTTAAGCCCTCATGTTTGCCATAGTCTTTGTCAGTTATTGTATGTTGTAACCCGCTATTGGTGAGTGTTTTGTCTAGTCAAGTTTAAGTCACGTCACGTCTTTTGTTATTTTGCCAAGTCATTTGTTTATGTTTGGATTTATGTTAACGCCCGTTTCACACATACTCCGTCTGCAGTGCGTGTGCGGTGCGTATTTTTTTCAGTACCCATGTTAACGGATGACAGCTTTCACACTGCACGCGGATGCGGTCCGTCAGTCCGTTCCAGGAGCTTTGCGTCTGCAGCAGTGCACGGATCATTTTCGTACCGAGTCTATTTTTTGCTGCGCTGCTGCATTAAAGTGATAGAACATTGTTCGCATTAAAATAAACATGTACTGACGCGAAAATCTAGTAATTTCACCACAGATGCATATCATTTAAAATATACTCTTGTTTCAAAGTCAACACATGGCTTTTTTTTCTCAAGTAAAGCAACAAAACGACACCTTACCTGGCATTTAGGTAAAAAAAGTGCCATAATGGAGAGCACTCGTACTTTCTTGGAGGTGAAAAGCAAAGTTCTTTTTGACCTGCAGGATTTCTTTTAAAAGGGTGTAAAAACGAAAGAAAAGACGAGAGTCGGCTGTTTTTGAATAGACTATTGTAAGTTTCTAATTTAAAATGTTTGTGATTTAAGGCTATAAACTATGTTTAAATGTTTGCCACTTGTGTGAGCTGAATCTAAAGTATATAAATATGAATAAATGAATTTAATAAAATGTTGTTTAAATGTAGTAGGCTACGTAACCTGACTTCTATTAAAGAGTAAACAAAGAGAATTTGAATTCTGACGAGGCATGTTCAGTAAAAACTTTTGGATTTTAAAAAATAATGAATCAATGCTGTGTTTGTGGTATGCAACAGCGGATCAGTTGCGGACTGCAAACGCAGCATATGTGAAAGCACTACAGGGTGTGGGGCTCCTGCAACGCACACGCAACGCAACACACACCGTACTGCAGAATGAGTATGTGTGAAACAGGCGTAAGCTTTAATAAAAAGACTGCACTTCGGTTCTCAACCTCGCCTCTACAGTGGATATTGTTACAATGAGCTAGGATAAGTTATTTCTGTGACAGACTAATGCATTTTATTTCTTTATGTATTTATGTATATATATATACACATGTATGTATGTGTATATGTATATATGTATATGTATATATATATATATATATATATATACATACATACATACACACACACACACACACACACACACACACACACACACACACAGGTCCTTCTAAAAAAAAATGCGTATTGTGATAAAGCTGATGATAAATGATAAAAATTAAACTTTCATTTAATTTTCATTTTAACTTTCATTTTGTATTTCACAAATACAACTAATTGTGCAAATACAACATATCAGTTTATATTTCAGTGATTCATCATAAAAATAAAATGCAGTCAACCAAACATAAAAGTTACAAAAAATCATAAAATCGTCATGCCCAGCGCTCAACCAAACCAACCATTTTTGCGCATGTTAAGGATGCTGTTTTACTTGGATATTGGTGGATATTGGAAAACGAGTGATGTACAAAGCCTTGTTTACATAATGAATAATAGTTTAGCAACCAAATGTTATGGCAAACATGGAAGCATACTTAGATTCTGCCAAATGAGAGGTAAGCCCAATGCCTTTATAGCAATTCTTTATACTACTAATACTAATACAATAGATGTGACATTTTACAGTAATCAATTTCAGTGATTGCTTAATACAAAATTGTTCAATGCCCTGAGTCTGAACATGCTTTTACTTTACTATAAGTACAAAGTAGTACAATTGTGTGGTGGTGTCTAGAGAGAAAAGCTTTTGGCATTCTGAGGTTCTCAATGGATAATGACCTAATTGTGATGTTTTTCAGTGTAGGAGCACAAAGAAAATCCATTCCAAATGGGACTGTTAAGCCAATTAGCTTGAGCAAAGACCACTTAGAGCAAAGTTGTGCATTTCCTTCCCATTTTCTGAGACCAGTCATACTGATATGGTTACGTAATGAGACATTCCTTAGATAGCTCTTGGATTACATAAGTGATAATGGAAAGCAAACAGCGTGGTTCAAGAAACTTGCCATTATGGACAGAACTAAAAAAGGGTTTATGTAAGAAAATGGGATTATAGTTACTTGAAAATGTTTTAAACATTTAAAAAAGTGATTACAATAAAATAATAATTGCCCATGGGAGCAATATTTCCCACTCACAGAACTTAAAGGAAAAGTTTACCCTGAAATGAAAATAATTTGCTCAACCTGGTTTTGTTCTAATGCTGCATGCTCCTCTTTCTTTTTATGGATAACAAAAGGAGAATAACTCACGCTTATCCATATAATAGCAGAGAATAGCGGCCACCATCAAGCTTTGTAAAAAAAAAGAGGCAAAAGTATCACAGAATGATCCCATGCAGCACATGCAGTATATTGCAATTGTTCTGTGGGTATAAACTAGAGCTTAGTGAAAAACAAACCAAAATGAAATGTATTATTCAACAGAATTCTTGACCTTGGCCGTTGGTCTTCAGTGAATGGTTACATGTCGTGCATGACTTGTCAGTTCACTCTGTCCCACCCAGAAAAAGCACACATGTTGTGAAAAAACAAGATTAACAAAAACACAACATGAAATACAACGCCTAGGAATCACCCCCCCCCCCCCCCCCAAAAAAAATGTATCTGTGTACTTCAATATCAACCCTAATTGTCTAATTACCATCAGAATGACAGTGTGAACACGAGAAATCCTTGTTACGACAAACACAACAGATATATTCACCTTACAGAACAAGGTACATGAGATGAAAGTCCATTTCATGTCTCATTTTTGTTCATCTTTTCATTTTTTCACAACTTCTGGAAATTTTCTGGACGAGACTGAGTAAACCGCGATGGTAACAAAGTCACATGAATGCACATGTCATGCAGCTGTGCACAGAAGACAAACAGCTAAGGTCAAGAATTTTGTTAAATAATACATTCAATTTTGGTTTGTTTTTCACTAAACTATATCATATACTCGCAGATTTTTTTTTACAAAGCTTGATGCTGGTCACTATTCACTCCCATCAAATTGTCAATTGTGGTCCAAATGTCATTGTGTTCCATAAAAGAAAAAAGGGCATAGCATTTAAACAATACCAGGGCGAGTAAATTATGATTTAATTTTCATTGTTGGGTAAACTATCCCTTTAGACATCAGTGTTCCATCAGAAAGATGACATGATCATATAGCCAGTAAATCTGTCTTGTGAGTAGATATCAGTACCTTGCTGTACAGATGGGGCCTTCAACATCTGTTTGTAGTAGGAGTAATAAAGGCCACATTCTGTCCTGAAGGAGATTTCACGCTCAACTTCCTACCAATGCAAGAAGAGAGGATAAGATTCAGTGAAAATGAACTATGACAAGAAGCACAACAGGAGTAAATGGTGTTAAAATGAAATCCATTTCCCATCTGAGAAAGAGATCAGAGCAGCTATCTGCCCAGAATAAACTGAGATTTCATTCGCAATAAAAGCCTTGAAGGGAAAAAACTAAACAAACATGTGTTGTAAATATGGTGGCGTTTTATAGTGGAAGCAGTTTTCAGAGCTAAACAACATCCTCACAAAAAAAAAAAAAAAGATCCATATGCTCCACAAGATTAGAACGACATGATATTTGGCTTTGGTTAGTAGAGACATGAAATACTTTCATTTTTCTTAATAAAACAGCCTTGAAGCTTATTCTTCTGAAAAACTTGCACACAGTCAATTTCAAAAAATAGAATAATAACGAGGGTCATATAGAACATTACACAATAAAGATAACAATTGGAGGGAAAAAAACCTGAACAAATGACCAATAATGCTTGTCCTGATACGAAATGTTCACATCTTCATTTAACCCTGTCTCTTAGCAACATTCTTACAACAAAAAAGTAAAATAAAAAAAAAACAATAAAGACAAATCCTGCTTCTGCTTACCTTTAAGTGTGAAAACCACAGCAGGTTCTCGTGTATAGAATAAACACACCATGCATGAAATAGCCCAATAACCCCTGCCAACAGTAATCCTGCTGCTATGACAACAGCCGACCAACAGTTTTGTCCTGGAATGGGATTCCATGAAAGCTTTAGGCACTCTTCTGTGCCCCTCTGCTCACTCTTGAAATCCCTTGGATTGTCTTTAGCCCCAATGTTTAGTAAAGGTGGTCTATCCAGTCCAGTCCTTACATTATCATCCGAATTGCTCTTCCTCCTGCTACGAACCCTCATTCTCAAGAACTATTATCCTCCGTCTTCTCTGTCTTTCCTAAATGTCCCTCTCTCTTTCCCTGTTTAAGACCGCAAGCTCTTTTGTTTATCGGTCTTTCCAGAATGACTTGCCCAAAAAGTTCATAGCACATGTATTAAATCAATAAAACAAAACCCCATGAGATCATTCTAAGCACCAGTCGGCACCAAACAGCAATCTGCCGGAGGAACATTTTACATGTGATCAGAGAGGGGCTGAGACAGGAGGAAAGGCATGTGGGCCGCACAACTGGTGACCTCTTGGTAGTTAGAGGAGGAAATATATATATATATATAAAAGAAGGGGGAAAACGCTTGAAACATCAGTTACAAAAAAAGTTTAAGAGCATTTGTAAAAACAGTTATTTGAACTAGCAATGGAACAATGTCCAGCTTGAAATTAAGACAGTCATAGACATGACTTCACACGCAATGGATTTAGGGGCGTCCTAAAAGCAGCTGTCTCCTGATGTAGGGCAGTGTCCCAGAGGAAAAACTAACCTCAAATGCCTTTGTTCAAAAAACATGGCAATATCGTCAATTATGACACTTAGGATACTGGAAGACCAACACCTCCTGAGAACATTTACAAAGCCCCTGTGAAATTTACCTCTGGTTTCCATTGAAAAAGTGGAAACGATTATAAAAAATAACATGGACTATATCTGTGCTTCTAACAGAGGCTCTCTGCAGTAACATTTGATTAGCTGCTAACCATATTCCCACAGGTCTTCCTTTGAAACAAACAGGTGATTTATTAGCCTGCAAAATAAAGCACACTCAAATGCTCCTCACTTGCGGCGTTGTTCAACCGGAGAATGAAAGAAGCATATGGGAAAAAAACTGTGGTCATCCAATCCCTGAAGCTTCCAGTCACGTTCAGAAAAGCAAGAGCGCAGATAAAAGTAGGATGACTCATAAGCAAGCCATAAAATACCATCCAGCGTGCATGAGTTTCCCTTTTCCACTGCTGTCACACTCTGAGACTAATTTAAAACCTGAGATGACCTTGTTGTGCTATGCATTCCACATGCTGCACAATATAAACTAGGCAAAACTGTTATGTCTAGGTGTAACGATACACTTGTGTCACGATATGATACGCATCACGATACTGAACGCACGATACGATTTTATTGCGATACTCCAAGACATATGGTAAAACGTCAACAAAAATGTACTGATGATTAATATGCTAAATTTGGTATTACACTGTGGGTGGAAATGAATAGGCACAGAACAATGGTGACACCAAAATAACAATATGCATCACTCTAAAGCTGAAAATACAGAATTATTTTAGATGAATATGCATTCTGTCACTGACTGGATATATTTAAAATAATGTAAGCCACTTTTATACTGGTAATATAAGACCTTTGGTAAAAGCAGAACCAGGTACAGCACAAATATATCCCCATTGCATTATTAAACATTATAAACATTACATATAGTAGTTTAATGTAGTATTGACACAAACATTTCTGTGTGAGTTTTCATTTTGGGTGAACTATACACAATACATTAGAATGTTTGTATTGTGATATATTGTGACTCGATATATTGTTACACCCCTAGTTATGTCTCATATATAAAAAATAATATTACTTTTACAGCAGTTTTCCTCTAGCACCCTTTTCAGAGTTTGGAGTCTCTACTAACAAGTGGAATCTGGTAGGTTTAATTAGGGAGAAAACCCAAATATTGTGTGTTAGGGGTCCTCCAGAAATTGGGTTTGAAACCATTTGTTCACAGTGTCAACTTTACGTTGCACCTTTTGTCTAGATGAAGAATGTAGCATACTGTAATCTGGGACTTGTTCAGGACACCGTAATTATTACATATACTTTTGCAACTATTTAATATTCTTCAAAGAATAACGAAAGAATGAAATCACAAGTCTAAAAATTAGGACTCAAATGCAAAAACCTCTAAATCCGTCTGACATTTTTCTTTTAAGTTAGCAATTTTTTATCAGGCACTTATTTCCAGTAATTTTGCCAAAGTCCACCTCTTTGGACAGGAGATAGTAAACAGTTGCATAATCACAACTGCCCCGTCCCTATCGTAGGTCAGGTCCAAGCGCTAACAGGAGACCCATGTTTTGAATGTGACCCGTGGTCATTTCCCAATTCCACCATATCTCTCTCCAGTCACTCTTCACTGTCCTTTCTGAATAAAAGTAAAAGACTCAAAAATAAAGTACAAATAAACACATTATTAAGAAAATACACCGCATAACCACAATGATAGCACACTTTATTGGATAACAACAACACACAGAAGAGAAATAGAAGACTTTATACAATAACTACACCATATACACAATCCTCAAAATAAATAAAAATGAAGTATATAACATGATTTAATAATAATATAATAATAAATAAAAATAATAATTATTATTATTTCATATAATAACCTATAGCCTATACAATCTTTATATATATATATATATATATATATATATATATATATATATATATATATATATATATATATATATATATATATATATATATATATATATATATATATATATATATATATATATTTATATATATATTGACTTCCATAGTAGGAAAAAAAATACTATGGAAGTCAATGGCTGCAGTTAACTGTTTGTTTGGTTACTGACACTTCTTCAAAATATCTTCCCATGTGTTCAGCTGAAGAAAGACATTCATACAGGTTTAAAACAACTTGAGGGTGAGTAAAGGATGACAGAATTTTCATTTTAAAGGGAACTATCCCTTTAAGTGTACATAAAACTGAAAACTGAAACAATGCATTGTCATAAAATGTAAATTTATAGTATAAACTTCTTCTAAACTTCTAAAAAATCTTTTTAAACAGGATAAAATCTTCCAGATTGATAACTGAAAGTCTGCTCATACGCACTTTGTCATTCATTTTTGAAATTATATTTCATTTGCATCTTTTGATTGGTTCCGTGAACTTAAGAGGCTTTTCCTGACAAAGGGAAGTGGCGTTTAGAGTTTTTTGTCAATGAACTGGTATTTCTGATTGGGCTCGGGATTTTGCGGTTTGAAGTGAAAATATTTGATGAACGTATATTATGTGCGGAGAGCATTCCGTCAATATCATTATCTAGATTTTGATGGAGGTGGCGTTTAGTGGCTTTTGCATCTGAATCCTTCAAATATCACATTTGGGGAAAAAATGCAATTTATCTGGTGTTATGAAGTGTAGTACATAGTTAATCAGAGTATTTACGAGATGCATGGTGTTCAGATAAGATAAATAATCTGAGCACAAAATGTTCAACGCTCACCTAAAAGCAGCAGGTTTGGCAGCTGTTAGCTCCACTAAATGAAAACTTGGCCTTGGTTCCACAAGTCGCATAAAAAGGGCTCTCAAATCGCATGGCACCATAAATAAATAAACTAAATAAATAAATAAATTAACACTGATTTATTACAAAAACAGCGGCGGTAAATCCTGCTTTGATTGGGAACTGTGGTTAAACTTCTCCTGATCTGCTTTATTTTAATGAGCGATCTGGGATAGAGGGACATGCTGATTTATCCAACTGAACATGACATAACTTTTTTGGCAAGGAGGTTTCATCTGTTTCAAGTCTGGAAGTCATAACAGGATCTGCAGCCCAAACTCTGGCTAACTGTTTGTGTGACTATTATGCCAAAGAGGGAAAGAAACAGAATCTTTCAGCACACATGGAAAACCATTCTTTTTCAAAAGGGAAATGCATGAAAAATAAGACAGACGAGAACACCATCACTGACTAAACACAACCACACATTATGAATCTAGATCTCTTGAACTGTTCTTTATATTAGGCAAGTAGCCTAAGAATACTAAAAAGACCTTAGACTTTTCACCAAAGACTGAAAAAAAAATGAATCCCAAATGGAAGGTTGTATCCCTACGGTGACACATTGCTGCAGCGCTACATACATATTCTTTTTTTTCCACTCAATTATGTCGTAATAGAGATTTTATGCTGTAAAAACGATATCATTTTCTTATTATTTATTATGCATTTTCAAAATAATTATTAAAAATGATTTTAAAAATTTGATAAAACTATTGCTAGGCGGTATACTGGTTCATATCGAATACCGGTATTAATTTTTGTTATGATATGAATTTTGAGGATACTGCAATACCGGTATGTCACTTAAACAACATTCGTATGTCACACTGTTTATAGGGGTCCTGTTTCACTTTTGCAATGTTGTGAGAGCACAGCTGAGATTGAAATCACTCACTGAAGCATCATTCTATTGTCTTTACTTTATCCACTAGTATAGTTCACTTGAAGGAGTGAATGAAAAAGAGTGTGTGAAGTCGGACAGCCGTTTTGTGTACATCTGTACACTTGTTATTGCGGCACAATCAATGTGAGACTAAATGAGTGCACTCAGTAACGTCCACTTTGGTTTTGGACACCATTTCAAATGGCTGTCCTTTCAAATAATGCCCTATTTGAGGTATAGGGGGCGATTGCAGATTCAGCCCTTGAATACGGCGGGGAATTTAAACTTCACGCAGCCCACGCATGAGCGGTTTCTGCGCGGAGCGCCGTGATGAGATTACAACGCTTTTTTTAACCCCTTTGTTATTTTGCCTTTGAATTTCGTTTGTTTGAAATATGAACTGAATATATAAATGCTTTTGAATAAAAGGCGCGGGGTGCATGCAAAATAATGCGTTCCCTGAATCCACGGCCTTTGTTGTTATTATAAGTGTACAAAAATAAATAAAGACATTGTCTTGAATTTATCTGTATGGCTAAAAATGACGTGTGTTTCCACTGTCATAAAGGGAAAAAAATTGCCGGCACCGTCGCCGGACAGAAAGTTAAAAACACTGTAGCCTATTTAATTTCTTATAGACTATGTTTAAATATTAGCCTATGATATATATATTTTTTTTATTTCATATGCTGATTATGAAAAGTGAACAGCATAAGTAAGATGGCTATTATAAGATGCACAATGTGTCTGTAGACGGGGGAGTGAGGTCAGATATTATTTTGATTTGTAGAAAGTCTTTCTGTAAAGTGAATTTCATTTCGTATGAATTGTATTTTAATTTTGATCAATGTTTCATCAATTCCAATGTTCATCAATTTCATTCTCACTGCTTCTTTTTCACTTTTGCGTGAACCCATCACAGACTGGCTTATCCACCTGGCTCAATATTGACGGCTTTAACATGGTGACGAAGAGAGAAGCGATGGGTCATTGCCCCTTGATCACGCCTCGTATTGTTTGATTGGTTGAAGGACTATCCAATTGCATACAGATTCATTTGAATTATGCTCGTTTATCATGCCTCCTTTGTCTGATTGGTTGAAGGACCTTCCAATTGCATATAGAGTCATTTGAATAATGCAGTAGAAAAAACAGAGAGCAGTAGACTCCCCAGACCAATGTTCAATCTTAAATTGAGCTTGGTCTGGTGATAGCCAGACAATATACACTGCTCAAAAAAACTAAATGAACACTTTTTAATCAGAGAATAGCATCAAGTCAGTTAAACTCCTGAGATATTGATTTGGTCAGTTAAGTAGCAGAGGGGGTTGTTAATCAGTTTCAGCTACTTTGGTGTTAATGAAATGACACCAAATGACACCAAATGACACCAAACTGACATTTTCTTTCCCTACTCATCTTTTCTGACTGATTTTCACTAGTTTTGCATTTGGCTAGGGTCAGTGTCACTACTGATAGCATGAAGCGATATCTGGACTCTACGGTTGCACAGGCAGTCCAACTCCTCCAGGATGGCACATCAACATGTGCAATTGCCAGAAGGTTTGCTGTGTCTGCAAGCATAGTCTCAAGAGCATGGAGGAGATTCCAGAAGACATGCAGTCACTCTAGGAGAGCTGGACAGGGCTGTAGAGTGTCCTTTACCCATCAGCAGGACCGGTATCTGCTCCTTTGTACAAGAAGGAACAGGATGAGCACTGCCTAAGGGCCCGACATCCTCTTGTGAGCCCTGTGCTCACAGCCCAACACCGTGGAGCTTGATTGCCATTTGCCATTGAACACCAGAATTGGCAGGTTCATCACTGGCAGCCTGTGCTTTTCACAAATGAGAGCAGGTTCACCCAAGCACACGTGACAGACGTGAAAGGGTCTGGAGAAACGGTGGAGAATGTTGTGCTGCATGTAACATCTTTCAGCATGACCGGTTTGGTGGTGGGTTAGTGATGGTCTAGGGAGGCATATCCATGGAGGGACACACAGACCTCTACAGGCTAGACAATGGCACCCTGACTGCCATTATGTATCAGGTTGAAATACTTGGACCAATTGTCAGACCCTACGCTGGTACAGTGGGTCCTGGGTTTCTCCTGGTCAATGAAAATGCCGGGCCTCATGTGGCGAGAGTATGCAAGCAGTTCCTGGAGAATGAAGGAATTGATACCATTGAATGGCCCCTTACGCTCGCCTGACCTCAATCCAATAGAACACCTCTGGAACATTATGTTCCTGTCCATCCGACGGCGCTAGGTTGCACCTCAGACTGTCTAGAAGCTAAGTAATGCCCTGTTCCAGATCTGGGAGGAAATACCCCAGAACACCATCAGTCGTCTCATTAGGAGCATGCCCCGACATTGTCAGGCATGCATACAAGCATGTGGGGGCCATACAAACTACGAGTACCATTCGGAGTTGCTGCAATGACATTTCAGCAAAATTGACAAGTCTAATGCATATTTTTTCACATTGATTTTCAGAGTGTCTTTGAAATTACTCCTCTGTAGGTTGATAATTTTCATTTCCATCAAACGATGTGGCATCCTTTAATTTCTAACACATTACCCAGTCCATATGAGTATAGATATTCAGCATGAGATTTTTCCCCCATTGAGGTCTGATGTGTTTTTAAAGTGTTACTTTTTATTTTTTTGAGCAGTGTATATTTAATAAATAAGAAGCAAACCAAGAACGTCGGAAATGGACTGACGTGCATTATGAACCCACTGACATTATGTTTCCACGGCCCCTGATTGAAGCTGAAATGATAGAGTCTTTCTGTTTTTAATACACGTTTTAAATATATGTCTTAATTACAGGCCTATAGATGGTTATGATATTTGTGGCTGCACCAGGGTCTATTTTAGATTAAAGTTACGCTACCGAGGCTAATCATGAGTGGTCCATTTAGAAGATGATGATCTGTTATGAACTGTAAGCTCCATCAATAAATTACAACAATTTTGTGCTATGGGCACTGCCACTGATACAGGCAGCGGAAGATTACGCTGAGCTTTGGAAATGTGACAAAGGCACAAAGGCTATATAAATTATCTAATGTGGATAAAGGCAAATTTTTTACACATTCTTATTAGGAGAAAATATGTTGTTTTAACAAGAAAAATATGTAGTTTTAATGACATAACATCTCGTTATTATGAGAAAATGATGTTGTTTTAACGACATAAGATCTTGTTATTTGACAAAACATGCAGTTTTTATGACATATTTCATTATTACGAGAAAAGATGTTGTTAAAACAGTAAAACATCTCATTATTATGACATAACTGAGTGAAAAAATATATGTATGTGGCAGAAATGCATCACCGTATATCCCTTTGTTTCGGAACATAGAACATAAAAAGCTCTTTACCTTTATATTGGAGAACCACAGGTCATTTTCGTGAAGTGTAGCAGCATAGATGCAGCACAGCAAGCCCAGACTAACTCCCACTATTGAGCCAGTGGTTACACACAATATTGTCCACCATGAGAATCCACCTGGAGAGAAAGAAAACATTATCACTCAGAGTCAGACCACAATATTAAACAATCTACATTGTGAAAGAGACATGCACGCTGAGCTACGGCTAATATTTTATGCCTATTTGTGTATAATATTTTTATACTGTATTATTTATTTTGGTAACACTTTATTATGATGGTCCTCCAACAGACATTATACTGACAATAAGTCACTTTTTTTACTTTACACTTATAGTTCGTTGTATTAAGTTGTACCACGTTACTTGCAATGTTACTAGCAATTGCTTGATCTTAAAAGGATACCCCCCCCCCCCCAAAAAAAAAAACAACAACACATAATTTACTCATTCTCATGCTAAATAATCAAATCCTAAATATAGATGATTTTAGAGGATAAAGTAGCCTACCCTTAAAAATACTTTTCTAAAATCTACTTTTTTTGCAACAAAAAACACTGACCTGTTGCAAACCTATCTCTAGGTTCAGTTATACACTCGGCCTTCAGGTTCTGAATGCTGGGCCCCGGCTCCTTCCCTTTACTGCCCTTCCTCTGCCTGAGGGCAGTCATACTGGAAAATACTGCGTACTGTGAATAATGATGACAAAAGACATGTTTAATATAGGCTTACTGTTAAAACATGCCGTGTGTATATTGTTTAATATATAATGATAGTATATATATATATATATATATATATATATATATATATATATATATATATATATATATATATATATATATATATATAATTTGTGACATAAAACAAAAACATCTAATAATAAGTAGCCTAATAACAGTATTAGTAGGTTAATATCTCCTCCGTCGAACGCAGATACCAGACAAAACTTCTGTTATTGATTGAAAATCACATGCTTCTTTTATGCACCAACAACAGTAATTTTAAGACACCCAAGCTTTAATTATGGAGGGCAGGCCCATAATTTAAACCCTGATTTTGAACAAATGATTACAGCTATGACGAGATAATACTGTAGTCCACATAAGAAACATAATACAGCAGCTGTTTATGCCTACACTAAAATGTGACAGCCATAACTCAATCAGCAAGCTATTAAAATAATGATTATGATCCCGCCTCGTCTTACGGTGTAGACAAACACTTCACTGGAATACATACAACAATCTATTACCGTTGTACCGGAAACACAAGAGCTAACGGTGCCAAATGTCTATTCATGTGACACTTTCGCGAACTACGCGCAACAGCCAGAGAGCGTAACAAATAACAAAACAAGAGCACGGACCGCGACACAAAGCAATAAAGCATCGCTCCGCGCTTATTTCATTCATTCATTCATTCACTGGCAGGCCTGTGTTTTGCAGCGGCGTTTCCTGCTCACAGCTCAGCAACAATGTCAGGAGATCTCAGATCGCATCAGCCGCTGATCTCGGTCTCCAGCAAGGGACGGGAGGACGGCAGCTGTCTGCAGCCTCACCTCGCTCGTTCCTCATCTTTTTCACTCACTGTAAAACAATGCACATTAATATGCACTAATAATGCACGCGCGTCTCTCACCCTGTTCAATGAAGCTCGTAGTTCCTTATCGGATGTCCGGTAGCTCCTCCTCCCTCACGGATACTCGCCTCCAGCCGGCGAGCGGTGCATAAAAACAAACCACTTCTCCATACAATTAACAGGAATGGAAATGACGATAGAACATTAAAAACGCGAGCAAGTCGTTAAAACAGCGCGGTGCTGTTCCAGTTCTGCAGATTGACAGCATGCAGCACCCCCGCGTATAGAAATAAACGGCTTTAAATGAGCGCGAGCGCATCCACTATCACATTCAGCACCTCACCCTCCTGAGAGACTCTGCACCTCTGAGTCTCAATACCTGTTGAACAGCTGTCCCGGGACGCATAATTATGACAC
Source organism: Pseudorasbora parva (assembly GCF_024679245.1). Taxonomy (NCBI): domain Eukaryota; kingdom Metazoa; phylum Chordata; class Actinopteri; order Cypriniformes; family Gobionidae; genus Pseudorasbora; species Pseudorasbora parva. The sequence goes on from NC_090172.1 coordinate 29,028,189, forward strand.
TCACTTAATTGGAATAGACACTCCGTTTATTTTATAGGCTTTGATAACTGCTAACCTGCAGCAAGGTAGGCCATTAAATGGTTGAAACATTGCAAAAGTTCGTTTAGGCTATGCAATTGCATTTTCTGTCGCAACCAAAACATGAAAATCCTCACTCATATTGTAATCAATTTTAATTGATGTAATTTTAAGTTAGTCCTAGCCAGATAACCATAATGGGTAGGCCTGCTATGATGTGCACAATATGGGTATCAAACTTTTAGCCTAATGAAGCTGAAAATTAGTTGGAAACCAATTTGTTAACGTATAATAGGCTAATGTTTGACATGGAAGGCTACTTGGTGATCGACAACCAAAGAAAAGCAAAACCTTTTGTTATACTCAAAAATACTGTAGTTGAATGTATTTTTATGTGTGGGAAATTTGCTCATGGAATTACATATAGGCCTAGCTGTAGGCCTATGTTTGCTGGATGTAATCAGACTCAGATGAGTCATTAACCAAATGAACCAAATAGATTTTCCTTAAACTCAAACTTGACTACATTATGACTCTTTTATGTTTCTTTAAAATCAAAATATATTACAACATATTTCCCAGAAAGTCTTTCTAACTTATTACATTGACTTGTCATTGAAATGTGATTTTTTTTCCCAAGCAAAATAGTATTGCCTATATTGATTGAGGATCTATATGGACTAGCTATTTGTAAAAATAATTAAATAAAAATAATAGTATAAAATAATAATAATAATAACAATCATAATAAAAATGTGCCTACTCTTCCCTTGAAATTCAAATGTTGGGCGGAAAAAACCCTGCCCTTATATTTAAGTGATCTGCAATTAGATCCTTGTCACTGATTGTGCTCTGTTTGAGTTGCCATTTGCTAAATGAATTATGCCATATTAATTATAATAATATTCAATGAATAACTGTGAGAATGGTGAGTTGCAACCATGGTAACCATGGCTTGTTTCCCTTTTGTCAGGGTACGCCTCATATATGCAGACTCTGAGCAGTTTAACTCTAGCAGCAGGAGTCCATTTACACGGAAAACCCTGTTTGACTGCAACTTGACTACTGTTGCTATGGCTGCCAGACTTCAACATCAGTCTGCAGTGAAAGAAAATGCTTTTTTAGCATACAGACTTTAATTACATACTTCTTAGAAAGCATGTCTTCCTCGTCGTCGTCATCATCCAGTGAAAACAACAGCAGAGCAACATCGAGAGAAAAATTACAAGGCAAGTGGCCCAACTTCTCAAAGTTAGGAAAACCAAGTGACCTCGTGTGTTTATGCTTCTATTTCACCATTGTACCTTATTGTCAGCAGCGCCGTCTTTAGATTTTAATGGGAATGAAAGTGAGGCTGAGAGGGATAGAAATACCGATACATCTTCAGTGGCTTGTACTGGTTATTAATGTGTTTTTTGGATTGTTCTGCTGACAAAACACTGTAAAAAAACATATTTTCAAGACATAGTTTTAAGACATTTCAGTAGACAAAAATCTCCAGAAAACAGCTGTGGAAAATTATAAATGATCTGCTTAATAAAGCTATTTACAGCAGATGTCTCCATCACAGCCCCGCTCCTGTGATGGTCAGGGCCGGCCCAAGACATTATGGGGCCCAAAGGAGAATTTTATTTAGGGGCTCCTTGGTGCCACCAATACGATTGACTCATGATCTCAAATTTGTTGATCAAAACAAATACTAGTGACTATCTAGAATTGTCAATTGTCACACCCAGTATCAATGTTAGTAGTTGAAGCTGTGTTTCTTACATGTCCGGCTGACATATTTTACCCTTATGCGGTCTTTAATTGTAACAGTAGCAAACCTACAAGAGTGGTCAGGTGTTAATACTCAAAGTCTTACAGTACTACAGTTCAGACGTGGATATGTACCAATTTTTTTTTTTTTATCTATATGCTGAACATGCTCACTTTTCCCCAGGATTCTTTAATGAATAGCAGGTTCAAAATAACATTTCTCTTGTCTGGCTATCACCAGGCCACACTCAATTTAAAATTGAACATTGCTTGAACAGTCTGCTCTGTATTTTCTACTGCACAAGAGCATGATCGATCAAGCATTATTTGAATGACTCTGTACATAATTGGATAGTCCTTCAACAAATCAGACCACAAGAGGCGCCTCAGACCACAAGAGGCGTCATTTCTCTATCCCCGCCAATACCACGCCAGGTGGATAAGCCAGTCTGTGATTGGTTCCCGCAAAAGTGTAACAGAAGCAGAAGAAATGAATGTACAGGTTTCCAGACTGAGTTGCCGGGTGAAATCAAATCGCCGGAAGATCAGGATGGGTTTACCCAGCATTTCTCTGAAATAGAAAGCTTTCAAAAAATCCTAAAAACATTGTGCACAACTCTGTTTTTTCAACTCTGATAATCATGTTTTTTGAGCATCAAATAATCATATTAGAATGATTTCTGAAGGATCATGTGACACTGAAGACTGGATTAATTATGATAAATTCAGCTTTGATCACAGGAAAAAAATACACTTTACTTTAAATTCACAATCACTGTTTTACATAATAATATTTCACAATATTATTGTTTTTACTGTAGCTATTTTTGATCAAATACATGCAGTCCTTTAAAACATTAAACTGAGCTTTTATTTTGTTGGAAATACACATTTATTTTTTGCATTCCATTCGACTGTGTAGAAAGAACCTTTTTATTTTCTAAATAAAAACTTTCACAATGTAAGCTTTGAACTCTGCTAACAAGTGAGTGTCCGGCCGATGGGGCTGCAAGCTCGTGCAGTGCTGTCAGAATCCATCTGTGCATATATTAGAAAACTTAACATTTTACAGTTTATTTAGTAATTGTTTAAGACCATTTTACAATTTCAATCATCATAAAATAACATGCAGCAAAAAGAAATTTCATGTGCTCCAGGGGGGCCCCTGGTGGCCAATGGGGGCCCTAAGCAGCCACTTAGTTCTCACCAATGGCAGGGCTCAAAAGAAGCAGAGTTAGTTGATAGATTAAACTTTTGCCATATCCGGTCAGCAAAACACATCTTCCTTTCTTAAGAATGACTTCAGTACGGTTCTTTGTTCTTTTCTCAAAGAAAAGCTTAAAGGTAGGATAGGTAAGAATTGGTTAAAAAACTTTTTCTCCAATTTTTTTTTAAACGTTCTTTATATATCAATACATAATTAAAATGTTAGTACTCTAAAAAAGAAAGTATACAAATTGAGTGTATGTAGACCCCTCATTACTGTTTTAAAGACAGCTCATTAATTCCATTCACTCCACCTTCTCCCTTCTCGGCTCTTTCCAAAGCCACGCCCCCAAAATACATGAACACGCCTCACCGACGCAGCGCTCAGCTGGAAGACGCATTATTTACCTATTATTTACATCATGTCAGAATCACATGTAATAAAACATCTAACTTGATCAGTATGAATATAAACACATAAGATGTATTTTAGGACTCACTATTAAGCTAGAATACCGATACTGGTAAACTTAAAAATATATTTTTGTTTAATTCGGTAACAAGCTAGTTATATTTATAAGGCAAAGCTAAAAACGGGTTGCATTGATACATTTTTTTCCCAATAACATCAGTTATACTGTGATGAAGATGAATTTCGTGTAAGATTCATAACATATACTGTGTTTTGTAAAACATTGTTGATTAGTAGTATCTAAAGCTAACTTAGTTCTAAAAATAAGTTCCTGGATGCGGTGTACTAGCTTTTACACATGCATTTTGTTATCTAGAGTTAAATTTTGTGCAATTCAACACGACACAACATCAACTTGAACTAAGCATATTGAGTATTTATCATCTCTTCTAATGGCTAAGTGTATAATATTGTAACTTTATGCTAAGTAATGTTATGCTATATTAGGCAGCTACATGTGCTAGTGATACATGCTTCATGAAAACATACACTGAAAAAATGTATAATCAATATGAAAGAGATCCTGTCCAGCAGAAATACAGCCATCAAGGAGTCGTTTTTCAGCCCCTTTAGGTCCCTCAGTTCTCGACATTGTTGGAAAGCCATGCCGATATTTTCTTTGTTTATCCAAAGACTTCTTGTGCATTGCCTTTACATGTAGGCCTACTGTCTTCCTTTTTTGCATTTTGAATGCTTTTGCTCTTCCTATGGGTGCGCACATGTGTGGGCAGAACCTGTAGCGAAAACGGTGGTTGCCATGGTAGCGAGAGAGAGTGACAGTCGCCCAAGCCAATCATTTGTTTCGCCCCGAACGAAAATAATGAGCTGTGTTTATTGCAGATTAAAAAGTGTAGAGTTACTTGATTTTTATACTCTCTTTTTCAGAGTACTTACATTTTAATTATGTATTGACATATAAAGAAAGTTTAAACAAATTTGGACAAAAGTGTTTTAGATCATTCCTACCCACCCTACCTTTAACAACAAGTCTTTCGGAGTCACAGCCAAAGCCATTTCGAGAGGCAGCTGTTCGCCAGCTTCTTTATTTACAAGTAGCACGCGGAACCATTGAAACTCTGCCGTCATTATGTTTAGCCCCGCTCACCAACTTTATACACAATGTGATTGTCCTGACCAGTTTGTTTTTTCTTATTTAGTAAAATTTACTTTACAGCTCTGGATGTTAGGTGGTGATTTTGAAACACAAGGAACACTGCACTACATGATTTTATGGTGAAATGTGTCATTTTTCATGTTAATCAGGTCAATTTGATCACGAACTAGCATCGCGGCAAAAATAGACAACAGACTCGCTGACAGAAAGGGCATGCTTATATAGAACAGCAGAAATATGAACGGTTTCTCTTTTTTAAATACTCTTAAATTTAGTTTAATTAAACACTTTCAAAGGTCAGTGTTTGTTTGTTTTTTGTGAGTGATGACTGACCCCATCGTGTGTTTGAACATCTGATGATTTAAACATCTATGGAAGATATGATGTGAGAGATGCAAAAGCTGCAGGATTATCTGTGATCAGATTGGTAGCTATAAACATATACAGCTTTCTAAAGAAGAAGTAGCCAGATGTCTCTCTCAAATCAGACCAAATAAAGCCCCAGGGCCTGATGGCCTCCAAGGAAGGGTGTCAAAGGTATGTTATCAGCAGCTTAAAGGGGTTCTCACTCAGCTGTTTCAAATTTTGTTGAATTGTGGTGTTTTTCCAAATTCATGGAAGAAATCCACAATAATACCTTTGCCTAAAGTCTCTAGGGCTATAGCCCTTGGAGACTTTAGACCAGTGGCACTTACTCCACTCTTAGCTAAGTGTATGGAAAGAGTGGTCAGCACCCATCTATGCTTCTGTTGGGAATCAACTTGACCCCCTTCAGTTTGCCTATAGGTCACACAGGGGCACAGAGGACCCAACTCTTACTCTTGTAAATCAAATCGCTAAACATTTGCAACAACCAAAGTCACTTGCTCAGGTTCTTTTTATTGATTTTACTTCTGCTTTTAATACTATGTAAACTGACATTCTTTTAGAACAACTTCATAGGATGAATGTGAATGGTGGGCTCATTCACTGGATTAGAAGTGTCTTAACTCATGGGCGTAGATTACGCGGGGGACGCGGGGGACGTGTCCCCCTCACTTTAAAAAAAATGTATTTTCGTCCCCCGCACTTTTACTGGGTCTCACCGATCCTAGTCGACCCGCTCCGAGCGGGATTCGAACCTGCGCGAGGGCGGGCAAGTTAACAGGGACGCTAAAAACAGCTTTCTCTAATCTCGGTTGAGAGCGCGCTTCTTGAGGTCACGGGCAAATGTATTTACATAGAAACCAATGTGAATACATCAAGATTTAAATTCAGAGACAAAAAATTATCTATGCAGGACCTGTAATTTTATTCGAATCTAAATATGAGGAGGGCGCTCTCACAGAAAGTCCAAAAGCGGATTCGTAGAGGTAATACCTCTGGAGCTGCAGCTGAGCTGAAGGAAAACAATCGTTATGAGTGATGAAACGTGACGACGACAATCAGACGATTGCGACAATATATGCTTTATGTGTGTTTTTCAAGTCATCTCAATGTAGGCTATTTATTGACAATAAAGTAGGCTATATGAATAATGCAGCTTTTAATGTTTAGTATGTTCTGCTCTTCAAGGCTGCATTTATGTAATCAAAAATAGTTAAAACAGTACTATTTTGAAATATTATTACAAATTAAAACAGCTTTTTTTCTATGTGAATATATATAGTAATTTATTCCTGTGATCAAAGCTGAATTTATAATCATTACTCCAGTCTTCAGTGTCAAGATCCTTCAAGATCCTTCACTAATCGTTATAATCAAGATATAATAATCAAGATATAATCAAGATATAAGATATAAAAAATAATTTTATAATCAAGAAACATTTATAATTATTATCTGTGTTGAAAACAGTTGTGCTGCTTAAAAATGTTGTGGAAACCACAATAGCCTACATGTTATTTTTCAGGATTCTTTAATGAATAGAAAGTTCAATGGACAGCATTTATTTGCATTTATTAAATACATTATCTTTTTTAATATTAAAAATATCACTTGTGATCAATTTAATGCATGCCTGATCAATAAAAGTATTAATTTCTCTCTTTTTTAATTTTACCACAAATGTTTAGATGGTTTCCACAAAAATTAAGCAGCACCTTGAGCAGCAAAACTGATAATAATCATAAATGTGTGTTGATCATCAGATCCTCATCTGAGAATGATTATCATGTGACACTGAAGACTGGAGTAATGACGATAAATTCAGCTTTGATCACAGGAATAAATGACACTTTACTATATCTTCACATAGAGAACAGAATGGTTTACATCAGAATATATCTATATATTTTTTACATTGCATAAAATCTATGGAATCTTAATGCACAATTGTTTGTAGTATATAAACCAATCATAAAATTGGCATAAAAAATAGGAGAATAATATTATAGATATTAATTAGTGGTTATTGTTCAGCAGTGTATTTGATATCTTGCCCAATTAAAAGCAAGAGATGTGATAAATTATATTGGTCCAAAAAAAAAAAAGGGGGGCGGGGGGGGGGGGGGGGGGTGGGGTGGGGGGATTACGACATTTCTGTCCCCCTCACTTCTGAAAAGATGGCTACGCCCCTGTCTTAACTGACCACCCTCAGAGAGTCTTAATGAATGGGGTCTACTCAGATGAGCTTGTTATAAATACTGGAGCACCACAAGGCTGTGTGTTGTCACCTTTGTAGTTTTCAATTTATATTAATGATATGACTGTGCACAGCACCAATGTTAGTTTACTTAAATATTCTGATGACATGGCCTTGGTAGGACTTCTCACAGAAAACAATCAGCACACGAGGAAGCTTATTTTAGCCAAGTCACTTTATTGCAGGATTGGTGTCAGACTGTTAAATTGGAAATTAACACGACTAAAAATAAAGAACTTATAATACAAACAAAACTAAGAGGGGCCAGTAACATCAACCCTGTTGTACTTAACAGCCAGCGTGTGGAAGTAGTTGAAAATTGTACCTGGGTACAATCATTGATCGCACTTTAAGTTTTAATGTTAACTCATAGAGTATTTTTAAGAGAGCTAATCAGCGATTGTTTTTAATTTGAAAACTGAGGAGTTTCAGGGTCAGTCAGCATATTCTTGAGATGGCATATAGGGGCCTTGCAGAAGGTATTTTACAGTTTAATATAACAGCTTGTATGGTAACCTGAATGTGAAAGATAAAAACAAGCTTTCTAAAATTGTTAATACGGCAGTGAAGGTGATTGGCAAGTTACAGAAGCAGCTTGGGGATGTATTTGACAAGGCAGTACTCAGAAAGGCCCGACAGATATCAACAGACACCCTACACCCACTACACTCAGAGTTTGAATTGCTTCCATCTGGCTGTAGATTCAGGGTCCCAGGGCGAGCCGGAACATCTATAAGAAATCTTTTATTCCCCATGCCATACAGGAACTTAATCTAAACTGAAATTGTTTTAAAAATGTGTTTATTGTAGATCGAAATCTATCTTATTTTAATCAGCTGCGCTGTTTTCCATTTTCTGTTGTTGTATGTTGATGGTGGTAGTATTGTACTCTTAATTGTGTGTATTTTAATGTAAGTTTAAATGTGGTGTCATTGATGTATTTCTGTTCGGAGAAGTCGAAGACAAATTTCCACTAAGGTGGACAATAAAGTTGAATGAGTGTTGACCGTTCTAAATTGGCGGCTCGTCAACGTGCCTGGAGCGCTCGAATGTGTCATCTGCGTATACATATCTATGCTGGCTGCAAATTATATTTGCTGCCACTAGGGTGCGTTTAGATTTCTAGGCTATACCTTGGGCCAGCTCTGGTCATGGTGCTGCTTTGAATAAGGTCTACAGTCAGCTAAACACACTCTCTGGTATTTGGCCCTGCTTTTATAGGGTCATCAGTTACACTAGAGTATCCTTTGTTTAGAGACAAATCTCAAGACTCAGCAGTTCATTTGTTTATTACCACATCTTTTATCGCTGGAAATGGGATATCTGATAACCTTTCTCATCTGCCTGGTCTCTTATTAGATATATCAACATCTAATCCAAACAATGAGGACAGAACAACTTCGCCAGCAAAAGTGAACAAATGTGAAACTGAGGGTACAGCCAACTCAGGTAAGAGAAGAAGTTACTTAACATAAGAACATTTTTAAAGTGATACTTGACCCCTGAAATGAAAATTCTGTAGTGATTTACTCTAGCTCAAAAAGTGATACTAAAACACAGTGTACCATTCCACTTTTCACAAGGCTCTTATATCTCACTTCATAGTGTGCTGGTGTTCACATTGTGCTGACAGTCGGTCGGAAGTGAGGTCATAAATGGATGGATTTCTTTGTTTTTCATGGAATATAGCAGTATTCATTATAAATTATTTATCAATCCACTTAATTCCTCTCCCCTCTTCCCCTGATTGGGGTGGTAAGATTGGGGTAGTGTTGACTTCGGGTCCTAGAAAGACGGCAAGAGGTCTGTGAGAAAAAAAGGTCCAATCCAGTCGGAAGACCTGCACAGAACATGTAACAGACACACACAAGACTCTAGGGCACATCTCTCCTCCAAGGTTAGTGCGTCCTGTGAGCTTATCAACAGGACAAAATATCAACACCACATGACAAAACGAATCTCCAGAAAGAAAAGTATGACTAATATCATCCACCTCATTCTATAAAGAAATATAAAGAAATATAAAGACAAAAATGTACTTCTATCGATGGGAAAAATCACAATATATAAATGGGAAGAAATCATAATTGGGAGACTCAAATCCTCCCACCCCTTCCTGTCCTGGGGTTACTAGCAACAGGCAGGATTCACCTCTTGGAAGTTCTAACTTTCTCTCCAAGGCCCTGTTGGTCAGGGTCAGACTGTCTCGGTCAGACTGTCTTTGTCAGGCCGACTCTGGAAAGCAAATTAGACAAAGTCAAAATCAATGTTAAATAATAGTCAAATGTATTAATGGTCACATCAAATTGATTGACAATAATTATTTATTTTGTAATAATAACTGGGTAATAACTGATTATTAAATAAATGAGGTTATTAAAAATCATTCAAAAGGATAAGAGACATATGATGAAGAGGCAAGGATGTCGGCCCACGACCCCTTCATTGGTCACTGGTAATCTTTAATGAAAGTAACTTCTGCTTTCAGAAGCTGTCACTCACATGAGATCACAGCAAAAGTCCTGCCTTACTTTTTTTCAGAGGCAGTTTCACCAAAAACAACTTCCGTTTCATGCCTACATAAAACAAAAGTTTAACATTATTTTTCTCACATACACTTACCATTTTGCTTCAGAAGACATTGATTCATCACCTGGGGTCGTATTGATTACTTTCAAGTTCATTTTGTGCATTTTTCAAAGCATCAACTTTTAAGGATCCATCCACTTGCATTATATGCACTGCCAGAGATGGATTATGGCTCTAAAAATCTTTCGTCTAAGAAAGTCATACGCATCTGCAAGGCATGAGGATGAGTAAATGATGAGAGAACTTTCATTTTTGCCTTCAAAGTCGACATTTGTTTTGTCATCTTTTGAAATCTTTCCTCAGGAAGATTGCATTGTCAATAGCTTAATATCTGTTATTGGTTTAACAGGATCATGAATATTATTCACGTTATCTGTGTTTGGCCAAGGAAATTTGCTGAATTATTGTTTGTTCCATAGCCCCGCCTATGGTGGAAACAGTCACCGTGCTTGTTTTAAAGCCTTTGTTTTACACAAATAATTATTTCAGAGTGTCTATTTACATTAAGTGTAAATAGCTAAATCCATTTTGTTGCCAGTGTCTTTTTACACTAGCGCTGACCACCATTTTCTTGTTGAGCCGAACAAAATTAAAAAACAAACCCCTCTGGTAACAGAAACAGTGAAATGGAGAGTGTAGTGGATTTGGCTTTTAACATGACTGACCTTTAATCTGCCTTTTTCCAATCTCATTCTTCTCCTGTTTCCTGTCACGTATCAAGAGCATAACAGTGTTTTAATAGACCGATATATGACACCTGCAGTTCATATCAGCAGATTCAATGTAGGCCTTAGGGATCGGAACATCCCATATAAAATAAATAAATAAATAAATAAATATGGTTTTATTATAGTAAAAGTGTAGTAACCATGTTTTTTGTTGTTGTTTTTTTTGGGGGGGTTAATTGATTACCGTTTATATAACCACAGTTTTACCACAAATGGTTAAACTATGTTTAGAGTAGCAAAACCATGGTTAATTTGTGGTTACCATGGTTTAACTACAATAACCATGTTCATTTTGTAAGGGATGTAAGGTCCATTAATTTATGATTACAAAAATATATTCATCATATACACTGAACTTGTTAATAGCATCTAACTACTATTTGACTTTTATTAACTGCTCTGATGTATTTGTGGGCAATGCAAAAGCAGCACAGTAAAAAAGTCATTTGAATGTAAAAAAAATTGTACATCTTTTTTTTTTCTTTTTTTTTTTGTTAATCTCAAAATAAACCAATCTGACACAAAATAAAGGTAAATGATACAATTACCAGAGAACAAATGTTGTCTACAAAGGGCTGGATCATGGTCCTGTGACCTGTGATTGATATTAAAGGCTTAAATCACTAGAATAGTTACCATGAACCCCAGCTTTCACTATGTCAAGAGGTCCTATAGATCGGCACACACTGTATGCAACGATGAGCTCGGGTGCCCTAGTGGTCAGCTTGCATTGGAGCAAAGGCCTGCCTCTTTTGGCTCACGCTTTGGAGGCCCTTACAGCTTTTCTGAATTCCTAAAACACTAAATCCCTTTCTTTAAACCAAATTCTCAATAGCCTAAACCAAGTTGTTGAATAAAAGTCTTTGTATAAAACATTAAACAGTTCATGTGACACAGTTTGCAAATGCACTCTTTTTTGCAAAGCTCTAAACACGTTCTTGCTCACTTAAAAACATTTTAGACTGTGATGAGTTGCAAAACACTAAACACAGGGCAGATAAACACAACTAAAATACAGTTGACATTGTTAACACACAAGACTCAAAATGTTTCACACTTATTTCTAATGATGTGACCAACTTACTGGTAACAACAACGGATGGGAATTAAATAAGAGGGAGAGGAGGAAGATAAAAGTATGTGTAAGAGGTGGTGAACATGGAGGAAGAGGATGAGGACAAGAATGTTGTAAAAGCTGGATCTAGCACACCAGAGGGTTTTTTCTTTGTCTGGCTGGCTAGAGGCGACATTGCCTGTGATGAGGACAAAGTCCTAAGGCTGGAGCCAACATGAAGAGGTGAAGCTGGGGCAGAATGAATCTCTCACACTCTTTTAAGTGTACTGTAACATGCTTTTCCTTTAGAGTTGTTGTTTTGTTTTTTGCTTTTTTTTGCTTTTGCAGCTGGGTAACTGTATTTTCACATGTAAGTGCTAAATATGCAGACATCCAATAGGCCTACACAATAATCAGTACAAATACTTGCAGTGCATACAGTATACAATTTATTCACCATACTACTGTATGTTGTGATTATTTTTTTACGTAACTGCAAAATGTGTTTATTTTGTTAGAATATACATTTTTCTCATGTAAATGCATGCTGTGGATTCTGTGTTCTCCATTATTTGATGTAGTGTCTAATGAATGATCTGTAGTGTTTATAATATTGACTCGCTGTGTGTACGATCGAAAATAATTATTTGATTTTGAGCCCAGATAAAATGATTTGATTTTACCAGAAGAGTCAGAGGTTTTCTGAATGTAGTTGTAAGATTTGGTTTTGTGTTTAAAGGGTTAGTTCACCCCAAAAGGAAAATTCTTTCATTAATTACTAACCCTCATGTCATTCCAAACCCGTAACCTTTGTTCGTCTTCGGAACACAAATTAAGATATTTTGGATGAAATCCAAGAACTCTTTGACGCCTCCAGTCAGCTATTTAAATGGTAAAAAATACCACTTTCAAGGCCCAGAAAGGTAGTTAAGACATCGATTTTATAAAAAGAAAATCTTAATTTGTGTTCCGAAGACGAACAAAGGTCTTGTGGGTTTGAAATGACATGAGGGTGAGTAATTCATGAAATAACCCTTTAAGGTTTTGTGTGGGTGATGGTTTAGAATGTTTTTTAGCAATTAAGAAAAACTGTAATAGTCAGAGGCCCTGGTGCACTGACCCAATGGCCTAGTCCATAATCCATCCATGTGTGCATGAAATGAACATTTATACATCTTCATTTATTATGTGATTATAATCAAACCACCATATGTGACACTCTGTGACTAATGCCAAACAGGTCATGTTTCTTCAGATGTGGGTCCCAGTAAGAACCACAGCGAGGACCGGGACTGTTCAAAACCCAGCAGTACGACAGCAGTGAGACACAGATATAACACTCACACCCGAATGATAAAAGAGAAGTTGGACCAGATCAAATCTGAGATGCAGAGGATCTCTAAAGTCCACCTGCATCAGCGGCCTGAGAGGTGAATGACAGTACAATCTGTTCTCCAGACCTATTTAGAAGTGTTCCAGAGGCATATGACATTTTTTGTATTTAACCAGGAGAAAACCTTACTGAGATTTAAAAATCTATTTTACAGTAGAGCCCTGGCCAAGATAAGCAGCCCAAGTTACATATGCAACAAATAACAATGCATAGTAACTCAACCATAAAACATAGAACAATTTAAAACATTTAAATTATTTTATTATATTATTCTCTAAATTACACATAAAAGTTTTTAAATGATTTAAAACACCTGTTATGTAGCCTCATTTCCATTCGAAGACGATTTCAGTCTGAGGTTGCGTTTAAAAGCTGATTTACAAAGTTCAGTTCTAACAGGAGGGAAAGATTATGACAGATTTGAGAATGTAATAAATAGTTGCCAGACATTTCTGTTATGAAGGCGAGATATGAAGGCAAGTGACACAATATAATACAGTGAATTGTCCTTTTTCAAATAGTTAACCAAGACCAAGCAACTCTTTATATAATGCACATTGTGCATGATGTGTTGAGGATTTACAATCCATGAATCTTAAGGAATTATACAGTGCGTCCAAAGAGGCAAGAAGGAGCATGTTGATACATTACATCCCCAAGGGTAAATGATCGTCAAAAAAATATTTCTTGTAACTTTTTTTTTCCATCTGGACTTCAAAATGTTCCTTACAATAAATGAAAAAAAAAACGTATTTTATTAAAATTATACACTTTCATTATTAATTATTATTATTATTATTATTATTATTATTATGATTATTATGATTATTATTATTATTATATAACAGTCAAAAGTAGAAAAAGATTGTCAAAAAATTATTTAATGTAACTTTTTTTTTTCATCTGGACTTCAGTAAAATATACAATGGAATTTCTTGATATATTTTGGATTTTATGACTGACATGTCTAAGTGTCCTAAAATTAATGTAAATGCATTTATTGTATTTTTATACTGCTGAACACTTAAGAGGCCATGGAGGATCTTCCTCCCCTCTAAGCGATTTATAACCCTGTGTAATACAGATTTTCAAATCAAACAAAATGTAGCATATATTCTAATGATCAGATGAATACCTAGGAAAAAGTTGGAACCTGTTTCAATAAAAGCTTGTCCATCTGTGAAAATGTCACCACATAAATCCACCACCTACACAAACGAAACAAATAGTAAAGTCTACACTCCAGGTAACACATTTACCAGCAATGTTCCATTCATCTTTTTATTCCTCAATGCTGAAACTCAGAACAGTCCATTAATGTTTTTCAAGTGTATAAGGTGATTCTAAGGCAGTTTATAATAGGTTGTCTGTGTTTCTAAACAACTTAGCTTTAGCACTGCGATTTTTTTATTAGCACCATAATCTTCTGACCTTGTGCTGGAACAGAGTTTCATAACTTAGGGTTTAAAAATGGTGACACATATGGAAAACTGTTGCTTAACCCATGATATAAGTGGTCTTATGTAGGGTCGAAAAATACAATAACTCAAGGTCAATTGAGTTTAAAAAGCCCAACAGAGCATTTACTTAGAAGCTACCTGTACTAAATATGACACCACAAAGGCTGTTTTATTTAAGCACTTGCTTGCATTTGTAGCATCGCATACAATCCACAAGGTCCCCTGTATGGCTTCAAGAGCTTTTACTAAATGGAAAATTTCCATAATATTGGCAGTGGGTTTCACACGAATAGATAAGAACACACACACAGACCAATATATGTTCTGCCTGAGGGTGCTGCCAAATATAGTCAACAGTATTTCTTTAGATCCTTATCTCGCAGTGCTGTGTACACTCCAAGCACCTTCATTTGACACCGTACACAATCTCTAAATATATTTTTCAGGAAAGCACATCATCCTTTTGTGTGGAACACTCTGGGTCCATACAGAGACACTACTGAGATTGACCAGCTCCTCACAACAGTAAGTATGCTACTCTTTTGGTAATACACAGTGAGACTGATCAGAAGCTTGTGGAACATCCCTGTTTTATAAAGTAATAAACTGAATAAATAAGGTTTAACTTAAAAAGGTAAGTAACCTGGTTGCCTTAAAATTTTGAGTTTATTAAAATTAAAAATATGAGTTGATACAATGAAGGAAATTTGTTTAATAAATAGAAACTCAAAATATTTTTGTACCTGAACCACATAAAAATAATATTTGAAATTTGATAAATCATGAAAATAGCACTAATTGGCATGTTTCACTGTGTCATCAGAAATAAAACACACACAACCCAATATGCTTACAAAATCTTTTAATAATATTTTAATTAAGGTTGTCGTATCTCAAAAAATGTTCATTGTATTAACTCAAAATTTTAATTTCAAAGAACTCAAAATTTTAAGGCAACCAGGTAACTTTGTTTCTAAATATTTTTTTACAGTGTATCTGAACCACATCAAAAATTTTGATAAATCATGAAAAAAGCACAATTATGCATGCGTCATCAAAAATGTACTTTTTGTACATTTTTAATTGTCAAATAGTCATCATGTTTAACAAAACAGTTGTTTTGCTATTTAAAAGATTTGAATATTTAAACAGCAAGTTTTTTGTTAAAATATGAAAATGCCTAAAAACTCTACAGTAAAAAAAACTACTGTAGCCTGGAAGTGCAAAACAACATTACAAAGTGTGAAACACTTTTACGAAGCTCAAGACAAATTTACATTTTGGAAAACATTTTTATATAAAACACAAGGGAGAAGAAAGGGATTGCGACTGGTGCAGGGTGGAAATCGCGTTCACGGGATGTGTTGCAATCGAAAAGCGTACTTTCACTTTCACACGGGCTCAAGGCCCCCCCCCCCCCCCCCCCCCCCCCTGTGCACTAATATTTACACATGCACATCAACTTTCTCCTGCAGCCAGCTGTATAATTCCTGTACGTCTTGAGCATAGACCGTAAAAAAATATGACATATGTCTTGTCTAATCAGCGGTCAGTATTTCATTCACTGTGTCACTTCCGATGTGTGGGTACGTTTGTTTTGGGACTAGTAAGTGTTTTGCCCATGTAATTGTGTTTTAGTATAGGTAAAAATGTTTTCCAAAATGTACATTTGTCTCAAGCTTCGTAAAAATGTATCACAATTTGTAATGTTGTTTTGCACTTCCCGTAATAAACCCCTAGAGGTTGAGCTTGTTTCAGAGGGGAAGATGTTATTAGTAAAGCATTCTAATTATTTCGTCCTTTTTTTAGCTCTATAATGAAAAATAAAAACAGATTTCTTGAAACAAATCTTATCATGTTAATGTAGTTACGAGCACAATCTTAAATCCAATCAGTAAAACTCCCAATAAGACTTGAATGAACCAAGATTTTGATTACTCCTGATTATGGCATATTTTTCAGATAGCTGATCCAGACAGAAGAAATCACCGTTCTTCAGTGAAGGCAGAAAACACTCGGCTGTCAAAATAACACATTTATTTAATTCCTGCATATATGCCGCAGTATACACATATCTGGACACGCATTCAATTTCCCTACATCACTTCACCCTCATATTTCTGGTCTGGGTGTGTTGTTTATTGAATGTCTCAGAAGCCCTGGCCCCAATCAGTTGTATGGCATGGAGATTTCATCAAACACCAGATTCCCACAGCTCTCTATGCAGTGGCAAGTAAAAAGAAAACTGCTACATTATTCATCATGTCCTTCATGTAAGTCTCCATCATTTAAACATTTGTTTTACCCCTTAGAAACTATCCAAAGAATACCCTCAAATATAGGATATAGCTCTGTATAGCTCTGTACTTATTAAATGTTCTCTAGAAGTTAGACATCACAATGGCCAGTAAATGTCTGGGCATTCAAATGGTTCTGGTTAAAAGAAATAAAAGATGTGGCTGCTGACATGAAAGGTCTGAAGATTATCAAAGAGATGTAAGAAATAAATTGGCAGGCTGCTCATCTTAAAGAAGGATTATGGAGGAAGAACAGCGTAAATGTTTAATGGCTGCCTCTTTTCTTCTTGGAAGGCACTTGTTTGCCTGGCTTTAGACCTTGATAAGCACAAAGGAGAAAGTGGGTTGCAGTAATTATCTTTATTTCGCTTCCTCTTGCTTTATTTCTCGGCTTGTGTTATCCCAGATAAGTACAGTTCGAGAGGCAAGGGACTTCAAGCTTGGTGTCACAGCCTATTTTAGTAAGCTTCCAGATATTTTAGGGGCCCAACAATAAATTCTTAAGCTCATAGAGGTTCATTTTCTTTGCTGATCATTCCACTTGCTTAAGCATAAAACTGGACTTTCTGGAGTGGAAATAGAAAAACCAGAGGTTTGAAATTAATTGGCTCAGAAGCACCAACAAAGAGTCGCTGAAATGTCACAAGTGTGTCCTTCAAGTATTTTCCCCTTCCCTTTTGTGTTTCCCCACCTCGTATGTCATCTGCTATATCTTCACTTTCACTGGAACCTTTGAAAAGCTGATCTCATAAATGTCGACATCAGTGAGCTTTTTAGAAACCGTCAGGGATTCATGTAACTTGAAGGGATTATAAAAAGGTACAGACTTGTATTTCCCAAAGAGGAGCGGAATCCATCCCCGGCTTATCGCTGCTCCAGCAGCCTTCGGTTACAGTTAAACCCGTATAAGTCAAGCCTCTCTTATACCCACTGCTGGTTTTAATTTGCCTTAAATTTCAATTAGCGCATTTATAAAGACTTAAACACATTCCAATTTGGTGGCTTAGTTGGGAATTCGTTCATAGGCAATCTATGTATTAAAACCCTATTATGGCCTTGTGTATTTATCTTCTTGCTTCCTGGTCTAGTAGTGTAGATGTTGTTACAGGTGGCCTGAAATACAGGACTAAAAATGTACACATTGTGAACAAAATGTTACATACTACACCTAATAGCTTTGATAGTGCTGAGAACCTTTGTCAACAAAAGATAAAATACATGTGACTATTTAAAGGTCATTTTTGACTGATTTGCTTTCCTTTCAGTACATGCATTCTCATAAAGCTGTTCCAGGTTGTTGCCTGTGATATCAAATAACACTGGGTTGGTAAATGTCACAGGAACCACGAGAGTAGCCATGAGTAAAAATTAAAGGCAAGAAAGTAAAGTAAAGTCATTTAGTTAATTTCATCTTGAGCAAGGTATGTCAAGTAAAACAGAAAAGCACATACTTGCATACATTTGTGCCTGCTAAACTAATTCATTCATCAACCCATTTCCCAGGTATGAAGAAGAGAAATTAATGTTTTTTAGAGAACCACTATATGATAAAATCCACCTTGTTGCATGTTACTTTTGCCCAAAATAGGACTTTTGAGTCAAAATAGGACTTTGGAGACTGAAATCAAGTGAGCAGCTGCCTTCTTTTAGTTCACACAAATGTTTTTGTGCTTTCAGAATCTTACAAATATTCTATATCATAGAGTTCGAGCTGCAGGACAAAATAAAGCCTCATTTAGAAAGACATGAATGATCCAAGATGTGAATGTGCACCTGTTTTTCAAAAAAACTTTTGCACAAAAACTGTTCCCAAATGCTAGCCTAAATCTAGACGCACCCTAGCGGCAGCAAATCTAATCTGCCCACGAGTGTCGTCTAGCAACTCTCAATACCCTTCTGAGCTGTAATTTGCCTAACTCTTGCCAGGCCAATCACATCGTGTATAGAGTCGGTGGGCGGGGCCATAATGACGACGGCCGAGTTACGTTTGCGTGCTTCTAGTAAACACAGAAACTGGCGAATGGCGGTCTTTCGAATCAGCTTTGACCACGACTCTGGAAGACTTGGAGTTAAGCTTTGCTCTGAGAAAAGAACAAAGAACGGCACTGAAGTCATTCTTGAAAAGGGAAGATGTGTTCTGAGTTTTGGTGACCGGATACGGCGTATGTTTAATCTATCAACAAGCTCTGCTTCACCTTCGTTGCTCTGGTTGATTGTAGCGCTATCCTATCGCGTGCAGAGGGAGTTTGAAAGACAACCGTTTATCCCGCCCTCAGATTGAGTCCTGTCAATGGTGAGTTTCCAGACCAAACATCTTGATGTGGGTCTGGCTTGTCCGGCTACACTGTAAAAATTTTTTTTGCGATTTTGTTATTTCAACAAATTTTTTTCAGTAGAGATAACTAGATTGTCCAGACAACAAGGCATTTTAAGTTTTCTTGTCCTCAACTAGACTGAAAGTTAAGTGAACAAGTATAATTGTTGTTTTAACTCAAAAACATATGTTGAAATAACTAAACTAGATTTTCTGTTGAATGAACAAGTATAATTGTTGTTTTAACTTAAAAACATAAGTTGAACTGTTCTGGATTTTACTCCAATTATACTTTAGTCTATTTATTTAACTACAGTAAACTAAACTTAATCTACTATGTGCAGCTGATTTATATACAACACTCTAATTATATAGATATGAGCACATTTATTTAACTTACCGTATTTAATACGTACCATTCCACACCATATAAACCAAGTCTTAATTCAAGGAGTCAATGAGTAAAGAGTTTTTGTATTAACACGGCTAGTGAAAACAGCGCCATCTGGCGGAGAGGATAATTATGTACATCCAGGAAATGCACGTGCTGTATGCGCGCGCCCCCGTATCCCCTCCCCCACCGACTGACAGACCAGACGCCATTTCCCTTCAATCGCAATGCTGAGCAAATGAGTAGTGTTTACACCGGCATAGTGTTTTATCTCATTAACAGTATGAAGTTTATAACATTATATTGTGGTAGGATGGTATGTATGTGTGTGTGTGTGTGTGTGTGTGTGTGTGTGTGTGTGTGTGTGTGTGTGTGTGTGTGTGTGTGTGTGTGTGTGTGTGGGTTGTGCTCCCAGAGCCGTTGAAATACAGAGTTCCTAACGTTACACGCTTTTACCTCGCGGGGTTCATGGAGCTCTCAACAACTCGCGCCGTCTATTTGTTCGAATGGTGGACAGCCGTTTCACTATATTTGCTGCAATTTCTGGTAAATATTAACTTTATGAATTTAAATAATATCAAATTGTGAAATTTGAAGTATTCAGCCCTAATTAAATCACACTGGCCCTCATTTATCAAAAGTGCGTACACCAAATTTCCAGCGTACACCTTGCGTACACCCAAACCCACGGTGACTTTGAGATTTATCAATATGGACGTTGGCGTACGGCACGCTCAAATCCTACGCCAGCTCGGGAGGTGGTGTACGCACGTTTGAGTTAGTGGGAAAATGCGCAGAAAAGCAATTCCTAACACCACAAAACGCACTGACAAAGATATGCTATATTATGACCCACTGTAAAAAACCACAACAACAACATTTAGTGTTTATTTTTGTGCAACATGAACGTCAATGTTTAATTTGTGTGACTTTACCAAAGCGTTTGATCTGTAGGCATATGTATTCCTCCAGTCGCGAGCCTGTGCGCTTTATCTGACGTTTCAGGCCCCCCTGGCCCGGCAGCTGCGCACCGACTGGGACTAAAATAATTCAGACTGACAAAATAATAAAAATGGCCTTCTTCTTTTAAATAATAATAAAATCAATAAAAACGGCATTCTTCTTCTAAATAACAAGCGTCATTAAGAATAATAATCATAATAATAAGAAGAAGAATCTTACAAATTGTCATGTAATTATTAATGTGAATGAATGGTAGTACTCCGCATCACGTCATCATCACTATTGTACACCCCAATACATGTGCCGTGATACGAAATTAAATGCTAATTGTTTCAAAACGTGCTGTAAAATAATGCATTGTGATGGTAATTTATCATCCAAACAGCTATTTAAACTGCTGGAGTGCGCTTCTCAACCCCCACACTAACAGTAGCTACTCGTAATTTGGATCCATATTTTGTTTTTGTGAGCGCCTTTAATCCCACTCTTTAAACTCCCAAATAAAACAATTTCGGGTTTTTTTCCACTTCCCTGGAGATGGTCTCGATGGGCCAATCATAGTTCAGTAGTCAGAGCACTGATCAGGGAGTCAGCCCGTTGACTTATGTCCTAATCAGTGCCCTGACTAGTGGACTAAAGAGATGATTGAGCGCGCCCGATCTCCACGTCGGAGAAGTTTCGTTTCCCTTTCGAGAGAGGTTCCTCGTATTACGTATGGGAAAAACTCCTTTTCTCGAGAATGTGAAGCAAAACTTTTAATAAAGGTATCTATGTAAAGCGCAGTGAGCTGCACGGCCATAGCCCAGCGCGAGGAGCGCTCTGATTGGCCGGGCTGCGGCAACTGCAGGAACCTATGGTGAGGCGGCTGAGAGGAACGAACCAATGGGGGGCGTTCCAGAAGCCCGCCGAAAAAGGTGCTTATATTTGCATACAGGAGGCTATATAAGACCCTAATTCGCCATAGGTGTCAGATTTTATCTCCTTCAGCGATACCTTCGCTGGTCTCCGGAAGAAGCACCGCCGTTGAAAAGGCACCAGCGGAACCTGCAGCTGAGGACGACGGACTCCCTCTCCGCCTTCTCTGCCGTTCCAGCTACGCCATCCGGCGTTATATATCCTTTAAACTGTGTCTATGTTGAGTGTTATATGTGTTTGTGTGTGTGTTGCCGCTGCAACGCCACTTCTAGAGCTTACAGGCTTGTTCTACTCGAGGACTCTCTCGTTCCGCCGCGTCGTTAAGCGCCGCGGAAAGACGGAGCTCTTCTCACTCTCCCTCTGCTCTCGTCCCGTCGCGCTGAATAGCGCCGCGGAAAGAGAGAATGTTAGAGGACATGAGCACACTCAAGCCGAAGCTCTCTTCACTCTGCCGCCGCCGCGGCTCTTCTTCCGCCGCTGCCACAGAGTTGTTCCCACTCTTCTCTCATTCCGTCGCGCTACAGCCGCGGACAGAGAATACTAGAGTGAATAGGCGAACTCGAGCCGAAGCTCTCGTCACTATACCGTCGCGCTGAGGAGGCGCCGCGGACAGACGGAGTTTTTTTCCTCAGTCTTCCTCTTCTCTGGTTCAGTCGCGATATCGCCGTGGACAGAGAATACTAGAGTGAATAAACAAACTCGAGCCGAAGCTCTCGCCGTGCTAGAAGCGCCGCGGACAGAGTTTTACCTCACGCTTCCAATTCTCTCGTCCTGTCGCTCTATCGCCGCGGACAGAGAATACTAGAGTGAATAAACAAACTCGAGCCGAAGCTCTCGCCGTGCTAGAAGCGCCGCGGACAGAGTTTTACCTCACGCTTCCAATTCTCTCGTCCTGTCGCTCTATCGCCGCGGACGGAGAATACTAGAGTGAATAAACAAACTCGAGCCGAAGCTCTCGCCGTGCTAGAAGCGCCGCGGACAGAGTTTTACCTCACGCTTCCAATTCTCTCGTCCTGTCGCTCTATCGCCGCGGACGGAGAATACTAGAGTGAATAAACAAACTCGAGCCGAAGCTCTCGCCGTGCTAGAAGCGCCGCGGACAGAGTTTTACCTCACGCTTCCAATTCTCTCGTCCTGTCGCTCTATCGCCGCGGACAGAGAATACTAGAGTGAATAAACAAACTCGAGCCGAAGCTCTCGCCGTGCTAGAAGCGCCGCGGACAGAGTTTTACCTCACGCTTCCAATTCTCTCGTCCTGTCGCTCTATCGCCGCGGACAGAGAATACTAGAGTGAATAAACAAACTCGAGCCGAAGCTCTCGCCGTGCTAGAAGCGCCGCGGACAGAGTTTTACCTCACGCTTCCAATTCTCTCGTCCTGTCGCTCTATCGCCGCGGACAGAGAATACTAGAGTGAATAAACAAACTCGAGCCGAAGCTCTCGCCGTGCTAGAAGCGCCGCGGACAGAGTTTTACCTCACGCTTCCAATTCTCTCGTCCTGTCGCTCTATCGCCGCGGACAGAGAATACTAGAGTGAATAAACAAACTCGAGCCGAAGCTCTCGCCGTGCTGGAAGCGCCGCGGACAGAGTTTTACCTCACGCTTCCAATTCTCTCGTCCTGTCGCTCTATCGCCGCGGACAGAGAATACTAGAGTGAATAAACAAACTCGAGCCGAAGCTCTCGCCGTGCTCATTCTACCGCCGCCGTGCTGAAGCGCTGCGGACAGAGAATACTAGAGTAAGTTAGACGAGCGAGCTCGGGCTGTTGGGTATGTCAAGAACAATGTCGCTGCAGCGCGCGCTTACTGCCAAGGAAGTTGTAATGGCTGCCTTGTCATGATAGCGCGCGCCCCTTCCACAGCGCGTTGCTGACTAGAGCGCGGCTTACGTCATAGCACGCGCTCACTGTCAGAGCATAAGGGCGTCGGAAAATGGCTGCCAAGCTAAGCCCTTTTTTCACTCTATCACTTCCAGTCCCCTTTATTCAGGCGGCTGGAAAGGTTTTTACACTGTAGACAAAGTGTCCACTACACAGTGTGCACCCCTACATAAGCACTGTTAATTCAGCCTCACAAAATCACAAATAAATCCCGCCGCGGCCGGATTACACCATATAAAGTCAACTAGCCTTATTGCAGTCAACTAGCCTGTGGTCAAACACGCTTGTCTGCATGCGCGCTTTCAGTCTAGACTAGAGCATAACGGCATTGTGGAATGGCTCACATACCACCCGCACTTCCTTACATTCTCCCAGTTCCCTTAAGTTAAGTGACTGGAGATGAAATATTGCAGTCAACTAGCCTGTGTTAAACACGCTCGTCTGCACACTAATGCTGTGTGCGTTTACCCCTGTGGATTTGCTCACTGGTTTGCACCGTGGGTATTCTACGTAGGTTGTGCGCCACTGCACATTGTTTACACTACACACAAAAGAGCTTTCTATGTAGGAAATGTGCCCACTTTACAGTCTGCACTCCTGCACCCAAGCACTTTTCACAAAGTTCACTCTCGCACACACAATATAAATGTGAGGCGTGCGCCCACTGCAAAGCCTGTACCGCCAAAACTAACACTATCCCCACAGTGTTACAAGCAGTGTTACAGCACAAGCAACCCGGCTAACAGGCCCCTATTACTAAGCGGCCAGCCCCCGAATCTAATTCAACCCCTGGCTTTACGAGTCCAGGCCTGGCAGGCCATTCCTGGTATATAATATTGGGTGTTGAACATATAAAACGAGGTTCTCGCTACAGTTTTGCTCGCAGACCCCGCGATTCAAGCCGTGGTCGAGCCCTCTGTAAGAAGCAGTGTCAGTCACGTGCTTCTCGCTGAGGCATTGAGACTGTTAAAGGAGAGAGCGGCGAAAACAGTACACCCGACGCTAGCGAGTCAGGTTTTTACTGTCGCTAATTCCTCATGCCGAAAATGGGTGGCGGTCTCAGGCCCATTTTCCAGGCATCTGAACAAAGCACTTATGACACGCTCGTTTCAAGGTGCTGACGGTGAAACAAATCCTCGCGCACATTCGCCCCGGGGATTGGGTTTTCTCAATAGATCTGAAAAACGCATACTTCACGTTACGATAACCCCCCACCCCCACTACAGGCCATTCTTGAGATTCGCCTTCGAGGGGCAGGCTTATCAGTACAGTCATTGTCATAGACTCAAGACTTACGGCATAAGAACCACCACGTCTTGATAATGTACATAAAATCGCTAGGGCAGCCGAGATCAGACTCTGTTCACTGCATGGCTAAGCATCTCATTTTATGGGCAGAGCACAATCTGAGCTCCCTAAGGGCGGCCTACGTGCCAGGTATTCTGAATCAGGGTCCGGACATGTTATCCAGAGGACCCATGTCCCCAGGGGGATGGTCCCTTTACCCGCAAACAATTCAGCTCGCACAGCACACGCTGCCCAATATTTTTTCTGCAAACGCAGGGATGCCCTGGCCCATGTTGGCCCAGACTCCCTCTATATGTTCCCTCCGATCGCGATCCAGCTGCAGCCTGTGCTTTTTAATAGCCCCACTTTGGAAGAACCGCACATGGTTCTCCATACTGTTTCAGCTGTCAGACACAGCCCCATGCCTATTCTGCCAATGAAAGGGAAGGTCTGGCATCCCAATCCCGAGCTGTGGGCCCTCCACGTATGGCCCATCAACGGTATCCGGGAACCTCTCTGACAAGTTATGAACACTATTTCGGAAGCTAGAGCCCCTGCTATCTGGCAGCTCTGCTTTGAAGTGGTCAGTGGTTTTCTAACCAATGTGCCACGCGAAACATCGACGCACACTCATGCGAACTGGCGGAACCGCTCGCTTTCTCCAAGAGCTAATGGATGCGGGCCGTCCCCCCTCCATACTCGGGGTGTGTGTCTCCGCCATAGCAGCTAGCCACGCTCCGATCGCGGCACATTCACTAGGGAAAAGTGATCTTATTGTGTGTTTTCTTAAAGGGGCCAGGAGATTCAGCCCGCCTTGCCCCTACCTCGGTCCCTATTTGGGACCTCGCCATGGTTTTGGAGGCCGTGAAGGGTTCCCCCTCCTAACCACTTCAGAACACGAGCTTGAAGCACATATCACTCAAAACCGTTTTTCTGCTGGCTGTGGCCTCGGTTAACCGAGTGGGTGGCTTACCTGCACTCTCCGTGAGCCCTTCCTGTCTTGAGTTTGGGTCCAGCAACTTCAAGGTTGTGCTCAAACCGAGGCATGGTTTTATGCTGAAAGTGCTATCAACCCCTTCAGTATGCAGGTCTTTGCACTGCTTAACCCGCGTCTCAGAGAGAATAAGACGCAAACCTATTCTGCCCAGTCAGAGCATTGAGATTGTATTTAGAGCGCTCCGCCCCCTTCAGGCAGTCGGATCAGCTCTTCATTGCTTCGGTGGCCGCACTAAAGTTTGTGCTGTCATGAAACAGTCTCTCACACTGGATAGTGGATGCAGTCCCACTAGCATATAGGTCCAGGACCTAACCTGTCCTACAGGCATTTAAGCCCACTCCTCTAGAGGCATGGCCTCATCTTGGGCTTGGTCGTGTGACATTTCTTTGGAAGATATCTGTGCGGCGGCAGGCTGGGCCTCTCCGTCCACTTTTATCAGATTCTACAAGTTGGAGGTTCCAGCTCTACAAGCAGGGCTTCTCTCCATCTAGGCTCTATCTTGACCCTGGCAAACAGATTGCCTTACATTTTGGCCTGTACACATTAGTCCTTAAGCACTATTCATTCATCATAAGATCCGACTATGTCCGATCAGCTGTTCAAACGAACCGACTCTTCCGGTTCTTCATTCCCCTTATAAGCCGCCTCTGTCGGTGTCTCGGGGGTTTATAACATGTGCTTTGGGTATACTGGGTCAGTCAGCACACACGGCGCTTTACATTGTGTTCCCATACGTAATACGAGGAACCTCTCTCGAAAGGGAACGTACTCGGTTACTTTCGTAACCTCGGTTCCCTGAGAGAGAGGAACGAGTATTACGTTCCGTGCCGTGTTTATGCTTCTCAGGTATCGCTTCAGTCGATCTTAAAACCTGACACCTATGGCGAATTAGGGTCTTATATAGCCTCCTGTATGCAAATATAAGCACCTTTTTCGGCGGGCTTCTGGAACGCCCCCCATTGGTTCGTTCCTCTCAGCCGCCTCACCATAGGTTCCTGCAGTTGCCGCAGCCCGGCCAATCAGAGCGCTCCTCGCGCTGGGCTATGGCCGTGCAGCTCACTGCGCTTTACATAGATACCTTTATTAAAAGTTTTGCTTCACATTCTCGAGAAAAGGAGTTTTTCCCATACGTAATACTCGTTCCTCTCTCTCAGGGAACCGAGGTTACGAAAGTAACCGAGTACGTTCTTTGCCGTCTTCTGTTTGTCCATGGCGTAAAATGAGGGCGTGCGGGAGGCGGAGACTTGAATATATAGGGGCGTGTTATTCTAATGACGATCGTTTTCAGCCGCCGCATTTATCAAGGGCAGGTATTGCGTACACCTGAATTGCAGAGGTGCGCACAGTTTCATAAATCAGGCGGTGAGAGGAGTGTAAGCATAATCTTACGCCAACATATACACCCGTTTCTACGCAAGATTGATAAATGAGGGCCATTGAGTCATTGTACAGTGTAAACATTGCAACATGTTGTCAATAAGCCTATAAAATGTTTTTATCTATTGCTCCTTGACAAGAAACTGAACTGGTTTACGGATCGGATGAAACTACATCTCGCTTCACTGCATGGTCTCTCTCTCAGGTCGCCATCAGATACAGATAAGTTTCATGAAACTCCTTGAAAATTATTAAATGTGAGTTTGAATCGATACAGGTAAAATAAATAACTATTAAAGGGTAAGTTCACCCAAAAAGGAAAATTACCTCATGATTTACTCACCCTCAAGCCATACTAGGTGTATTCCAGACGAATACAATCGGAGTTATATTTTAAAAAAATCTAAAGCATTATAAATGGCAGTGAATGGCAGTCCAAATTTTTAAGCCCAGAAAAAAGTGCATCCATCCATTGTAAAAGTAATCCACATGGCTCCAGGGGGTTAATAAAGACATTCTGATGTGAATCGATGGTTTTGTAATGTAAAAAGTTATAATGTAAAATATGTAGCTTCTGCCGCGACGGCCTTCCGTATTAAAGTTATGGAAAAAGTGTAACTGGCACGGCGATGTCGTTGGATGTAGAGGGGAAGAAAAACGCAACTGGCGCAGCGACGGCATCGGACATGGTGTAAAAAAAACGTAATTGCCGCAACGATGACGTCGGACGTGGCGTAAACCTTTTGAACTTCGAGAGGCATTACACTTATTTCGTAAATTGAGGGCGGTCCGCCAGAAGCCTTAATTAACCCCCCGGAGCCTTCTGGATTATTTTTTATAATGGATACAGGGCTTGACATTAAGCATGTTCATGTGCTTGTCCGGAAAAAAGTTTGATATTTTGTGTGTGTGTGTGTGTGTGTGTTTTAAATATAATTTATTCTGAAGCAATATGCTGACCAGTATTCAATCAGCTTTGACATATTTAAATCTGCATATTTGTGAATTTTTTAATTATTATTTTTTACTTTATATAAAGGGCATTTCCCCTCTAATCTTATTAAATATAGGCTATGCTTCAGGTTTCATTTTATATTGTAAAATTTGATCTATACATTAATTTAAAATAAGACACTATAAGGGCTGTTACCAATCACATTAAATAATTTACACTGAAAAATTTAATTTGCATTAAATAATGTTTTGAAATTTGTATTTTTGGATAGACCAATAATGTTTAAACATCAAACCAAACCTCCAGTTTTAATGAGTGAGTCATTGAGTCGTTCATTCAAACGATTCATTCAAACGCTGAATCGTTCAGTAACACACATGTTGCTGTGACTTGTTGCGGTTCTGCTGTGAATGATTTTCACTGCTGAAATAGAACAAAACATTAAATATTGCTTCTTAAATGTAAGTGACTTTAAGGGAATGTTAATTTAAGTGAATGTTAATTAATTGTTTTGCTATGAACTGTCATATGAAGTCAGTGTCATTTTCAGTCGTGGTGGTATTCAGGAAAACGGGTCAAGTGTTGTAATGTCTTCTCTAGAGGCTGCACGAGTGTCAACAGCGCGACCTTGTTATCGTCAGTTCATTATATATTATTATCCACTATCAATCGCCACTTACACTAAATTAATGCAATCATTCTTGCATTTTGGTGATTCGCTAGCTATTTTTTGTTTTAATCAGGTCCATCGGGCAAGTAAAATTCTCTTTCACTTGTCCCTTCAAAAAATCCACAAGCGTTAATGTCGAGCCCTGGGATAGATGCACTTTTTTTCTGGGCTTCAAAATTTGGGCAGCCATTCACTGCCATTTATAATTTTTGGATTAGCCAGAACTTTTTTTAATATAACTGATTCAGGGCTCGACATTAACGCTTGTCTGGGACAAGTGAAAGAGAATTTTACTTGCCCGATGGACAAGGGCCTGATTAAAACAAAAAATAAACTAACGTTAGCGAATCACCAAAATGCAAGAATGATTGTGCATTAATTTAGTGTAAGTGGCGATCGATAGTGGATAGTAATATATGATGAAATGACGATAACAAGTTTGCGCTGTTGACACTCGTGCAGCCTCTCGAGGAGAAATTACAACACTAGAGCCATTTAAGCTGTTTCCTGAATACAATCACGACAGAAAGTGACTCTGATTTCATATGACGGTTCCATAAACATTACATTAACATTCACTTAGTCACTTACATTTTAGATGCAATATTGAGTGTGTTTGTTCTATTTCAGCAGCGAAAATCGTTCACAGCAGAACCGTAACGCGTCTCACAGCAACTGAACAGTGTTTGAATGAATCGTTTGAATGAACGAATCAATGGCTCACTCATTAAGACGGCCACCTGCTGCCACCTACTGGAGGTTTAGTTTCATGTTTAAACATACTTTCTAACATTTGTATTTGTCTATTCAAAACTACAAATCTCAAAACATTATTTAATGTAGTTGTGATTTTTCAGTGTAAATTATTTTATTTGATTGGTAACATTGATTGGTAAATTTTAATTTAATGTATTGATCAAATTTAACAATATAGAATGAAACCTGAAGCAGAGCCTTTATTTAATAAGATTAGGGGGAAAATTCCCTTTATAAAAGGTAAAAATATCCTACATTTCAAATGATTCAATATTTTTTTAAAAAATCACAAATATGCATATTTAAATATGTCAAAGCTGATTGAACACTGGGGAGAATATTGCTTCAGAATAAATTATATTTACAACGCACACACGCACGGAAAAACAAAAAAATATTGAACTTTTTTCCGGACAAGCACATTTTTTATTTGGCCAAGTGAATGAACGATATGAAACAAGAATGTAATACACCTAGGATGGCTTGAGGGTGAGTAAATCATGGGCTAATTCTCACTTTTGGGTGAACTAACCCTTTAATATGACAGTGGTTTTAAATGTTGTTTTTGTTGCTTTTTTGCATTTGAATATTGCACTTTACTAGTAGATACAGCATGAAATAAACATGTATGAACATCAGAGAATATGTTTAAAGATACAGTACAATGTATGAAATCTGTATTGTCTCATGTAATCGCAGTGTTTCAACTGCGCAAACGTTAATAAACGTCAATAAATAGCTTTTAAGCAATGTCATGTCACATTTACCTCAGAAAAAATATTCTGTCTGCTAGAAAAAGTATATTTACTATATTGCATAGTTATTGTATTGCTGTTCTTTAGTATTTAATGTATGTTTGAATAAATATTTTATGACAGCACCACTTAAAATTTGTATCTGTGTCTCATTTTTTTCCAGCCAGATGATGATGAGAGAGACATTGTTCATGGGGTTAATGTAGGGCATCTTGACCATGAGTGAGGACATCAGACATGATAGTGCCTTCCCAGATGATGTTGTGGATGTGGATGTCATACTAGACGGAGATTGTGGTCATGGATCTAGAAGATGCCCTAAATGCCTTTGCCACACTGTTTGGGCTCGAGCTATGAGGTTATCCAACTTTTTATTTTATTTTTATTTTTAATCTAGGTTTAATGGTTGGGGAGAGCTGCAAAGCTGAAAAAATGCAGTGAGGTAACACTGGTGCATATGTGCTGTTTATGCTCATTGATAAATGTACTGAAGCTTGAGAGCTTACACATTGTTAATTAAAATGAACTTAAATTAAGTTTAAATTAAAATGGTTTAAAGCCAAATCAGAGGTGTTTAACAGTCTGTGCCGTTTCTTTTTGCAATTTTCTGAAGAAAGGACATTTCAGACCTTTTGTGTGGTTGTTTTTGGTGTTTGTTTTTGCAATAAATATAAATGTGTACTGAT
This sequence comes from Pseudorasbora parva, assembly GCF_024679245.1. NCBI lineage: Eukaryota > Metazoa > Chordata > Actinopteri > Cypriniformes > Gobionidae > Pseudorasbora > Pseudorasbora parva. Next base: position 29,058,846 of record NC_090172.1, read on the forward strand.
ATGTGTTGCTGTGATTTTAATTTGCTATAGGTTTTATTCTAAATCAAATGTAATTTACAAATCAATATAGTAATGCAATTAATACTTATTAAAGCAGCTTTGCAACCAACTAAAGTGAAGTTATGATGACTAGAACATTTAAGTTCAGAAAACTGAAGTGAAGTTATGATGACTAGAACATTTAAGTTCAGAAAACTGAAGTGAAGTTATGATGACTAGAACATTTAAGTTCAGAAAACTGAAGTGAAGTTATGATGACTAGAACATTTAAGTTCAGAAAACTGAAGTGAAGTTATGATGACTAGAACATTTAAGTTCAGAAAACTGAAGTAAAGTTATGATGACTAGAACATTTAAGTTCAGAAAACTGAAGTGAAGTTATGATGACTAGAACATTTAAGTTCAGAAAACTGAAGTAAAGTTATGATGACTAGAACATTTAAGTTCAGAAAACTGAAGTAAAGTTATGATGACTAGAACATTTAAGTTCAGAAAACTTAAGTGAAGTTATGATGACTAGAACATTTAAGTTCAGAAAACTTAAGTGAAGTTATGATGACTAGAACATTTAAGTTCAGAAACTTCAATCAGTTCAGTTCACTTTTCAATCTGATCTAAATTTCATTAAGCTCCAGCTCAATCTATCGATTACGCTTTAGAGTCGATTCAGCCAATTCAGTCGATTTCCATCTCTGCCATCTCAGGAGTGAGGACATGAATGCAGAAACGTCATCTCCAGAGCAGCTCTGAGAGTCACTTTACAGCATTTTACCGTTTAAAGTAATAGTTCAACCAAAAATGAAAATGTGATGTTTATCTGCTTACCCTTACTAGGGCATCCAAAATGTAGGTGTTTGTTTTTTCAGTAGAACACAAATGAAGATTTTTAACTCCAACCTCATATAATGCATTTCTATGGGTATTTTCACTATGAGAGTAAAAAACACATAGACATATGAATCCATATTAAACCCTGTGGCTCGTGAAGATCCATTGATGTTTTAAAGGTGCACTATGTAGTATTTTTGCAGTAAAATATCCAAAAACCACTAGGCCAGTGTTATATATTTTGTTCATTTGAGTACCTACAATATCCCAAATGTTTCCAACTATTTGTAAATTGTGAGAAAATTGCTATTTTAACTAAGGACCGGGACGTTTCAGCATAGCCTCTGAGGAAGTCGCCTGTCAATTGCGTCATATCTGCGCTACCCTCGGTTTCGTGTTTTATTTGGCAGGAGCGCTTCACTCTTAGCAGTGTGAACAAGTGAACGCACGGAGTAACGTCATAACATCATTTTCAACACACTTAAATGTATCTAATATGATAAAAAGAGCTGCATTACCTCATAATCATAACCGGAAGAGCGGAAAAAGTGCAGCTGAGCTAGACGCCCGGCGACTGTGTCCCGTCCCGTCATGATAAAAGTCCAGGTGTTCGCGAGGCGGGTATTTGTGTAACAGTCGCTCCAGTGGCTCCACAACACTCGGTCAGCTCCACAACACTCGGTCCTGCTCTGCTTCATACTACAGTAACGTTAATAACCGCCTTCATGAACATGATTTCTACCTACCTGAGTCCTATTTTCCACCGGCTGTGAGGTGAAGACCACATGCCCCAAGATACTGCGCTCACACTTGGCGTCATCAAACTATGCCTTTGTTTAGAAGGAGCCCTCCAGTGGGCGGAAAGTTGCATAGTGCACCTTTAAGACACGAAACAATCGGTTTCTGTGAGAAACCGAAACAGTATTTATCGGCTTTTATATATATATACCTACATCCATTAAGAGACCATATAATTAAAGAGACACATTATACAAGTGTATCACAATCTGCAGTCCACTTTTCTCATCCTGATAAAAACTAGCTGGCGAGTTGATGCCTCAATTTAATACTATATACTGTTGTTGGTATATACATATACTGTCTGTCCAGCTTTTGGTTTGCCACTCCAATTGCCACCTCTGCCAGTGGTCCCTACTCTCATCTTTGCACAATGGAAGTATTTATATTTGCTGATGGAGGAGTGGCTGCCAAACCTAGAGAGTAATGCGAATCTGCGACTGCTGTGATGATTGGCCTAAAATATTATATAGCCCAGATATTATCATCTTAAATTATCTTCACCACTCAGTGCATTTATATTTATGCACATTTTCCCCCTCTGTTACACTACAAGAAAAAAATACTAGACATATGTAAATAATGATTAACCTATTGCTAAAATGTATCACTGTACCTATACACATTACTATCTAGGGTAAATTCAGGGTGATTGGGACACATTTTTCAAGTCATCTCAATGACAAAAAGTGTCCCAATCAAACTGAATTCACCTTAGAAGTTTTGCTGTCCTTTCCCCCCTTGTATGTGTGTATGTCATTCGTTCTATTCAATCAATCAATCAACTTTATTTATATAGCGCTTTTACAATCACGATTGTGTCAAAGCAGCTTCACAGTGTCAAACAGGATAATATTGAAACAAAATTAGATTTGGCTGTGCAGTTGTTCTGCAGAAAACAGTGATGTTATCAGCTTATTTTAATTTATCATATAGCGACAATGTTGGCAGATCTGTATTATAGTTTATAGAATTAATTAAAACCTAATTCATAAATTGTATTTGTATAATTAGTTGAATAACTTTGATCATAATTGTAGTGTCCCCAACTGAGCAAGCCAAGCCAAAGGCGACAGTGGCAAGGAACCAATTATCATATTGTATGCTCTGCTCAATAAAAAAAGGAAAATGTCAATACAATTTCAGGGACGTAATTATAAAATTATGCTCATTTGTGCATTTAATATTGGTTTAACATATAGTAATAATTGTATAAATAATATTATAAATATTATATAAATAATATTACCACTTGCATAAGAACATTTTCACGCCTGGGGCATGTACCATTATGCTTAAACAAACTCAGGGTTACAGGACTAGTTTCGAGTTGACAAAACCAAACCAATCAATTCAGGCTTTGTTGGTCCCATGATACTGATCATCAGCTTTCTCTGTCAACTCAGGCTTTGATCCTGAGTTCAGGAGTTTAGCTGTGACATCAGTAGTGAACAGCCAATCACACGCTATAGATCAGTGGAACTGAGATTCACTTCTCACGAGAGAAGCAGAGATTCATTTCTCTCTTCTGCAGATTATTACATGATTGAAAAATATTAAGAATTTAAACAAATTTACACAGCAAGAAGAAAAGAGCTTTTTATAAAAGAGTACAACTTCAAGAAAATAGCATACATCAGTGCAAGTAAAAGTCATGAAGTTAGTTTAGTTGATATAAAGAGAGAATTAAACATTTAAACTCACATGTAGTCATTTTTATAGCTTTATTTATTTATTAATTATTTATATTTATTTTAACTAAGTGCTGGTTAACTAAAAATGATATACGTGTAAGTAACTGATTAAGGGTATAATGACACAAATATCTAAATAATTCAAAATTATTATTAATATAAATAAGCATTGTTAAAAGCCAGAAACTTTAGTCTCTAAAAACCATTTGCCATGTAGTGACCTTTAATTTGGAGTAGAAACAGGGGGAGTGACTTTATTGCATCAGAAGTGTGTAACTGCTCACAGCTGATTGGTCCAATTTGAGTTTGAGATCTCTTATCCAGGGCATAAACTGCTCCGGAGCAGGTTAGCATGGAGCGCATGTTACTCGAGATAAACCCAGCTAAAAGCCAAACCACTTTAATGGTACCTAAAACCCAGGATTATTGGCACAAAGCTGGCTAGCCAGCTAAATCGGCTTCAATTGTACAGGCCCTAGTTTTTGCCTGAATTGTTTGTCACATTTAATGTAGGATGAATTTCAGGACAAAATGTGCATTTTGTTTAATGTAGCTGATAGTTCGAGTTTTTTGGATAGAGCATTGCTTTTGCTAACACTGAAGACCAAATAAAGACACATTCAGATGACTGTTGTTCACATTCTTTATAACCAAAAATACACTGGCAAAAATCATAACATTACAGTTTCAAAAGCACAAATAAATAATTGTGAACGGAACACTAATATCAAAAAAGGGCCCTTTTGGACCTCTGTGCTTAAAAAGGAAAACAGCACTGAGAGGCCTTTAGACTGTTAAATTGAGAAGGTTTATTTGTTTGATTTTTCTCACCTTTGGCATGAAAGCATGTAACACAATGTGCTTGTTTGTAGTTTCGAATGCCAACCGCTCCCTTACACATAGTAAAGACCCCTTGTTGATGCAGTTTGGCGAGTCAAAGGTCCTTTTTGATTCAGTTGCTTTCCTTTTGATTCTTTTCTTTCTGTAGTGTTTATACAAGTTTTAAAAAATAGAATTCCTCTAAAAAAATGTCAGTTTTCTACAGTGTGTATGTATGTATGTATGTATTTATATACACACATATACACACACGCACACACAAACATACAAGTCACATACAAAACCGCTTTACAGTACCATGTGACCGAATACAATACACAAATTTGAGGGCACATTATACAAACTCCAAGATGCCAACGCACTTGGTATACTCGTCTTAAGATTTATGGTATATTTCTGAACTTGACTGAAGCTCCAATAAATATGAGGTTGTTGAAATGGAAGGCACACTTGTGGCTGAGAGGCTGTCCTAATGATTACCAAATCTTGTGAAACAAGTAACGCAGATGCTGATTATTTGAAACCTATTGTATATCTTTAGAAAAAAATACATTACAGATGTATTGCAATTGTTCTAGGAAGAAATGTGAGAAACAACGGCTAGGATTCCAAATAAAGAAGATTGTTGGAATACAATGTGTACAGGTTATCTGGCAGTTCCTGCTCACAGACAGAGAAAAGAAAATGGATAATACCATTACATCAGCAGAGTGATACAGGAAATGAAACGCGGCTGGAAAACAACATGAATTTTCTAGGAAGTTCAGTATCTCTTTGATAACATTACTTGAAAACCAAGTGTGCATTGTGCGCACAAACTATAAGACACATCCTCTGAAACAAATACACAACAGATGTTAATGTGGCAACATTGAATTAAAGTGAAAAAGCAATTTCAATAAAGGTGAATGTTTCCTATCTATTTTAATTATGATGCATATGCTAACGATTTGTATGCAGACCAAGTTACTATTTATGTGACACTTGCATTTTGAATTGTAAATTAGTACATTAAGTTCAGATCGTAATAATCCTGTATGTAAATTCCTATTATTTAATTCCTAAGAGTTAATTTCTCTGATACACTGGGCAGTGTGAAGCCTGCATGAATTATGGATGCCCTTTTAATCATGCTAATTTTGCATTTTAGACTGTTGACATACAAACATTAAATGTATGCAAATCATTCCTTGGAAAATATGCTCCATATAAAGTCACACTGAGGGACCTCAAATCAAAGATCAAAGCCAAGGGCAAAAAAGCAGGGGACAAAAAGTAGTAAATCTGAGGTAGTGATGAAGAAAAAAATCTCAACTACTAGGGTTGCACAGTATACCGGTGCTATGGTCGCATCACGATGCCCAAGCCTCAAAATACTGCCGGTGTTCCAACATAGTGTGATGCACTTGAGCTGAATTGAGTTGTGCAGTAGCACCCATGGCTCATATTCAGTATTGGCATGTATTTTACTTCAGGGCATCTAACGGCTAAAAACCGTCCTTCAGAAGCATTAATACGCCAAAAAAATAATAATAATTAGCCATGTGAAATAAAACAACGTGAAAGCAATCCGCACAAGCACCTCACGTGGCACGTTTGATGGACTTTAGGCTATGTTCGGACTGCAGGTAAAACTGGGCCAAATCCATTTGTTGCTATTATGTGACTGATCTTTTTTCTTCTCTTTTTCTCATAATACTGTGAACAGCACAAACCACATGTAATCTGATCTTTTTTATTCTGATTTGGGCCACTTTCCTATGTGGTACTAAATCAAAACAAACAGGTTAGATGTTTTGCAATGCGACTTCAGTCTGAACCATATCAGAATTCATGGTTGGGGAATGTTGATCCTGGAGGGCCAGTGTCCCGCAGAGTTCAGCTCCAACCCTAATCAAACACACCTGAAGCTAATCAAGGTCTTCAAGATTACTAAAGTTGCAGGCAGGTGAGTGTTTGCAAACTCTGCAAGAGAGTGGCCCTCCAGGATCAACATTTCCCACCTCTGCTATAGATCAACATTCGTCTCAATTCTGCACTGATGGGAGTCCCACCAAAGATTTGACATACTTGTAGTCCTTTGGTCACTCTGTGAATATGGAATACAGCAGCGAAGTTACGGCAGACCGTAACCAGTTCACATTTGAATCTGATATTGCCTGCAGTAAGAACGTAGAATTTCTGGGCTTGTTTGAAATGCACACTCTCATTACTGATGATATCCACCTTTTTCCTAACAAGCCTACTGCCTTTTGAATTATGGGTGATACTTCTGGTTGGGGAACTTCCATTCAAAAAGACTAAAACAAATAATTTACAAATACTCATTATCCATCAGTTTAACTGAATGAGCTATAAAATGTCCTTCTAGTTTAATGTTCAGACGTCATGAGAATAGCGCAACGCTTGGTATTTTATTTAGTGCTGTCAATGTAAACGCATGCCTTTTTTTTCAGTTTAAAGCCTTGTGCACACCGGGATGATTATCGCACACTTGTCCCCAGGATTTCTCAAGATGTGTTTCGTCACGTCTTTGTATTTATACACATGCGATTTTCACTGCCGATATGTGCCAAGTGAACATGCAAATTCACTCCCTGACAGTAGATGGTGCTGTTGTTTTGATTGCAGGATCAAATAGGATTCGATTTAAACTCACCATCAAATCTAGACTGGGTAAACCCAGCCTGATCTGCCGGCGATTTGATTTCCACCAGCAACTCAGTCTGGAAACATGTACATTAATTTATACTGCTTCTGTTACACTTTTGCAGGAACCAATCACAGACTGGCTTATCCACCTGGTGCGCTATTGGCGGGTTTAACGCGATGACTGACAGAGAAGCGATGGGTCATTGCCCGTTAATCACGCCTTGAGGTCTGACTGGTTGAAGGACTAACCAATTGCATACGGAGTCATTTGAATAATGCTAGTTTATCACACCTCTTGTGCTGAAGAAAATACAGAGCAGACTCCCCAGACCAATGTTCAATCTTAAATTGAGCTTGGTCTGATGATAGGCAGACAACATCAAATCACATTAGATCTGCAATTCCTCTCCATAATTCCATTTTATTGAGTTTTTTGTGGTCGATATGGTGTTTATCATAAATTTGTGTTCAGACACCAGAGACCAGCAGTTCTACATTCATCTTGCCACGTTGCATCTTCGTCTACCTACTTCTTCTTCATTATCATCTTCTAAGGTATCAATGTGTGCTCAGTAAGACCGTTTTTGTGCTTGAGTGCCAACAAGTCGTGTTTTACTGTAACTTCAGCAGCTCCAGGCACATGAACAATCTCATGAAATCTCATTAGTCGGCCAGTTTTTAACATGCCACGTCAAACCAGAAAAATGAACCTGAGGTGTAAAAAAAGAAAAGAAAAAAGAGAGACTTATGCCTGCCACTTTGTACGTCATTGTGCGCACTCACATTAGTGGCCTTTGTTTAGTCATGAAACGTCGGCAAAAAGCACATGCGATAATCGTCCCGGTGTGAACAAGCCTTAACGCAATAAATTAATGCAATTAACACAAGTTTTTTTCTGTCATTCTTTGGCTTATTCATGCAAATGCTTTTAAACATTTTTTTTAAACAAATATATATTATGTATTAGCCTTAAAATCTAGACGCACCCTAGCGGTAGCAAATTTAATCTGCCCGCGAGGGTCGTCTAGCAACTCTCAATACCCTTCTGAGCTGTAATTCGCCTAACTCTTGCCAGGCCAATCACATCGTGTATAGAGTCGGTGGGCGGGGCCATATTGACGACGGCCGAGTTGCATTTGCGTGCTTCGAGTAAACACAGAAACTGGCGAATGGCGGTCTTTCAAATCAGCTTTGACCACGACTCTGGAAGACTTGGAGTTAAGCTTTTCTCTGAGAAAAGAACAAATAACGGCACTGAAGTCATTCTTGAAAAGGGAAGATGTGTTCGGAGTTTTGCCGACCGGATACGGCGTATGTTTAATCTATCAACAAGCTCTGTTTCACCTTCGTTGCTCTGGTTGGTTGTAGCGCTATCCTATCGCGTGCAGAGGGAGTTTGAAAGACAACCGTTTATCCCGCCCTCGGATTGAGTCCTGTCAATGGTGAGTTTCCAGACCAAACATCTTGATGTGGGTCTGGCTTGTCAGGCTAATTATGTATAGCAATGGAAGAACAATGTCATCTATTTGTGACCAGGTATTTTTCTTGTTTTCTTTTTTTTAATTAAAGCAAATTTCACTGATTGTTTACAATTTAACACCCATAATGCGCGAAAACGGCCAAGAGGTGTAGTAAAAAGGTGGATAACTTTTAAGTAAACTTCAAAATTCAAGCTTTGGCTTTATAAAAGTCTCCCTTGAGTTTCTGTAAAAACTGCACTGCAATGCTGTGTGAAAGTGAAAAAAAAACATGTTCAAAACTATATTATACTAACGATATTACATTATTAATAAGAATAATCAGTATATTATGACAATGACTTTGTGTGAACTGTTATCAATACAACAGAACAGCCTCTGCAATAACGACGGATTCACACAATAATAGAGAGAACGTGGTACTACTTGACATCGTGATCCCACGATAGCCAGATATAGCTGGTATTGTGACAACCCAATAACCCTACTACTACTTTTTCTGGATAGATCTCATTTTAAACCCATGACCAAGTTATGAATTGTATTTTTTTTTTTTTACCATCACAGTAGAAGAAGGGAAAAAAAAAATAAGCGAAGCGGAAAAAAACTATAAATACAATAACCTACTCATAAAAAATTGAAGGATATATAAGAGTGAGACATGTCTTCAAGTTTTGGCATTTTAACTTTGCAATAGCTTGATATGGATATGTGTACAATAATAATAACAATAATCTATACATATTTGTAGTTATATTCTGCTGCAAGTCTCTAATAGTTAATTTTTAAATGGGGGCCAATTTTATATGCCTCTTGTTTTAATGAGAACATTTAAATTCATTATATAAGATACATTCCCAAAGATGACTTCTTTCACTCATTTCTGAGCGCAAGACCAATAGCACCAAAAAAAGAGACCATAACTAGAAACAAATTTTCTAATTTGTATGAACATAACGGAGGGGAACATGCATATAAAATAAATTAGTTTGATAAATATCAATGCAAACACTGACACATAGACAGCAAGAAAGAAATCTGTCTCTCTATACTCAAATACAGCATGACAAATGCTGCCTTAAAGGTAAACGTACATAAGAAATATAGATATAAATAATATTACAGTGAACAAGAGAAGCTGCCTCATTTTCATCATGTGTGGATTCTACAATGTATGTTCTGAACAGATGAGGTATACAATGCCTTTGAAATTCGTCACTTGCATAACTCGCAACAAAAGTTACTTTCCTCTGCTGAATTAGTAAATTACATTTCATTTGATACCTAGTTGACTGCACTTTGCTGAAATCACGTCCATGGTCAATAACAGTAACGGAACCTAACTGTGACATCAATACAAAGGTAGAGTGATAGAAAACAAAAGAAAGTTCTGAAATTGTGCATGGTGCTTGTCCATTCAAAAATGATACAAGAACAGTATGTGTCACTGGCTGCTACTGGTCTCTGTGGGCTGGTTTCCCTGCTGCTCCTTGCTCAGTATGATGCTGATCAGATCTCCCTCATGCTGCTTCATGTGCTCCATCAGCTGCTCTTTACTGGTGGACTCAAAGCCACAGATACAGCAGCAAAAGAGCAGCATACAGTATTCCATACCTGCCCGCGTCTGCCCCGAGCCGCTCCGCCACGCTACAGCCTCGCCGGCCTGCTCCCTGGTGGACAATGTCCTCATGGGGTTGCCTTCTTGCCCACCTGAAGCAGAAGCCAACTCAGGTGACTGTTTGTCTTTTCTAGTCAAGACAATATATGGACGCTCCATTCTAGTCTCAGGTGTTGAATTCAGAGGCGTCGTAGGAGATCTTAAAACCAGGAAACAAACCAAAAAAATATGAAATGTCGTTAGTAAGGCCGTTACATCACTACAAGGCCACACTGTAAAAAAGAATCCTAATTTTATGGAAAATAACAATTGAAAATAAAAATTTTACAGTATTTTCTTGTAACGTTGAATTACGTTTATAACTATGTAAAATTCCAAACATTATCTGAAAATAAACAATTTTACTGTTATTTTAGGGATTATATCATTCATGACAAATTACAGTAATTCTCATTTTTTATACAGGAAAATCACTATTTATACAGTATTTTACTTATTTCATAAATAACATACAAATTCATGTAAAATTACAGACAATATCTGTAAATTAATAACAACCATTATTTTAAGGATTTTATCATTAATGACAAATTACAGTAATTCTCTTTTTTATACAGGGAATTACTGTATTATTTATACAGTATTTTTCGGTTTTCATAAATTACATACAAATTAATGTAAAATTACAAACAATATCTGTAAATAAAAAATGTACTGTTATTTTAGGGATTATATCATTAATGACAAATTACAGTAATTCTAATTTTTTTATACAGGAAAATCACTATTATTTATACAGTATTTTTCTGTTTTCATAAATTACATACAAATTAATGTAAAATTACAAAAAATATTTGTAAATAAAAAAATTGACTGTTATTTTACGAATTATATCATCAATGACAAATTACAGTAATTCTATTTTTTTTATACAGGGAAATTACTGCATTATTTATACAGTATTTTTTCTGTTTTCTTAAATTACATACAAATGTATGTAAAATAATCTGTAATAAAATCTTGACTTTTATTACTGAGGAATTGTTTGTGAAGAATTTGTTTACATAAATGTACATCTGAATAATACAAGTTTTAGAATAAATAGTGAAAGTGACAATCTTGTCAGTTTTGTATTTTTTTCAGTTTGAAATTGAGAATATTTCATTCACCTTTAAAAATTTGATGAAACTGTTCAACTGTTATCTGTATTTTAAATATTAAATGTATTATATTGTATTGTTGTAAGACTGCATGTTGTCTTCCAAAATAAAACTGTAAATTTACAATCTTGAGCATGCTTTAACACATTATTGAATGTTTTCTTATTGCAATAATCTGTAAAATAACTGTTATTCTGCAGAATTTTTGTACTGTCACTTTATTGAGGGTGTTTGATCATTATAATCTAGGTAAAATCTGTAAAAGAACAGTTTTACACAAAAAAAAATCATAAAAAAGGTAAAATGACTGGCAGCTATGGCTGCCAAACAAAAACCATAAAATTAAAGTAAAACATCTTAATTTAAACAAAGAAAATCTGTAGAATAACAGTTTAAAACTGTATTAAAAAATGGTTAAAAAATAAATAAAAATAATGGTAAATGACCGGCAGCTACGGCTGCCAAACAAAAACTGTAAAATGAAAGTAAAATATCTGAATTTAAACAAGGACAAATCTGTAAAATAACAGTGTTTTCACTAAAACTTTTAATGTAAATTTCTGTAAAATTATTGTTTTTGCACTTTATTTGAATTAAGATATTTTACTTTAATTTTATGGTTTTTGTTTGGCAGCCGTAGCTGCCAGTCATTTACCGTCTTTTTACGATTTTTTTTTTTACAGTACGTGCCATTTAATTACTTCCACCATCTTGCGTATGAGAGCTTTAAGACAGGTAGGTTTTAAAGCACAGCTCTCAGATTTAAACTTCAGAAGCAAAAAAAGTTTGGCGAGTTTAATTTAGTTCTGTGAATCAGTTTCAAACTGTCCATTTCAATTCAATTATTCAAAACTCAGATTAAAGATTCAAAACATGTTTTTCATGCCAGTACTACTAAAAATGTTTAGAGGTTGCACTGGTGCAACTACAAAGTCGCTCAACTCTCTTAAATTATGAACTGCCAATTATGCTGCGTATGAGAAACATAAAACAGCAAAGCTCCAAAAGCAGAAAGAAATGGTGCTACTCATTTGAAACGCACTGACCATTTATCAGCTCGGCCAAATCAATATCGCAGGACAAGATAAGAGCAGGAGTGTACACACGGACCAATCACAATACCATTATTAAAGTTAGAGCACTTTTCGATCCACAAATCACCAACTTTTACCATGGATTTACTGTATTAACACTAACTGTAACCATGGTATTTTTAAATGTTATTATATTAATCATTAATTAATTAGTCATGAATAATGTATAAAAATGCATTATAGGAATAATGGAATTATTATTATTTTTAGACCACAAACCTAAATTTGTTAAATATAATTTTCCTTGTTATTTGTTTATTTGTATTGCCATATCAGCATATGTGGCTATTTTCATGGCAATATACACAAAATATGTTTTATAGACGGGGTGTTTGACAGAAATTACATGTTCGGCATTTTGTGTAAACCTGATCGTGTTTTTCGACAATTTTTTATTTATGATTGGATTAACTTCATATAACTTATTATTAATTCACACACACATACATACATACATACATGCACAAGTGTAATTCCCTATGAATTTCAGAGCAAACACATAAATATTAAGATATCAAATATTGTCTAAAACTGTTTTTTTTTAAAGCTAAATCAAGCCTTAGTCTAAAGTAAACAACAACAAGAACAACAAAATTCACACAAAACGATCTATATTAAAAAGGTCTTTCCTACCGGCTACTCTGAGAAATGGCTTCATTGATGGCTTTGTTGACTTGCTCATAGTTGTAATTCTGATCGCCAGCATGTTTCCACATGTGGGATTTGAGAGATGGTGGGTGGCTGCACACGTACCCACACAGCGAGCATCTGTAATGCAGAATAAAGATCATCACCCATCTCTACCTACAGTCAAGTTCTGTACACCAGCTCTTTCAAAGTGTTTGCTTCTCACCTGTACTGCTCCAGCAGCTGCATGGCTTGGTGTTCCTGTGGATGTCTTTTCATGTGGCTCTTCAGGCTATTCATATTAGTTGTGGCGAAATCACAGCTGCAGCACCTACAGGGGTCATTTGGCACAGGATGAACAATTTAAGCAGCACAAGAAAAGAGACCTTCTGGAGCGCCTGTCAAGTGGGGTCAGCCGTTGTGTTCTGCACAGTAATTTGCGTTTTGTGTATGCGGCTGTGTGTTTGAACGCTTAAAGGACTTCGTTTGAAGACCATTGAAAGTGCATTTGTAGAGAGGCTGCTTGCGGCAAATGCAATACATCGCAGACCTTGAATGGATCCTGCAGCTGTGTTAAAAGGACCTTCTCTCTCAGAAGCTGTTTGAAATGATCATGGGATGAGCAGAACTGAAGCAAGACATGTCAGCATACACAAAGAGACCATAAAGGGACCTTGAGGTGTTTATGTGAGCTTGCATGTGATCAGGTTTATGTATGTGCGCTTGCATTAAAGCGAACATAGTTCTTGTATGTTTTCAGCATAATGCCTTTAAACAATGAGTGCAGGCAGCAAAGACTTATCCTGAGCACCACTGCACCCTTGTGGTGATAACTGGTAATGCTTTCATTTCCAGCCAAAGACATCTGATGCTTTCTGATGTGTTCTCCTTTTGTAATGTATTATTTACATTATATAAATGTGTAAAAATGTGATAAATGTGTATTTCTAAACATTTATCCTTATAGACAATGACAATGGGTGAAAAACAAACCTGTATGGTTTATCAGAGTTGTGGATTCGTCTGTGGTTGCGCACCCCAACATACGTGGAGCTGGTGTAGTCGCACACGTCGCATTTGAAAATGCTTTGCTCGCCGACCGAATCTGAGCAAGAAAGAGAAATACACACACATATTTTAAAAAGTCTCCAAGTTTTCAAGTCTCAAAAACCCACAAGTACCACGAGTTGATGGAAAAGGGGTAAATGATAATCACTCATTATTTGTAATTTTACATTTTGCACATGCATGTTGTGTTACATATATTATATTGTACATTTTATTTTTAATTAAAATGTCAACTCGAGCTACAAGTAAAAAAAAAAAAAGGATGCATGCCAGAATTCTCCAATCATTTCAACTATTTAATTCCCACCCCTCCACAAATGACTGCAAGTTTGCATTCATTTTTTTTTGAGTGCAACATTCACATCTCGAAATCCATTCAATGACCAATAGATGAAACCAAGCCAGCCTACTTTTTTTTGTAATTTGTTACTCAGTATGTCATAATATAGAAAGAAAAAAAGCATCTGTACTTTTATAAGGACTATACTCAGTTGTGAACAATTTTTGTTTTGTTGTGTGGTGCTGAAGGTCATTTCATTCTCACGCTCATCAGACATCTTGGTTGATTCTTCAGCGATTGCTGTGCTTTCAGTGACGTGGGTCTGTGTGTTGCTGATGTCGTCTATCCCATGCCCATCTCGCTCGTGGTTCCTCAGCTGACTCTGAATAAGGTATTTATAAAACCATCATCAGTGCTTCATAAGGAGGACGTTTATTAATAAAGCAGCAGTGGAAGGGAGAGCAGTGCACTCCAATATTAGAAAGCCATTATGCCAATCTACATGGACTAAAATTAATACTTGCTCCCCACTCAGAACAGTTGAGACCTGCTTAAATGTATATTGCCTAGCAGGAAATGCATAGATAATTCAATACAAGCTGAAAACAAGAAGATTATGTTTGTAGTCTATTTTAAGATGTCAATTCAAAATGGAAACCAACATAAACAGTAAATGGGAATTTGCTTTTGATCTATTACTATAATCAAACAAATTTGTTTCTCAAAAGAATACCACCTATAAAATAGTACTTCAAGCATTCAGTCCTGTTAAATAATTATGGTCACATGTTGTTTCAAACCTGTATGCTTGCATTTCTTCTCTGCAACACAAAAGATGATATTTTGGAAGATTTAAAAAAAAAAAATCTTCCAAAATATCATTCATATATATATATATATATATATATATATATATATATATATATATATATATATATATATATATATATATATAGGTAGTTTTTGTAGCATTTAAGTTTATGTAGGATTAAGGGATGTAGAATAAGGTCATGCAGAATAAGGCATTAATATGTGCTTTATAAGTTCTAATAAACAGCCAGTGTTTGTGTCAGTGTTTATATGTGTGTGCGTGTGTATGTATATTTATATATATATATATATATATATATATATATATATATATATATATACATACATATACATATACAGCTGTTGCTTTTACTGACCCAAACACACCCCAGGTTGGACTCAAATAATATAGTATATAGGGTAACACTTTATTTTAAGGTTCAGTTATTAACTATTAACTAGTTGCTTATTAGCATGCATATTACTAGGATATTGGCTGTTTATTAGAACTTATAAAGCACATATTAATGCCTTATTCTGCATGACCTTATTCTACATCCGTTAAAGCTATACTGTGATATTTTCCCCCATCTAGCGGTGAAAAGGTATATGACCATCCAGTGAATATTAGTTTCAGTTCCTCTCAATTCCGATTTCATTTTAACTCCTACGGTGGCCGATTTAGTCCAAGATTAACATAGCAATCCCCCTCTTCACATTCGACAGGGTGCCATCGAGTGTTGAAACCCGAAAGGGTTGATTTTATGGGTAAGTCCCTATTTGGCTAATGTACTTTCAAGATGGAGGGCCAACATGGCGATTTTCAATAGCATATTATAAACTTACGAGAATACTTTATTACGTGAAAGAAGTAAACATACATTAATGAGCACATATATTTTTTAAAGAACTAAGTGTTTTTAGCTAAGAATAAACTAAAAAAGTTACACAGTGTAGCTTTAATCCTACCTAATACCTAAACTTAAATGTTACAAAAACTACCTTACTAACTATTAATAAGCAGTAAATTAGGAGTTTATTGAGGCAAAAGTTGTAGTTTATAGTGAATATGTGTTCCCCATACTAATGTGTTACCGCATATAGTATACAATATATTATAATATGAACACGAATTAAGTGAATCAAATGTTTTAATAACAATAACATACGTCCAACACTGTTCTTTACTTTAAAAGGCACATTGGAATAAAGTAACTTTTGTAATGGTTATTTTCACCAGACAGGTTTGTTTCTCTCCTCACCTTGTAGTAAAACCTCTCTGTGCATTGTTTGCAGCTGTACATGCGGGGCTTGAAGTGGTGGATCATATGACGCTCCAGGTCCTTGCTGTCACAGGCTATATGCTCACAGATAGGGCACTGGTAGGGCTCTCTCTGTCTATGCACACGTAGGTGCTGCTTGATGTAGCCCTTGTTTCCACTGCTGTACAGGCACAGTCGACAGCGGTAGGGCCTCTCGCTCCCAGCTATATATTCCACTAGACCGTCTGTAGAGGAAACTTCACCAGGCACAGAAACACCCCCAGGAACTCCACCTGAATGTTGGCTTTGGGCATTGTCCTGCAACTCCTTTAGAATGTCTTCATCTGAAGTGTTTTGGTCAGAACGCTCTTGCAGTCGCTCAATGACTGTCAAAAGAGACATGCTAATGCCGGCTTTGGAGGGACCCTCGACCAGTACATCTCGAGAATCTTTTGAACTCTGGAGGCCAAGGTTTAGCAGAGCAGCTGGCTCTCCAATGGCACCGGTAAGCTCTCCTGAGGACACCTTAGGGTTGGCAGTGTCAGCAATCTCTAGAATTTTCTGGCCTGTGTCAGGGCTTTGCATATTCAGGTCATGAATACCTTTCACAGTAGTTTTGCTAAGCTCAGGGGCCCTCATGGGCATGGCCACCAGTACCTCGGCTGCTAAAGAATGCAGCCGAAGTGACTCTGAGTAAGTCCTTCTCCGAACTGGTGGCACATTTTCATCTGAGGGAGATCTCGAAGACACCGTCTCCTCCTCCTGTTGTTGATCTTCTCCATTCCAGGTGATCACAACCTCCTCCTTTTGTTTATAGTATACAGGGTGATGTTGGCTCTCTAACTCTGGTTCCTCAGAGGCAAGAAGGGTTTTGTCTCCTCCTACCTCTGGGCTGAGGAGCAAAGGTTTGCTTGACACCGGTTCCTCAGCACAAGGAAGACGTTCCACAATGACGTTGACGTGGCCGGCACTGTTGCCGCTGCAGCTGATAATCTTCTGCGCAGAGGACAGGAGGCTGTCTGAGCTTGCCTGTTGACTCTCAGTCTCCAACTCCAGCTCCATTTGGGCTTCTGGTGTCACCTGGACCTCCACCAAGGGCTCATCTGGGTCTTTAATAGAAAAAATGTGACTAATCACTGGCAATTTGCTCTCCACTGTTTTCAAAGGTGTCGTCTCCCCATGAGACTTGGCTTTTTGTGAGGCACACAGATCTAGCTGGAGGCTGGAGGTGCCATGCATCGTCTGCGGTTTTCCTCCAACTGCAGCAAGCACTACAATGGTATCCTCTTTACCTGCTGGAACTGAAGGAGGACTGGACCTTTGTAAAATATCAGGACAGTCTGTCTCGTCTTCAAATATTGGGTATGAGCAGTCAACCAGACCAGCGTGTTTCCATGCATGGGTCTTCAAATTGCGCTGCTGCCTACATTCATAATTGCAGATAAGACAACAGTACCTACCCTGCTCATATCTGTACCATTTCTTCGACGTAGATGTCTTCTCTGATTCCAAGTTGCTTGCCTTCAAAACTTCCATCCTTTGGTGAACATTCCTTGCCAACACTGTGCCCTGCTCATCTAGGATGCGTCTGGCATGATCGCCCTCCTCCAGGTGGAGTCTTACATGTGCCACCAGCTCCTCTTGAAGGTTTGAAGTGAACTGGCATTCTGAGCACATGAGGATGAGCTCACTGTGCTGCTCGTCATGCTGCAGCAGATGCTCTTTCAACAGCTCCAATGTAGGAGAGATAAATCGGCACATACTGCACTGGTAACATGTAACTGTCCGAGTGCCCTGACTTGAAGGTTCCTGTTTGAACTCGTGCCCAAGCAAGCTGCTGGGTACTGAGCGCTTTTCCCGTTGCTCTCTGAGTCTCTTACAAGGTGTGGCCCCTTCAGTGCAGTCACTGCTGTCTGGAACTGGTACCGATGCACAGGTCATCAAGGGTCTCTTTTTCCCAGAGACAGTGCATCTTCTGGGCCTCTTCTCCACAATCTTGCTGAGCTTCTCAATGACCTGGATAAGAGAGTCAGCAGCCTGCTTTTGCTGCTGTCTTTGCTGGTCCTCTCCATCATGAAGTCGTCTGTCTGGAATGAAGACTGTATCCTGCTGGCCTCTAGAGTGAGGTACTATGACAGCCACACCACTGCTGTCATCCATTCCTAAAAAGTAAAAAAAAACAAAATATGAATGAAACAGCAACTTTCAACTGAATAAAAGTTCAGAAATGCGGCATTGGAGAATGTTTTAAGCAGTGGTGGACAGCAACAAAGTATTTTTTTATTTTGGTAAACATTTATTTCACTGCATTCCAAAGCATAATATAGTGCTTTGGTCATACTTTAGATTAGGGTCCAAATCTCACTAAAAACTAACTATTAGCTATGACTTTTGCCTCAATAATCCCCTAATTACAGATTATTAATAGTTAGTACTCTTAGAAGAAAAGGTTCTATAAGCGCTACGTTGAACCCTTAAAAGGTTACATATAGAAGTATAGTTGAGTATACTCTCTATACACTTTTATGCTAAAAGGGTTCTATAATGATAAAAAAAGGACCCTTTTGGCACTTAAAAACGGTTCTAAATAGAACACTGCAAAAAAATGGATTTCTTATCCAAAAAAAATGCTATGACTGTTGCCTCAATAATCAATTAATATTAATATATTAGAATAGAACCGATAGAACCTTTTCTTCTAAGAGTGAAGTTGTTAAGATTGTTCAAATATTTCCTCTAAAAAAACACGAATATTCAAACTATTCGAACATCTGGGTGCGCATTTCGTCAATGACGCGCATTACATCAATAACAGGACAAATTAATACAAAGAGACATAACTACTTGTATAGGTAGTCTATTTAAGTTTAAACATATTTGACAACGTATTACTTACACACAAAATCAAGTAAATCAACTAATGGCCAAGACCGCAGACCTCAATGTCTCTCGCCCTCAGCTCACGCTCTCTGCACATAGCGGTTTAAATGAACAAACTTTGAGTGCTGATCAAGAGTTTTGTGCAAGCTAAGATTGCGACTTTTGTCCCAAATCTAGCAGGCTTCATTCAGTGATTGAAACAAATATTATTAATATTAATTGAAGTTTTACAGCATATTGCACGCTCCGAGCAAGCTGTGCTGTGGTAAACATGGAACTTTTCCTTGACATGAAACGGTAAATAATAGAAAACAGTGGAAGTAGTGCATTTATCCTTTATTCATGCAATATCTATTCAGTCAGTACAGTAGCCTACACTTTAATAATGTTTCTGTTTAACGTTAAATAAAATGAGGCATGGTATGATAACTGTATCTTACTTGGCTTGTATACAACTTTATCTCACGGCTCAACAATTTTACCTCCTACCGACCAAAATCCAAATTACTTCCAGACATGGCTTATTAGATTTTGGAGGGTTAAAATCGCTTTCTCTTCTGCGATCAAGTTGGGCTATGCACTTTCTGCATATATGTATATTCAGAAAATCAGTAAATTATTATGCAAGGTTTTTATACACCAATGAAAACATAGTTATACATATTGTATGTTATTTCTAGAGCCTAATAAATATTTCACATTGCTCCTTTAAACATTTTGGTAATGAAATATAACGTTTTCTTATTTGAATATCAAAGTGCCTGTATAATCGTCCTTATTGTCTAGTGCTTCATAATTGATAATGATTTCAGACTGAGCTGTATCCTATTTAAGCCTAATATATCAGTATGTCCACAATATAACCAGTAGGATGGAGTATATAGAACTGCAAAATAAATAAGCATTAATCAATAAGTATTGTTTTGCTTTTTAAGCAAAAATATATTTTTTAATTAATACATTTATTGGAGTAATTTTATATTAGGGTACTGTTACTCAAGTACTTGATTTGTGTACTTTGTCCACTACTGATTTTAAGACGATTAGCTTTCTGTGTGTACAGTGGCAGAGGTCCTCCATATACATTTACAAGAATAGCCATTACGTCACATACCTATAAATATCATGCACTAGTTACTGCATAGTAATTCAGACTTTTTTTTTTTTGGATGGCAGATTAAGTGGTTTCTGAATCTGAAGCAGAAAACACTTTGCTCTGTTAAAGTTTGTTTAACTTAAAATTATAAGAATTATTTGCCATTGCACTGTAGTGTGCTTCAAGTAGAAGTAATTAATAATAATAATAATAATAATAATAATAATAATAATAATAATAATAATAATAATAATAGTTTATTAAAACAGAAATGTAAAGGTCTTCTTCATTATAACCTGCAAAAATAAAAGTTTGGTCTAGCTTGAAATTATGAATTTAAATTATATTCCTATTGAACAGCAAAAATGTATTCTTAAAATGTTTATCATACAATTTATTAAGACATTATCTTTTAAGAAATATTACACATATTTTACTACTTTGTTTTAATTTGAACAAAATTGCCAAAAATAACAGGAAAGAATTAATACATTTTTATTTGATTACACTTAAAGGGTTAGTTCACCCAAAAATGAAATTGATGTCATCAATGACTCACCCTAATGTCGTTCCACACCCGTAAGACCTCCGTTCATCATCAGAACACAGTTAAATATATTTTATATTTAGTCCGAGAGCGTTTCCAAATGTATGCACACTATACTGTCCATGTCCAGAAAGGGAATAAAAACATCATCAAAGTAGTCCATATGTGACATCAGTTGGTTAAGTAGAATCTCTTGAAGCATCAAAAATACATTTTGGTCCAAAAATCACAAAAACTACGACTTTATTCAGCATTGTCTTCTCTTCTGTTTGTGTTCAAACCTCAAATAAAGATTCAAACAGTTGTGAATCAGTGAATCGATCAATGATTCGGATCGCGTGTCAAACCGCTGAAATGACCTGACACTGGCGATCTTAATCATTGATCGATTCACTGATTCATAACCATTTGAATCTTTATTTGAGGATTGAACACAAACAAGGAAGAGAAGACAATGTTGAATAAAGTAGTAGTTTTTGTGATTTTTGGACCAAAATGTATTTTTGATGCTTCAAGAGATTCTAATTAACCCACTGATGTCACATATGGACTACTTTGATGATGTTTCTATTCCCTTTCTGGACATGGACAGTATAGTGTGCATACACTTGGATACGCTCTCGGACTAAATATAAAATATCTTAAACTGTGTTCTGAAGAAAGAACGGAGGTCTTGCGACATTAGGGTGAGTCATTAATGACATCAGTTTCATTTTTGGGTGAACTAACCCTTCAAGTAATCAAATAATACACTTAGGTTTAATTAAATTGTTAGTTTTCTAATTTATTTTTTGATTGATGAAGTAAATTTGTATTTGACATTACAATGTTTTTTATATTCTATGTAGTATGCACTCATGACAGTAAACTATGGCATTCTAAACTTATATGAAGGTCTAGTCATGAAAAGAACAAAATACAGTGATGTACATTGAAAATGAAACCGCCAGAATCTTTAAAAAATACTGATACAGATTTTTGGTCATACCACCAAGCACTACCTGTCAAAGTTAGTGATAATGGCCGGCATACTATACAATATCATATGTGTATTACAGTATGATTACATTTACATAATTGTATTAGTTTCACAAATGAGTGTATTATGTTATGCTATTATTATGCTAATTAGTTTAGTTTATTGATTTATAAAGCACATTTAAAACATCAAAACTAATCAAATTTAATTTGTTTTGATCAAAACAAATCAAAACTAAATTACACATTAGATATAAACATTGAGAGCACATGGGAAAATATTTACACCATCAGTTAAAACATAAATATAAATGAGTTGTTAAGGATGCTTTAAAAGTAGCAAGTTAGCAACAGAGGGAGAAAATCTAATATTAAGAGAAAGACAGTCCCAGAGTCGAGAAGCCGCAACAGAGAACTTGTTGTACATAACACATTGTACATAACAAGAAGATCACTAATATACTGAGGTGCAAGCAGGGCTTTAAAAACAAAAAGCTACTTTTTTAAATCAATTTGGGACCTAACCGTTAGCCAATGGAGTGAGGCTAGCACAGGAGTGATGTGCTGATGCTTTTTAGGGACAGTCAGTAGTCTGGCTGCTGCATTCTGAACCATTTGCAAACCATTTACAACTGAATAAGGCAAACCCAGGTCATCGAATTACAGTAGTCCAACTTTGAGGTGATAAATGCATGAAGGACAGTTTCAAGGTCTCTCTTTGATAGCATCATCTTAATTTTAGGAACAGATCGAAGTTGAAAGAAACTGCTTTTTACCATAGCGCTAATCTGCTTATCAAAACTCAGGCTGGAATCGAAAATGAATGGGTGTACGTGTACCCATTAAGCCCATGTACCTTTTAATTAAACCCAGTTTCAAGTAAAATAAAAAAAGGAACCTTAAATCAACATTTCTGCAATTGGACAGCCATTTCTTAGGTAAGTGCATTGACATTTTGTTAAATAAGGGATTTTTACTTTCTTTTATTTATTTTTGTGAATGAACAAATAGCACTTTTATAATTTTTCTTTAAATGGAAAGATGAGTTTAACCATTAGTGAAAAAGGCTATGCAGTCAATATATGCCCCCTCTCAATACACTCTTCATGGCCATTAAATATATGCAGTAATAGTTTACAGCTATGCACCAGTACTATGGTGTTTATACAATTAATATTGTTTGCAATAATGACAGACATCGCTTTTGGAATATTTTGATACCCGAGTGACCTAATCTAAAAGTGAATTTTTCACTTTCTTCAACTTTTAAGACATTTCCTTATAGCACTTCTGCATTTTGACCTAGTTAAAAGGAAGTAATAGAGAATTACTCTGAATCAAAACAAAGACACGTGGATTATGAACACATGTGAACAAGTAAACACATGCAATTATTCCACAGTAATTGAAAACAAGGAAAGCTTTGTATGCACCTTCTTTTTTCTTCTGTACAATAAAAGTTAAAGGGGTCCAATACAACACTGGACCTAACTTACTTTCACGGACACATTTTTCATTTTCACACATAAGTGCAGAATTGTGTATATATATATATTCAGATTATATTATAGGTTTGTAACAAGTAACAATCAAAGGCCAAAAAAATATAGTGTATGTCTATGATATGACGATTTGACGGATGTTTAAAGACACAGATACTCGACACATGCAAATCAATCTCAGTCAATCGATGTGAGATAGTTGAGCTTAAGTTTAGCAGAGAGAGTGTTTGTGTGTTTGAGAACATGGTGTCCGTGATAACCGTGGAGACGCAACGTGAGAAAGGGGCAGGACGTTTCTGACAACAGCAGCACACACATGCACTTTAACATGAGCTGTAAAAAGGAACTGTGTCGTTTAATAAACAGCTCAGAGTCATGCGACTGTCACAACCATCCGAGCGCTACTTACTGATGCGGCAGTTGTGTCTGATCTTTGGCCTCGGTGCCCGTGATGCGCTGCTTTTATTCCTGGGGTGTAAAAGTGCTTCACTCTGGACTCAAAATGGCGAGAATGGAGCGCCGATCACGTGACTCACTGTAGGTCATGTGACCGTGGAAAGTGACATCAGCTAGAAACACCTGCCACCGCTAGAAGACGACGTAGAGAAAGAACTTCTAATGACATCCTTTTTGTAATTATTTATCCCTTTACTTTATGTTCTACATGTTTTTTTCTGATGTTCTAATTTAAGATTTTGGAGGATTGCTTGCAATTTATTCTACCTAAACTGTACAACACGAGGTTGTAGTGATATTAATTATTTTCGAGATCTGCAGATTTTCAAGTGAAACGACCCAATAAGATGCTTGAAGTTGTATGCTTGTGTTTTAATTATTTCGTTTTTTTAAAATAAATATTTAATGAATATTAGATGTACATATCAAACATCTTCATTATTGATTTTAACAATGAGAACAATTATCTGTTACTATCTCTACAATTAAAAATACTAAATATATAACATTTTCACTCAAATGTTATTTGATATATGTCATAGTTTATGCACTTTTAAACATTCCTCTTTTTTAACTAACTGCTGTCTATTTTAATAGCAAACTTCTTTTTGGACCATTAGTTAATAAATCCTTCTACAGAGCTTTAGGAGCTGGGCCCTCAACACATTTAACCCAACCACTAGGTGAGAGAACAAGTCTGAATTTGCATTCCAGATTACTGAAGCTAATTGTATTCTCTGGCACTCTATAGAAGCACGATATTAATAATATTGTACCCCAAAAGTCACAATTCTTTGCCATTAAAAATTGCATTTTAGAGACGATATTGCCATGCACTTTATCAATTTTATCTAATATTTCTAATTTAACGTTGCCTGCATAGAGTAAGCTACTTGAGCAGATTTATTCAACATGCAATCAGAGAATATTATGTCATCTCTTCTATTAAAATGCTCAAAAGTGTCCCTAACAATTGCACAATGTTTTGTTCCTGAATGATTTAAGTTGTGACCCAAATGATGCAATATAGTGTCACTTACTGTATACTAGGCACTATGTAGACCCTGTCCCAAATGGCACACTTCATATGCACTTTTATAATGAATAAGTGTGCGAATTGAGACACACGTAGTGTTTTTCAACAAATTGGTCTTCAGTCCCTGAAATATCCCTATTTCTCTTTCATAAAGGTCACTTCTCACATATGTTCTCCCTCAAGATTGGTTTGCAGTAATTGATCCTGAAGGATGTGTGCTTTCACATCTCGATTTTGCCTCAACACAGACAGTTTCTTCGGTTTGATTTTAAGGGTCGGACATACCAGTACACAGTCCTCCCCTTTGGGCTGTCCCTGTCTCCCTGCATCTTTTAATTGGCATTAATTGGAGACTCCATCCCCAGTTGGTCCAGCTGATGTGGAGTTGATTTGGGGACACTGAAGTAAATCTGTTTGCTTCCCAGGAATGCTCCCACTTTCCACTTTTTTACTCCCTGATTGAGGCACCCCTCGGCACAGACGCGCTGCCATACAGCTTACCCCAGGGCCTACACAAATATGCTTACACCAGTCCTTCTCCTTGTGACAGCCCTTCCCTGGTAGATTCCCCTAAGAAAGGACCTTCTTTCTCAAAAACAGGGCACCATATGGCACCCACGTCTAAACCTCTAGAACCTCCACGTGTGGCTAGGATGCAAAAGACTGAAGTGGTCTACCATTGGTAGGGGTAGACATTATCACTCAAGCCAGAGCGCCCTCTACTAGGCAAACTTATGATTTCAATAGACTCTCTTCGCTACGTGGTGCTCCTTCCGTCAGAAAGAACCCCAGAGATGCCTGATTAGTTCTGTGATTTCCTTTCTGCAATAGAGGCTGAAGAAAGGCTGTCACCCTCCACCTTGGAAATGTTTGTTGCCCTCATCGCAGCACATTATATTGCAGTGGACTGTAGGTCACTGGAAAAACACAACCTGATCATCATCAGTCATCATAAATCTGTCTTGCTTGCAGCAGCATTCCCCTCTAAGGAGGGTATGCAAGCACCTTCTATGCTCTCCATGAGAGTTCCCAAGTTAGCGAAACCTTGATTGAGTATCCTTCAGGCATATTTTGGCAGTTAAACGTGGCGGAGACGTCCAACGACCAGACCTAGTACTTGAGATGCATGCCCGATCAGTCAGCCCCTGTAGAGTGCTTGATGCCCAATACATTGTCATTCCCTGCCGGCAATCCCATAAGTATATTCCTCTATGCACGGTTTCCCTTGGTAAACCTGTGTCATTCCCTGGGCAGATTTTCTCTGGCCCATCTATGCATCTATACTAGTTCCATCCTTTTCCAGGTAGTACCTACCCCAGAGATTAGTTGTGGCAAGGGGGGCGTGGTTTAGCGAGGTCTGCAGCGGGAGAGAGAGCCGCGGGACGAGCGGTAAGTGAGTGGGTTGGACGCAGATTAATAACACCTGTATCTTGTTCTGTAGTAATGGGCGTGGAGAGAGGATAAAACGCCAGTGGAACCGGAAGCCTGGGAGAGAGAGGCGGACTGTTGATGCGACACCCTGACCCTGAGTTTACCCGGAAGCCGGGTGCGCTGTGAACCGGAAGTGATTGTCTATGAGTTTGTCTGAAGCACACGCTGAGTGTGACACTGAGTTTGATACAGAAATAAAAGAGAGCATCAACAGTCCAGCCGACCCCCGTGTCCTCTTCCTTCCACACCCACACGAACTTGTTACACTGGCGTTTTAACCTCTCTCCACGCCCATTACTGGAACAAGATACAGGTGTTATTAATCTGTGTCCAACCCACTCACTTACCGCTCGTCCCGCGGCTCTCTCTCCCGCTGCAGACCTCGCTAAACCACGCCCCCCTTGCCACATTAGTCCATATGTAGCACTGCCCCACAGGTCAGTCCATACAGTATTTCCAAATATTCCTCCCTATGGGTAGGATGTGGTCTATATAGCATCCCTCTCCGCCTGGACTAACACAGAGAAAAACAACAGCTTGTCACTGAGACAGTACCCTTAAAATTACATATCTATACCTTAAGGTCCTACTATGAGTAAAAAGGGTGCAAATGTGTCCTTTTAAGGCAACTCCACCAATGACAAGCTATTATACCCGTAAAGGTACAATTTTGACATCCTCTTTGAATGTGTGAGTCCAGTCCTTTGGAGGCTTGTAGGCTTGAGTTCTCCTCAACAGTAAATGCTAGAATGAGACACTCTAGTAAGTGTGCCTGGCTGCGCAATAAATGTTTACACCCCTGCAGTCACGGTGAGAAAATACAATTACAATTATTAAACATTTTTTGAAAAATACTTTATTTTAAAAAGCATTGTAATAACTGAATTTATGCTAATGAAGGGCAGGTATTATAATCATTGGTGGTCTCTGCAATGATTCACTTGATACATCATTAAAAATAAGCCAAATAACAGATGTGAAATGAAATATTATGTTAGTATTTTTAGCAGTTAAAGAATGCATTATGCAAATATTTCAGGTTTTTTATTGTTTTAATACTGATGATTTTGGCATACAGCTCATGAAAACCCAAAATTCCTATCTCAAAAAATTAGCATATCATGAAAAGGTTCTTTAAACGAGCTATTAACCTAATCATCTGAATCAACTAATTAACTCTAACCACCTGCAAAAGATTCCTGAGACTTTTAAAAACTCTCAGCCTGGTTCATTACCCAAAACCGCAATCATGGGTAAGACTGCCGACCTTACTGCTGTCCAGAAGGCCATCAGTGACACCCTCAAGCGAGAGGGTAAGACACAGAAAGAAATTTCTGAACGAATAGGCTGTTCCCAGAGTGCTGGATCAAGGCAACTCAGTGGGAAGTCTGTGGGAAGGAAAAAATGTGGCAAAAAACGCTGCACAACGAGAAGAGGTGACTGGACCCTGAGGAAGATTGTGGAGAAGGACCGATTCCAGACCTTGGGGGACCTGCGGAAGCAGTGGACTGAGTCTGGAGTAGAAACATCCAGAGCCACCGTGCACAGGCGTGTGCAGGAAATGGGCTACAGGTGCTGCATTCCCCAGGTCAAGCCACTTTTGGGCTACAGAGAAGCAGCACTGGACTGTTGCGTAGTGGTCCAAAGTACTTTTTTCAGATGAAAGCAAATTTTGCATGTCATTCGGAAATCAAGGTGCCAGAGTCAGGAGGAAGACTGGGGAGAAGGAAATGCCAAAATGCCTGAAGTCCAGTGTCAAGTACCCACAGTCAGGGATGGTCTGGGGTGCCATGTCAGCTGCTGGTGTTGGTCCACATGTTTTATCAAGGGCAGGGTCAATGCAGCTAGCTATCAGGAGATTTTGGAGCACTTCATGCTTCCATCTGCTAAAAAGCAGAGGTGGTAAAAGTACTCAAAAGTTATACTCGAGTGAAAGTATATATACCTAAATAATAAAATACTTAAAATAAACAATATAATAAAATAAACTTAAAATAGACATGGTCCATAACATTAGCTCCATCAAACAGATGAGGAGCAAGATACTATTAACTAATTCAAAATTAATTCAAAAGCCATAACCACAATGACATATTACGTAACAATTAGTTAATAGTCATGTGCCTCAACAAGTAAAATCATACTATAATTTGCCAATTGTTATGATTAATGATGAATTAAACAGACAACTGAGAGTCGGAATGCATGCTTTGAATACATGATTTACATTATTAGTTAATGTAATATATTATTAGGGAATTAATGATGTCATATTTAATTAATAGCAATTCATATATTACTTAATCTATTAATCATAGAGAATGTTCATTAGTTGTTGATGCAGTAATCATTAATAAATGGTTTAGTTCTTCATTAGTAATATATTAACTCATGATTATCTGTGCATTAGTTAGGCATGAATTATAATAGTGCACCTGTATTGTAAAATGTTACTGATGTTTTCATAGTAAATTGTGTGCCGCAAAATAAAAAAGCTGGGGAAACACTGAGCTAACGTTAGTGTGGCAAACCTGACTTGTCAGCTTTTCCAAGTCTATACCCGACTGGATCATCCATGACCGACCAGACCGGTTTGGAAATCAAGTGTAATAAATACTTAATACTTGGAGCGGGCATGGGGAAATGTATTGGAGTAAAAAGTAAACTTTGCCTTTAATATTGTAGTGGAGTAAGAGTAAAAGTAGATGCAAATAAAATATACTCAAGTAAAGTACAGATCCCCGAAAAAAATACTTAAGTAAAGTATCAAAGTATTTTTACTTGATTACTTACCACCCCTGCTAAAAAGCTTTATGGAGATGAAGATTTCGTTTTTCAGCACGACCTGGCACCTGCTCACAGTGTCAAAACCACTGGTAAATGGTTTACTGACCATGGTATTACTGTGCTCAATTGGCCTGCCAACTCTCCTGACCTGAACCCCATAGAGAATCTGTGGCATATTGTGAAGAGAAAGTTGAGAGACGCAAGACCCAACACTCTGGATGAGCTTAAGGCCGCTATCGAAGCATCCTGGGCCTCCATAACACCTCAGCAGTGCCACAGGCTGATCGACTCCATGCCACGCCGCATTGAAGCAGTCATTTCTAACCAACTATTGAGTACATAACTGAACATAATTATTTGAAGGTTGACTTTTTTGTATTAAAAACGCTTTTCTTTTATTGGTTGGATGAAATATGCAAAAAAAAAAAAATTAAATAGGAATTTTGGGTTTTCTTGAGCTGTATGCCAAAATCATCAGTATTAAAACAATAAAAGACCTGAAATATTTCAGTTGGTGTGCAATGAATCTAAAATATATGAAAGTTGAATTTGTATCATTAAATTATGGAAAATAATGAACTTTATTGCAATATGCTATTTTTTTTAGAAGGACCTGCAATATAAGTATTCAGATTATATTATAGGTGTGTAACAACAAGTAACAATCAAAGGACAAAAAAATAAAGTGTATGTCTATGATATGACAATTTGACGGATGTTTAGAGACACAGACCTACTCGACACATGCAAATCAATCTCAGTCAATCGATGTGAGATAGTTGAGCTTAAGTTTAGCTTGAGTTTGAGCTTAAGTTTAACATATGTTGTCATATAACAATACAGTTCTATTTTTCAAAGACATTCCTGTTGGAAATAATAACAGGTGACAGAAATATGGTGAACTAAAGTATGCAGGGGAAATGATTCATGTTGTTAAGAAAATTATTTCACACTGTCTGGTGAATCAAAAGAAAAAAAAAATTTATGGAGGAGTTTATCATATGGCAGAATAAATGACAGATTTGCTGTTTGTCATAGTAGACAATATAATGTAAACTTGGTGTGATATTCACAGCCTACTTAATCGGCTTGTGTTGTGGCAAAACATTCAAGGGAAGTGACATTTTCACAGACAGAAAGTCAAAAGTTGCTTTATTATTATGCTTGGAAGAAGATTAAATGAAATGCAGTATTATATATATATATATATATATATATATATATATATATATATATATATATATATATATATATATATATATATATATATTTTTTATTTTATTTTTTATCACATGCATTGGTTCACAGGTTCATTTCTCAGCTTTATATATTAAGTGTGAATCTAAACAGGTGTGATGCACACAAGCTGAGACCAGATTCTCATTCTGCCTGTGAGCAGATCACCAATTTTACATAATTTTTCAGGAAGTTCAGGTAAACTTTGCAATTTACATTTAACAGTTAGTGACTCACTTTAAAAGTAATTCTGTGAGCAAAATCATAATAAAGAGTATGCACCCTTTTATGCAATCTAAAATACCTTTTCATAATGCAGTGCTAAATGGATAAATAGCCTGGGCATCACATCCAAAGAGAATTTAGTCTGCTTTTCAAACAGCAATCCCTTTGTTATATTGTGTGTGTGTGTGTGTGTGTGTGTGTGTGTGATTAGGCCTCTGCCACATATCCCTTGTGCTACAAGTGAAATATGAATTAAATTATCTCCAAAAGAGAGAGAAAGCAAGAGAGTAATAAGAACACATTTGTGGCATCATTTCAGGGCACACGGAATAAGATTTGGTCTCCAGACTCACCCGGCCTTGGTGATGCACGGTTCCAGAATGGACACAGCTGAGGTCAGTGAGGCGAGAGGAGGGGGCCACTAATGCACACTTTGGATTTATTGTTTTAATTAAGTGCTACGGCATTTCATCATAAACTGTTTATGGACATAAGTCCACCGGTGCAAGCTATTGTGCGAGGGTGGGGGGATGGGGGGTCGGGCTGAGGAAAACAGCTTGTTTTGTTTGAAAACCATTTCAGTGCTCTGTTCACCGTAGCAGCTGTCAAAGTGTTTCATATCTTTGATACATTAAGTATGTTTTGACATGAATCATAGATGACTAACGCACTTATTGCCACAGGTCAGATGTGGCACTGCGCAGCCCCCCACAGTCCTCCAACCACAAATCCTTTCGAATGACTCCAGGTTGTTGTGTTTATTTGTCTGACTCCTCTGTATGTTTTCCAGATGACATGCATGCTGGGGAGTAGATATTGACGGCAGCCTAAATGTGACAGTTGTGTTTGCTGGATGACGTGCGAGGAAATACAAGTTGTTCTTGCAGCTCCTGGCCAAATTCACCGAAGAGCTGAGATGGAGTCAAGGAATAGCATTGATGTATGATTAAATGTTTTGAAATGGCGTGTAGGGGGGGCTGGAGTGCGGTGTAAGAGATATATGGAGTGACACAATCTATCTAGACTAAGCTAGAGTAAATAAACACACAGGTCATTGACTGTGCATTATGCATTTAAATGGAGCGACATAAGGGTTGCTATCAGGGCTTGAGCCTTCTTGTCTGAGTGTTGTGGGCAAATGTAACGCCCCGCCCCACACCGGCACCGCAGCACTTGGTCAAATAGCACATCTGTCTTGTTCTTTGTGATTTCATTAGCTCTAATATCTGCACTTCCTATTACCCCAGCTGCCTCTCATTCAAAGGCACACAGGCTCGCTTCTCTAATGTAGAGTGACACGCGATATACTTTCACTCACACATTACGCGTTAGCCCGAAGCAAGGCCGCCTGCTCCTTTGAAAATGTTGGAATTAGGTTATTTCTATTGAAGTATTAAAGCAATTCTTCAGTTTAAGCTATTATTTCATAACTTTTTTCTCTCTATTCCTGGGTGTTTTTTTCCAGGCTGAGAGTGTGATTGAGAGGGAAACAGCGATTAGGGTTCCCATAACCTCCTTATTATCCTCTCTGCCCAAACAGAGCTCTGAGACTGATGTACTGTGTGAGGATGACATGATTATAACACAACAATCTGTTTCATTACTCTAATATCTCAACAACACCAGTCCGAAGGCAAGAGATTTTGTGCTGCGGTGTTGTCCTTTTCATAATGTAGTGAAGGTGATGGACTGTTCTTTTTTATCATTGATGTACACTTACAAACAAACTACCATTTTCAAGTAAGTGTTTTTGCCCATGGTAATTCCATATTAATACCATGCTATTCCATAAAAGTATGATCACCATCTCAATCAACATCATAAAACAAAGTCTGAATCATTCATTACAATGGTATGAGCTATGTCTATCGAGGTACGTGTGGGACCTGCAGGGGAATTGATTGAGTTGATGAAAGCTGATACATTTTATGATAAAAAAAACAACAACCAAACATACATAACATGTAAAACTAAATAAAATTGTTTAAAGTAACAATCAAAATAAAATACTAAAAATGTACAATAGTCCATCTAGTTTAGTCCAGTATAATAGCCAACAATATATTGTATAGGTCAAAATTATACATTTTTCTATGATTATAGATTATAGATGCAAAAAAACATTAGTATTAAGTAAATATCATGTCCCTTGAAGATATTTAGTAAAATTACTACCGTAAATGTATACAAATAAAAATATTATTATTAGTAATATGCATTGATAAGGACTTAATTTGGAAAACGTTAAAGGCATTTTTCTCAAGATTTACAAATAGTTGTATTTGTAATAAAAAACCAAACATCAATAGAAAGCGTATTTATCTATTTTTATATTATTCAAATGATGTATGAATTTAATGTTTATAAAAATTAAAAAAAATAAATAAAAAAAGCCTTATGTCCAGGGTCCCATCAGAAATGTATTATTTTATATGGCATACATTTACCAGGTTGGATGTCTCCTTAACACAAACAAAATTATGTCACTACATATTTCATTTAAATGTATTGTCAAATTAACATAAAAAACTATTTATTCAGCTAAAGCCTATATGAAAAACCATCAAACAATAAATAAAAAAATTTTTCTCATGATCCAAGTCAAAAATTTGTCAGTTAAAAAAACTTATATTCAAATAATAAAATATCTTGTTTTAAAAACAAAATGCATAAATCATACTGGGTGCATGGGAAATAGGCATCTGTGCATCTTTGTGCACAATTAAATGTCTTTTAATCCTATTTGTTTTTTGTTTTATAAAGCAACCCTCAAATAAGTGTGAATGAAAAGCATTGCATGATGGCACACATCATCTTAATTTACCTAAAACATTAAGTCGACATAAAAGTTCAGAAAAAGGCATGTAGGCCTATTTTGGGAGCATCTTGTAGCTACTCCAAATGTAACACAACAAACAGTTAGCTAGTGTAAACATATCACTTGTATGGGAAAATGTGCATTGTAGCCATTACCCTCACCCCCTCCATAATAATAATAATAATAATAATAATAATAATAATAATAATAATAATAATAATAATCTTAAAACACATATTAATAAAGTCTTGCTGGTGAGTATTATATTATTAAATACATTTTGTTTAGTTAAGAAAATCAATCAAGAGTGCATCATACTTATAATAAAGTGATAAACTCTCACTGGAAACTTTAAAAGAATGCCTTTATTTACTTATCTGTATATAAATGTGAGAGAAATGCTTAAGATGAATAAATATGTCAGTTTGTGAAATAAAGTGTGAATCTGTTATCCGTGTCCCCTGAGGAGAAAGTGATCCAAACTCCGTCTCAACGTGTCACTCACTCTCCATCCCAACTGAACTGACAGAAACATCGCATCACTCAACTGCTGTTCACGTCATGTTCAAAACTACAACAACAGTAGTGCCCGTCTCCTCTTCTGTCACCCTGCCACCATCATCACATCTCCACAAATCCACAGTGGCACTGCCTTCTCGCTGAGGGCTGCTCTCTCTGCCACTCACCGCCACAGACAGACGGCAGGTTCATTTCGGGTTGATCTCCGTTCATTCCACCTGAATCCTTCAAATTCAAGCGAGAGAAATAACAATCTTTTGGTCAAAAGGTCTTTTGATTGTTGATAGGTAAATAAAAAAGCGGTGTAGGAGTGATTCGAGCATCTCTAAATAAAACAAACAAACAAAATAAATAAAAAAACTCACCTCACTGACTGAAGCTGTAAGTTTTAAAGTGTCCAGTGGGTGGCGATATAGGTCTACGAGAACGTTTTTCCTCTCTGTCCAGGCATGACAAGCCTAGATGGGGATTCATTTATCTCCCCTTTGGTCCAAACACAAGAACACCTCTGTATTTAGCTCTGCGTTACTCGCACAATAACACATAGTATTTGTGTGCCACGAGAGGTCAAAAGAAGACAAAGCTATATTGTTTTCTCTTTTTGGGGGGTTCTCTTATTTTCAGTTTTTCCCGTGGTAAATTGATGTGATCCATCTGACCATGTGACTCCTGGAGCACACTCCCCGTGTGACCACTGAGGGCTAGAATTGCATTGTGGGTCTTTAGGCAATAAGGGACAATGTATGTCTTCCATTTTGCCTAGAGAACAAACAAAACATCAAACTATACCCCTCCCTTTCTCATATTTTCCCTCTCTCATACCTGCACTCTAAAATATGTCCTAGTCAGTTGGGGAAATGTCAGTTTGCGTACTGGTCTTGGTTGAGAAAACATTTGCGGCTTGCTGCTGGTCCCTCGGACTCCATTATTCAGCCCCCTGTAAGATTTCCTTTTCTATGGTGGCCATAACAAGTGTGTTTGGATTGCCTCTACTTGGCTTTCACGCTCTGTCTCCTGTAGGATATAGAATACGGCTTTGTTTTTTGCTATATAGGTAACACTTTATTTTAAGGTGACACGCACCCTGTAAATTATAAATACAAACAAGTAAAAATATAATTATATAACTTTGTTTTAATTAGAATTACATTTTATGAATTAAACAGCTCACACTAGAAAAATATGATAACAAATTAAACATGCATGTATTATGCAGTCATTTAAGACAACATAGAACCTTTTTGAGTCAAGAACCATACTTCTATTATTTTGAGTTCTATACCCATCTGAATGTTTTTCTTTCTAAGAATGTGAATGTGTTATATTTTCAGTCAAATACCTTTAAGACAAAGAACGACATCGTATTATTTTCAGCACGATAAAAAAATAATAATAATAAATTCTCAGCTTTTTATTTATTTCCATCTTAAGTGCCTCACTCCCATAGTTACACAGCCATGTTACAGTTTGATTTGATTGTTCAGGCATAAAACGCCATATATTTCTTTAGGTGGTAAAATTAATTACTTATTGATCAGTACTGTGTTGGACGAAATGAAATAAACAAAGGAATAAATAGCGCTGAGTCTCGGCACAGGTGTCTGTAATAATACTTGCAATCATGGCATTATGCTTAGCACTTTCTATTCCTCAGCAGTCATTAATATGGAGCTTAAGGGAGTGTGTAGCCAGCGGGTTTGCTGGCTGACCCAAGGCTGGGTTCAACTGAAAGCGTGTTAGTGACAAATTGTAACCATATGCCATATAGCCACAGGGCTCTAGCCACAGTTGGCCTCTAATGACCGATCTTGGACCAGGTTTTGGTGTAGGGCCTCCTGTAATCTTAATCAATATAGGAGAAAAGCACTTAAACTGACCAGGGATCTGCTGACATGAACACAAAGTGCTCATTGGTTTTTTAGACCCCCAAAGGTCCTGGGCTTTTAGTGGAGGGATATTTAGCCTAAGACATTTTGAATGGTTCTGTATCCTCTGTACAGTGAAAAGCATTTTGAATCGACTTGAATTAACTGCATGCCAGGTGTGACAAATCTGAATATAAATTAACTCAATTATGTCTCACTTTTACATGCAATACTCACAAATAAGCACACCTTTTCTTATAATCAATGCTGGTGTGTAAAGGGGATCTGACCGGGACAATGCTGCAGAAAGTTGCACGTTAGTTGAACATTTCTTGTGAATCTCCTTAAAGACACATCATTAACACATCAAAACAAGTCTGGCTGGATAATAAACATTTATTTATAGCAAATTATGGCCTATAATGTATCAAGCTAACAACATGCAACAACTAAGATTTATGCGCAACACTCCTGACATTTATTACATTTACTTAAGCTATTCACAAAGCTGAGCACTTTTTTGTACAAACCTGATTTTTTTATAGATTACACTTTATGATAAAATATGTTACATTAACAACATTCTGTGTGTTTTTGTTTTTGTGATTTATGGTCTCTATAAAATGTGTTTATTAGACTGGTGGATGTAATTAAATGGTGGAGTTTTAAGTGCAATATTCACCTAATGTAACGAAATAATGTGTGAAGATATTGGCTTGTAAAATGGGAATTATGACACAAGTCAAGGTGTCAGTGTTTTCTCTATGATAAATCTGTCCGTTAAATTGATGCCTGGACATCCAAAACGATGCAGCCTTTGTACTTCATAACAGATATGCAACCGCTAGATGCACTTTTGTTGTTTATCATTATCAACATCAAAATGCTGTTTAAAAATGCTAATGTTCATATAGTCACTTTTTTTGTGTTGTTTTTGCGACAAAGATTTGAAAGAAGCCTCTTATGCTCACAAACTCTACTTTTATTTAATCAAAAATACATGTTTCTTTGAAGAACATATTTGAAATAGAAATATTTTGTAACATTGTAAATGTCTTTGTTGCCACCTTTGAAAAATATAATGTGTCCTTGATGAATGAAAGTATTATATATTTACATTTACATTTATGCATTTGGCAGACGCTATAGTATATATATATATATATATATATAAAATAAAAGAAAAAACACATGCACAGTCAGACATATACATAATATATACATATACAGTCAAACATAATATGCTCATTGCTCTTTTAGTGTCTGCTCTTCAAGTCATGCTGCTTTATGCGCCTTAAAAATGCATATAAATAGTACGAGTGTGCAATGTCGTGGAATGTATACAACAAAACTCATTTTGGCGTGCATATGATACGCTGTTTTTTTGCGTGCATATGATATGCATTTTATGGCGTATTATACATACGAACCCCCCACCCCACCCTAAACCTACCCAAGAGAGCGTGTCATATATACGCCATAAAGTGCGTATCATATGCACGCGAAAAACAGCATATCATATGCCCGCCAAAATGAGTTTTGGCGTATACATTCCACGACATTGCACACTCGTACTATTTATACGCATTTATGTGTGATCGGGTTGGCCTTAAAGGTGTGGTTGCATGCGATTTCACTTTTTTAACTTTAATTAGTGTGTAATGTTGCTGCTTGAGCATAAACAGTATCTGCAAAGTTACAGCGCTGAAAGTTCAATGCGAACGGAGATATTGTCTTTTAAAGTTATGGCAGTTTTTTGCCTACAAAAATGGCCGGTTTGGACTACAACAAGCTTCTTCCTGGGTTGGTGACATCATAAACCCTTGCTAGTCACCGCAGATGTGACTTCTGCCCGTAATGGTAAGGGGCATGGCATTCCGGACAACCTGTGCTTGGCACTTCAGCCAATAAAAATACATAATTTGGCCATCTAACCAATCTAAGACCATTGCATTTTACGGAGGGATGGGATTCATAGAAGCACGAAGCAAATAAGCTGTTCAAAGAACAGTGCAGAGAGCAGTGTGGAATAAAGGTAAAATATAATAAAAATATATGCACCCCATAAACACAACTAAGCCTAAAAAAAACAAAGAACCACCCCTTTAAATGGGCTCTGCTGTTTTGGGTAAGGAGCACAGCGTGTCTCATGGCCCACACAAACAGATGTTTACTCTGTAAAATCTCAAAGCCAATCCTGCGGGTTGTCAA
Organism: Pseudorasbora parva; assembly: GCF_024679245.1. Taxonomy (NCBI): domain Eukaryota; kingdom Metazoa; phylum Chordata; class Actinopteri; order Cypriniformes; family Gobionidae; genus Pseudorasbora; species Pseudorasbora parva. Next base: position 29,096,642 of record NC_090172.1, read on the forward strand.
GGCCAGATATATTTATGGACAAGGGCGGCACGCAATCTCGAAGCCTTTGTCCACAAGTGAAGAAAATATGGTTTCAGTTGGTGCTTTCTGGCACCTACTGAAAGTAATGATTGATTATGGGCAGAGAAAGCCCTCTGTACTAATTTCATCATTGCTGACAAAATAAATAAATAAAAGAAAAAAAGGCCACATAAAATGTTGTTTTCCAGTGTCTATCTTGTTGGGTTATTTTCTCTATTTCTTTATTTTGTGAGAGTGTCAGGGAAAATTAATGTAATTAACTCACCCTGAGGCAGAGTGTTGCACTTGAAGTTTGTCACCCTGAAATTCTGTTATCTGGGAATGAAGGAGAAAAACACAATCCCCCCTCTGCTGTTATTTTTTCCCTCTCATATTGAATTTTTGCTCAGTGCTTGAATGTCTTGAAGAGGCACCGATGTTGCTGTCAGAGCTTCTGCTCTCATTTGGGCTGGAGGAGGCGACGCGTGCGTCAGCTCGGCTGAAATCACCACTAATACGTCTTAATGAGTAACGCTGAATGTCGCTCATGATTTGCCGTAAATATTTCCTTTGCTTAACTTCTCTCTGGCGGATAGAATCAAACAAACCATAAGTATCATCGGCACATGAACCGAAGTTATTTTTGGTGTCCAGCGGAGAGGAGATCCATCAGCAAACGCATCTTTGATGTTTGTCAAATGATCAGGAACTAGTCCTCCATATAACATCATAAAGCACAGACCTGTCCTGCATCAACCTCTGATGTGACAAAAAAGGTGTTGAACATACCAGTGTTGTCTGTAAATATTTAAACTTCACAAAGCATATTTTACTTTGAAAATCCCAGGTGCACAACCATGTGACAAATATTGCACAATGCATTTCTGTAGCGCATAAGAGTAAATGGAGATGCAAAACCGGACTCAAACTGAGCAGGAAGGTTGATCTTCAGGAGCAGGATTTAACTATAAGTGCTTCCAGTAAATGTCAGGAGGAAAGTGCAAATTTTGAGGCCGCTGGATCTTCGTGGTGGACATGTAGCAGTGACCTTGTTTCTCTGCTTTTTGTGTTAAAGTCCATTAGCCCGAGTCACCACCACACAACCGCCATTCGCTGTAACCCTAAACCTTTAATGCACACGGTAAAAGAGTGCAACATGATTACATTAAGAGCTGGACTGGGCCAACGTGACCTCTAACTGAACCAATGACCCCTCTGTTCGGGGTTTACAGATGCTGTGATTACCTTAATTTGACATCACCTCGCTAAAATTACCAACATTATCAACAATACTAGCATTAATAGATCTCACAGAGTCCTGTAAAATGCGGTGCACTGCTATCATTGCCTTTAACAAGGGACAGCTCATCCAAAAATGAACATCTTGACATCGTTCCAAACCTGTATGACTTTCTTCTGATATGGTAACACTTTACAATAACATATACAAGATACACTTTACACTAACAGATAGAACGATGTATTTGAATAGTAAATGTTCAAAAAAATAACACAAACTATCATTCATGCATTTTTCAGAGTTAGTTCATGTAGTTATTAACTAATGCTAATAAATGCTACCTTATTGTGAAGTGTCATTAAAAATACTTGTAATGGAATGGAATGGAAGAACATGAGTAAATGATGACAGAGGTTTCCTTTAATGGGTGAACTATCCCTTTAAGGAACTAGTTTTACCTGATCTAACTAAATTTAGTTTTGTTAACCTGTTTAAGTTGTTTCAGTAATGTTAGCAACAACTTTGATGTTGAGGTGTAAACGCAATGAAGTACATTTGGAGGTTAATATTTTTCTCCATGCACTAGTCTATAGGCGTGATTGTAGAATGTATTACATGTATTTACAAGTTATTATGAATAATTAGTGCATTCAATTGCATCAATTATCATTTAATATGAAGGGCATCATCACAGGGACTACATTCTTTGCCTTTGAAAATGAGCACTATTTCAGCATGATTTCATTGATCACTGTTAGTCTGACAAAGCCCTGATGAAAGCCGATACATCATAGACAGAGATGAATCCATGCAGGGCCTTAAAGGACTATAAACCTCAGAGGCTTATTTGAGGCCAACCTTATTCTAACCTTTGACCCCTGAGGCTGCATTCCTGACCACACATCCTGACCCTCACTCCTTACCGCCACTGTGGTGTATATACCACTTCAATTCAGCCAGTCTCTAGCGGGCTTTAAAATAGCACTGTGTGTAATTACACTATAGCAAAAGCAATATGTAGGGCACTGCCTAACTACAGGCTTTAAGTTTAATTAGCACTTAATTACCGACATTGCTTAACTGGTTATCCAGGAGGACTAGCAGGCATTAGCAGTGCAGAGATGAGAAGATTTGGAGAAAATATGGTGACGCAAGGCTGCGGTCCTACCATTAATGCTGGAGCTCTGGAGAAACAGTACGATTGTCTGTGCAGCATTTTAATGAATTTGTTATGTGTGGGTGAGCCGTACAGATTTATAGCGAAAAAAAATCACTTTGTGGAGGCATAACTATGAGGTATTATTCTAAGGTGTTGGTCAGTGCCTAACACCAGCATATGAGAAAGTGTGTGTGTGTGTGTTATATGATGCTGGAGGCTGAATGATAGGAGTGTGTGGGTGTGAGCGGCAAAAGAAAGACAAAAGGGGCACAGGACTGAATGTCATCCTGAAAATAATATAAATTAATTGGCTGGAGAAAATCAGAGAGGAAAATCTGCCCTGCTAGTAATTAGGTTCCAGATTAGTAATGACTGGTTTCTGAAAAAAAGAGGCAGTTTCACCATTTATTTATTTTATCTTTTTGGTGAGACTTAATTTGTAGTGAAAAAAAATCATATATATATATATATATTTTTTTAAAGGGCACCTAAACCTTGATTTTAATTGGGGTGAGTGGACAGGCTTGTACCATTGTTGGATATGTATACTGATACTGCTTGTGTATATATTTTTTCTGAGAATGAGAATTGTATCGGTAACTTGTTTAATTGTACAAAAAAAAAAAAAAAAAACTTGCAAACAAGATAGGTACGGTTATAGGATTTATCACATGCAGATGAACAATAAATAGAATTTGGATTTATTTTTTAATTATGTGGTTTTATTTTATGCATGAAAGTAAAATATATATCCTGATATGTAAACAAGACAAATATAAATATTGGCTAAATATAAAGTGCATCCAAATACATATCCTGTGTTGATCTAAAAATTGTAATAAATTAAAAAACATTTTTTAAATAATACCAAGTCAATATTAAAACAAACACATTTGTTACAGAGTATAATGTTAAGATTATTTTTACAGTGTATTACCTTACAGTATGGTACACTTAGCACTTTTTAATTTCATTGTAATGTTTTTACATTTGACCTGAAAGTGTGTGTGTGTATATATATATATATATATATATATATATATATATATATATATATATATATATATATATATATATATATATATATATATATATATATATATATATATATATATATATATATATATATATATCATTATATATATATATATATAATCAAAATAAAAAAATTAAATACTTTATGCGTTGCTTTTGAGTTTACATCACTGATATATGATTTGATAACATTTAATGCTGGCCCAACACATTTCAGTCTTTAACCCTACAGTGCTGCTCTTGATCCATGCCCAGAAACATACCAGAATAAACCGTAAAGGGTAAAAATAATAATGTATTTGTGAGACTGTGTATTTAGCTGCTTATAATTATTGTTTGTGATGTCAATAAGAATAAAAACCATAATACCAATAAAGTTAGTATTCATGTCATTGCCGGCTTCATGTGTAAAATAAAAAAAGCCACAGTACCTTTTCCCAGTCAGTATCACAAAGGACCAACAGATGGCGCTCTTTATCATCTCTCTCGGCCTCGTTCCTCCTGCATGCTGCCTGAGAGCGTCTCACAGCACGATGTTTGATTCGCAGAATGTAAGTCTTTGTTTCCAGTCTTTCCCTCCCGTTGCCCACCAAATCACACCAGATCCGCAGCGTTTCCACATAGAAGTGACAGATTATAGGACAAACGCCATTTCATATGTTGATGTGAACTCACATTTGCAATCAGGCTTTTAAAACGTAGTCTACTATATCAGCGGACATGCTTTGACTTTGTCAGCATAGTGTGTGAGAAGCATATGTGCTCCAACTTTTTACACAGACACTTAAATATATCCACATTTCTATCTCACACCATTGATGAAGTTCCAACAAAGAATAACACATGTACCATTATTCATATTCAAATAAAAGGCCTGTAAAACATTTCATAGCATTTGTCCCTGTTTAGAGGATTATTTGGATCGACATTTTCTAGGTTTTGTGATGGCAGTTCATCAGAACCTATTAAAATCATCAGGGAATGCTCAATTTAACCAAAAGGAGGGGAAAGAAGAATTTGTTATGAAGAAAATGTGATTTCCTTCGTCTTCCTCAGTCACCCCCTTTTCTCTTTCGATTTCTTCAGTCATTCTAATAGCATTTAGATGTGCTTAATTTGGCGTCCTTGCTCTAGTGAAAACAGAGACCTGGCAGGCAGGTGACACTTACATAACTTTAATCAGCCTCTTCATCAGAGGAAAGGGGGAGTGGGCGAGAGGAAAAGACTGAAAGAGGGAAAAATGGCTTCAGTGGTTGAGAACAGCTAGAAGAAAAGCTTCTGATGTAGCACTTGAAAGTAATGGTAAACATTTGACATCCTGCATCTTGGTTGTCAATAAAAGCCAGGCATGCTGTTTGATGTCTGCCGGCGGATCATAAATGGTTGAAGTCGCGGCACGCTCTCCATTGCCTTGTAGACCTCCGTTTGTCAATCATCTCATACTACACTTTTACCTCACCAAGAATGCCAGCTATTAGCACTTTGTTGTGGCAGGCACACGGTACGCAGTGAGAAAATTTCTCTGATTAAGGCTTAGAGTTTACATCTGCAAATATAAAGACCTGATCTTAAAACGTCTAGGCAGCTATTGGCTAACTGGAGTTTTCTCCCACATGCTTTCAAATAGATGTCCTTGTTTATTATGTCATGACATGCTATATATATATTTCTTTTTCTTTGAGTAAACTTAAGAAGTCATCTAGTCCTCTCTATATCAGATGAATTAAAAGCACCCTTTTCTTTTTTTTTTTTACTGTGAAAGTTACATGCTCAAAAGTTGCTCTTCCGTTGCTCATGGAGACTGGTAATTCTCAGTTGTGTATCGTCTTGATCTTAGATATTTCTCCTAAAATAGATATGATGAGTATACAGACATGAGTATATAGAACTTTAAAATAGTGGAACACAGACAATTTGGTTTGTAAAGAGTTTAGGAAATGTAAGAGAAACAATTGAAGACCTGTTTGTTTTTTGTTTTTTTTGTTTTTTTAGGTAAATGTTCATCTAAAGTTTAAACAAATGCATTAAGGTACTGTGGAGCCTCTTGTCATCTGAAACAACTCGTTCACTCATTGATACTACAGGCCTATACATGTGATATCTCGCTCAAGTATCTCAGGGAACAGGGTTTCCATATTCACAGATGTAGGAAAGAACGGATAAGCTGAGTGCATCCCCCACATTAATTGAGAATGATGGAGAAACGGGGAAAAGAATGAAGGGAGATAGACAAGGAATGATAACCTGGACTTGCCTTCATGCATTCATTGAGAGAATTAGAGAGAGGGACAGAGAAGTGAAAGGAGCGGCAGGAATGTGGCATCTCTGCTGAAATGCCGCTCATGTCGATAAGTCATTGACTGTGATTGACTGCCTTGCTTAGATTGCTTCTGTTCTACTGCTGGTGCAAAGATCTCTTCCTAATTCTTTTGGTAAAACACATAAGCAAGCAATCATTTTGCTTTATGTAGTTTTATCTATCTATCTATCTATCTATCTATCTATCTATCTATCTATCTATCTATCTATCTATCTATCTATCTATCTATCTATCTATCTATCTATCTATCTATCTATCTATCTATCTATCTATCTATCTGTCTATCTGTCTATCTATCTGGCTGGCTGGCTGTCTGGCTGTCTGGCTGTCCGTCCGTCCGTCCAACATTTTATCATATACAATTATTTCTAATTTAAACAACTGGCTGTAAATCACACTGGAACACATTGATCTATACTCTGAATAGAATAAACATATAACACAATTCTCACATTTTCAAAACCGAAAAAACACAGTTTAACAAAAGTACAGCAAAGTACAGGTCAACAAACCTGGACTTTAGCTGGTCCTGCACTTGATCCAGACCCTTTATATTGTCATTCAGTTTGTTTCTCCATTTTTGGGGGCTTTCTTTCACTTTCTATCTTCTGCTGATCAGGGAAGATTGATGTCTCTGTTTGTGTCCCCGGCTCTTTCTTTATAACGGCCTTATGAGTCGGCTGGCCAGCCGATAGTGGTGGCCCATTTGAGTTATGTCCCCAGATGTCTGAAGCCGTCCGAACCAATGGGTTTTCACCCACCCTTAGCCTCCGCCAAAAACAAAGAAATCAAGACAAAAATGTGGAGAAAATGGGCACGAAATGAAATATTGGCAGCAAGATGGCCGCCAGGCTTCTTTACAGAGTGTTGTTCTCTTTCATGTAAGTGAAGGTAAGTGTTTGTTGTATCAAAACAGTTCTCTTTTATTTTTTGTTTGGAATAAAGTGGTGATTATATTTCTGTAAATAAGCAGTGTCTTAAAGGGATAGTTCACACATAAATTAAAATTGTCATTGTTTACTCACCCACACGTTATTCAAATCCTGCATGACGTTTTTTTCTGTGGAGCACAAATTAAAGTTGTTCCAGCGTTTTTTTTGTCCAATATTACATAATGCAAACCTCGAGAGATGTCATGACACTTGATTTACAAGAGCCAGTGAGGTTTAACGTTTGCTTACATTAATGACTTGTTGACGATTACAGTACTATAAAGTTTTACTAATCATTCAAATTCTATAAGAAATAAGTCCACATTACAACTCCAACGATAAGGACACAGGAGAACGATATAATTTGAATCACTTGGAATTATTTTTTCAAGCTAATGAAGGATGAAAACATTGCCAGTCAATCAGAATCCATCCTGGTTTAAAGAGCTCTGCATTTAAAGCTGCAGATGGCATACTTATAATAAACAATATAACTGTGTGGACGCTAATTTAGTTATCGTTAAAGTTATATTTATATTTAACATCTTTGGTATGAACTGGAATTAAATGTTTGTTTTGCCATGCTTGATGTAGTCTTTATATGTTTGATTTAAGAGTATATGATCAACAGATTAAAATCTAAGCCTTTATTCAAAGTAATACAATATTAATGAGCCAGTTATGTCATGTGGAAATGGATATATGGACAAAAACATTCTCAAAATATCTTCTTTGTGTTCCACAGAATAAAGTCATGTGAGATTGGAATGAAATGAGGGTGGCCATTGTGTACCCTTTAACTTAATGTGAGAAATGCATATGTCTGAAATTTAAGATGCATGCATCTCATGGATGAATCCTTCCATCTTTACTGTGATGTATTGAGGCAGTGAGGGGGAGTCTATGGTTTTGGGTGGTAGACAGCAGCCAAGCTATTTTAAGATGCCAAATAATTAGGGCTGTTTGTGTGACCTGTTTTTTCATAGGTGGCCTCTTCATATGAACCAAGTGAAGAATTTCTGCCCTCCTTTAAGGTTTGTCTTCGCCTATAAAAGTGCGTATGTATGCACAAAAAAAACAACAACATTTCTGTTCCAAGAGTGAGATGGCGTGCATCTATGCCAGTTTCTGTTCGAGATGAATATGTCGTGTACATATGCACTTGCTGTGTGGTCATAATTTTTGTAGTGCATGGTGCTGGATAATTGCGCGGTGGACATTGCAGCCTATGCATGCCCATGCATCTATGTGAGTATGTGTGCAGTGCTCTGTGTATCTCTCCGTCTCGGAGATGCCATTGTTTAGCCTCTGGAGGTTTCATTAAGGCCTTGGTGTTCTGAGGTAAAAAGTCATTCATCTCTCCTGTTGCAAAGTGCCAGCACTACTCTTTGTCCCTCTCTCTGTCTCTCTCTTTTACTCTCTGTTCTCATTCCCACTCCCTCTGTCCCTTCCCAGCATCCACCACTCTGAGATGGGAAATAAAAAGAGGGATCAGACAGACCACTATGGCCTGTTTGATGTGTGGCAGACTGACTTGTCTAATGAACCCAACGTCTTGCCTCCACGTTTTTCCAAACGCTCATTAATTAGCCCTGTCAAAACTCCCTCTGCCCTCTTTTTTCAGGAGGGGGGATGGCTTCAAGAGCTTGAGTGGGATACCGTTAATTAAAAATATATCAGATAAAGACCCACGAGTGCTAATCGTGATGCATTAACCCTTGCTTACTGACAGCGAGAGTTGAACCGAGCCGTCCAAAGCTAGATGATCCCTTTTGTCCTAAAGTTCCAACGCATTGAAGTTTCCAAGGCCGGCAAAGAGAGAAAAAGCTTTGATTTAATTGCATATGTCCCATTATCCCAGCCCTAACGAGAAGACTTGACAGTGCTTTCAAATGTTTTCGTGAGTGGAGGCTGTGCATTATGAAAAGAAGTGCAGATCTCCAGTGACAGAAGGAGGAGGAAAAGCGCAATCAGCTTGGAGCTCACCGGATCGGTGAGGCTGGTCCAGGTTGATCTGTGCTTGGTATCTTGGTCTTATCCACAGCGCTTTTGTTCCACTGATAGAAGGAATATTAATAACTTGCGACTGCTTGTTTGAGTTACAGTGTGCGGTTCGCTGTCGCTTGAAGGCTTGTGGAACACACATTTCACAAGTCAGACTCCCTCTCTTGGCCGAGTCCCCATCTCTTGTTCAAATCAGTTTGATCATTTAAATAATTTGGAGGTAATCATGTGCTTCCGCAGAGTCTTAAGTTGGGGGTTGGCGCGAGCAATGGGAAGCTGGGCAGGACCAGGACTTGTTCCAGCATGTTCTCAGGCTCTCTGGAGTGGAGAGAGCTGCAGAAAGAGACAAATGGGGACAGAGGGGCCAGAAGCCGGCCCAGGCCTTCCCATGCAGAACTCTAATTAATTTTGTGCTGTGTTTGAGAATGGATTGTGGTCATTGCTGTTTCTAATTTGTCATCCGTTTCATTCAGCCCCCTCCCTCTGCCCAGCTCTTAAGAGTAATGGTCATGCGTGTGCTGTACACATGTGTTAGCATGAATCAGACACACTCGTGTGTGTTGCTAGATTGGGTCTTTTGCATGTATCTGTGCGTTTAACGCGAACCCTCCAAGCTGATATACATGGCATTTAAATCTGTAAATGTCTCTGAGAAATCTAATTATATGCAGATTTTTTTTTCTTTGTTTTGTGCCAAAAACTGACCGGTCATAAATGTTTAATGAAAACAGGTACAATAAATTACATACAGAATGACTTTAAATAGCAGAAGGTTTTCAAAGGGAAAGGGAGGGGGTGTCTCGCATTCCCTTTATTTCTCTGCACACCTGCTGTTTTTTGTGCATGAATGAGGCTAATGTCACTTTAAGAAAGCTTGTCAGGCTCCGAATGAGTAAAATTAATGAATTTGATTATAGCTTTGTCTAATAGCTTGTGTATCAGCGTTTCCTGTTTTTAATCACTACTGCTAAAGCTTACAGCCCAGGGGCACGTTTTTAATTCTTCCTCTCTTCTCAAGCCCTACTAACAAAAGTGAAAGAAAAATAATAATTGTTTGGTTCAGATTTAATAACAAGCAATAAAAACCAACCAACCACATTTTACCATTTCACTATTCAATCTCCTTGCCGTGCTAATATTAGATATTTTTGTTCCCTTATGTTTCTTTTTTTCCCCCTAGATTACAAGTGATGATATTGAACATTTTCCTCCGATAAATATTTCAGTTTGCTTATGAAAGGGAGCGAAGGTTGTCACACGAATATGGAATGATATTTTCTTCATGCTTCATTATCATCGGCCGCTTTTTGTAATGACAGCCCAGGCGATAGAATATTTACGGAGGCTTTTTTTCGGTGGCTATTTAGCCCCAGCATTAGTTCTGAAGGGCACCTGCTTCCTCTGTCTGCTTGCTCTTTTATAACTCAGCTACTGACTGGAAAGATACTTTGTAAAGGCATTTGTTTCACTCTGTGTCTGTCTATCTATCTATCTATCTATCTATCTATCTATCTATCTATCTATCTATCTATCTATCTATCTATCTATCTATCTATCTATCTATCTATCTATCTATCTGTCTGTCTGTCTGTCTGTCTGTCTGTCTGTCTGTCTGTCTGTCTGTCTGTCTGTCTGTCTGTCTGTCTGTCTGTCTTTCTTTCTTTCTTTTTTTTTTTGGAAAGATGTACAAGTTGAGTGTCTTGTGGGTTTTGTTTAACTTTACATTTTGTAAAAGTTTAGATGTAAGCCCACCTTATCCAAAAAAGGTCTAAAAAGAAGAAAAGAAACTAGAAGCAACATTAGGAGCCAAATTAACTTTGTAGTTGCCAAATCACTTTGATAAAGATTATTAAAAAAAAATATTCAAAAAGTATTCAAAAGTGTGTTTAACTTTTAATAACAATAAGTTTGTTGTTATCTTCTGTTTATTAGGGCAATATAATTATCACTGTTTTGTAGAAATGTTTCTGCCTTTTGAAAAATAAAGGTAAATGTTGTGTTGTTGACTAGAGTGCCAAATAGTGTCAAAAGTAGTGACCGCGATACCAAATCGGTACTGAAATTAAAAAATGTGCCGCTTAGAGCGCTGTTGAGCTGTAATCATAAACACCTCTGACTGGTCATTGGCTACAATGATCAACACACAGGAGCATTTAAATGCACACGGAAGTGTAAGTAAGGTGGGAGCGGGAGCGGGAGCGGGAGCGGGAGCGGGAGCGGGAGCGGGAGTGGGAGTGTTTGAAAGCACAAGCAGGCGTTGACCAGCGGACCTGTAGGCTGATAGACGCCTGCATTCAAACGTTATGTGTGTATCTGTGTAAGCGCTCTGTGAAAATCGTCATTGATGTATATTTGCAACATGTTTGTGAAGTGCTAATCATTGTAGCCAATCACAGACATATTTGATGATTGTGTGAGCACAATGGCCTGTCAGAGGTGTTCATGAGTCCGCTCAACAGCGCTCAAAGTGTCACATTTGTAAAATTTCCGTACCGATTGGTATTGCGTTCGGTACTTTTGACAACACTAGTCCCAAACAAAGATTGGGACTAGTCGGTACCTGGGTCGGGCGATGGCCATGTTGGTGGTCCAAGAACGCCACCTGTGGCTAAGCCTGACAAATATGAGAGATGCAGACAAGGTGAGATTCCTGAACGCCCCAATCTGTCAGGCCGGCCTCTTCGGCAATGCTATCGAGGACTTTGCCCAGCAGTTCTCGGTGGCCCAGAAGCAGACTGAGGCTATCAAAAACATCCTGCCCTGGCAACCCGCTGCTGCCTCCACCTCGTCGCCAGCCGCAGCTCCACCGTCTGCTCCTCGCCGAGGGCGTCCCCCGGCGTCCGCCTCTGCCTCCGCCCCTGCCAAGCCCAAGCATCAGCCTCCACCAGCAAGGCAGGGTGCTGGGCGCAAGGGTGGCGCCCAACCCGCCCTCCCCTTCCAGGGCGCTAAGTCGGCCGGCAAGCGCAAGGGGAAGCGACCCTGAGACGGGCAGCCCAGGGAGAAGAGGAGCTGCACTGAGGGAGATCATGTCCGCATCCCTCCCACACCCCCTGGAGGAGGACCGGGGGGCCCCGACTGGTACTATAACACCGTCAAGGTGGTCTACGCTCCCCTCGCATGTTCCAACTCGCCCGCCACCTGCTCCTGTGGAGTCAGAAGCAGCTGAGGTCGCTTCGGGCCATTCATGTCCCAGGTGCGCACAACCGGACAGCCGACGAGCTCTCTCGGCAGCCAACACCTTCGGGAGAGTGGCGACTCCACCCCCAGGCAGTCCAGCTGATATGGGACCAGTTCAGGGCCACACAGGTAGACCTGTTTGCCTCTCCGGACTCGACCCATTGCCAGTGGTACTATTCCCTGACCGGGGGTACCCTCTGCACAGATGCACTGGCGCACAGCTGGCCCCAGCGCCTACGCAAGTATGCGTTTCCCCCAGTGAGCCTTCTTGCACAAAGGAGGAAAAAGAGGAGCAGGAGTCTTGAATAAGATGAGGAGCAGGTCTTGCTAGTTGCGCCTTACTGACCCAACCGGACCTGGTTCCCAGAACTAACTCTCCTCACGACAGCCCCTCCTTGGCCCATTCCCCTGAGAAAGTACCTTCTTTCTCAGGGACGGGAGCCTGGAAGTGTTCCGTTTAAATAGATGTTTTATCCCATTATCACTATCCTCGTCAGAGCTCATTCAGCATCTAGCGCACATTCACTATCTCAAACATATTCTCCAAACTATCATTTTTAACACCCTAAAAATCAATGTTTTGATCTCTGACGGTGTCTTCACCAGAGCCACCATTACATGAGAGTGAAACTTATTGAACTTCCAAGCAATAAACACGCAGCATAAGCGCCAATCGGATTCCAATGATAGGAATGCATGGTTGAACTTTATTTTTAATGAAGATCCAGACATTGCATGTTTGTTTGCTTAATTTCACTATGGATTTGTTTGTAAACAAGGGACTGGGTTTGCAGACAGGATGAGATTTAAAAAAAAACCCGATGCTGTGCCTTCTATATTGGATCTGATAGGCAACACATTTGTGTGTAAAAAATGTTTCATGTGTGATAGTATTCAATTGTTACAGATTGTTTGATATCTACTGATTATGTGTAAAACTAAACATAATTTATCACGCTGTCACAGGCTGGAGTATCCTTTGTATTTGAGGTGTTGTTGGTTCATTGTCCTGCGATTCGGGATCAACATGTATGGTACTCAAACATGCATGGGCCAGGGCTCACAAAGCCAGATGTCCCAAAGGTAATGTTTTCCAGTCGGGCTACTAAAATGGATCACTGGCTTAAATGATTGGCTGTCTTAAATAGTGAAATAACATTTATTTTTTGATTTAATTCACTCTTTTACTTTTTTGCGTTGCTCACTCTCTTGGCGTTTACTTCCAAGTTTTTTGTGTGGCACGCCCATAAAAACCAAGGATTCTATGAGAGAGGCCCAAAAATGTTTTTGAATTTAAAAACCATGCAAATGACATACGTTGACCACAGACAACAGTATAAAAAAGCCAGTTCTTTAAGTTATAACTGTAAACTATTCACTAAATGAGTGTCTCATTCAAAATGTTTTGAGTTTTCCTAAATCTCATGACTGAAGAACCTTTTCATAAGTGTTTTCAAAATAGTTTCCTGACAGTCAGTAGAAACTGTTAAATTTTCACAATTATTAGTATTATTATTATTACTTCGTCATATTTGTAACATTTTAGTAGCAGGCTGAAGGCCTGTTATATAGGATTGTAGGGAATTCATACTCTTAATATACTTTCCATTGCCTCTTGTCCAATATAAAATAACTACAGACTAGGGGCTTTCCAGTATCATGACACAACATAAATGATCAAAGCCATTAATGTTCCAATGTTTATGAAATGTTTAAAGTTGCTTAGAAGTGCAGTTGGATTTGGCCATCTGACATTAACATTATGAGACTTGTATTAAAGTCCCTAGAATAAACTTTTGGTACCTTATTTTAGGTCAGTTCTGTGTGCTCAAATCATTACTTGTAACCTTTCACCCTTATTCCACTCTTTTATGGACAGACACACTTTGAAGGATCGTATTTTTGGCGGAGCACTTTCTGAAACATTGTTGAGCTTTATTTATCCTCACCGCCTCCCACCTGGCTCTCTCCATTGCAATATTTGCTGCTCTCAACCTGGGACATGAGCCTAGCTTGATCCCTCAGGGTCATTGTGTTTCTGACTGTGTGTGAGTGAGAAAGAGACTGAGAGGATGTGGGAAGATGGCAGAGTGTGTAGGTAAAAAATGTCAAAGGTGTCTCCATGAAAAAGAAGAGCTAGAGTGGAAGTAGATGGGTGCTTTGTGTGTGTGTGTGTGTGTGTGGGTCTCACAGTAAGTGCACATACATCACTCACGCTCTCCATCCCACAAAAATGCCATCTGACATCTCTCTGTCTGATTATGTGGGCACTTTGCGGGCATAAATATTAATGCCACTCCATTTTATTCAGGATGTTGGCCTTTCACTGTGATAGGACACAGTCAGCTGTTTAAAATGGTATTTGTGTATGAGGGTGTGTTTGTGTGAGAGGTTAGGAGAGGGTGGAAATGTCATCATGTGTGGTATACAATTCAGTGCAGAATCTGAGACAGCCAGCCTTTACTTTGTAAAGGAACACCAAATACAGTAGATGGAACAAAACTACTCACAGCCCTTAGCCCTGAAACAAAGAGATGATCTAAGACTTTAGTTACATTGACTTTGCCATCAAGAAAGCAGTGATATGTGCAGTGAGCCAGTGAAACACTGCAGAGAGGTGAAAATAATCACCTGTTAGTGCTCTACAAAGTGGACTTTACAAATATAACTGTGTTTTAGGTGAAATCCAATAAGCTGTCCATGACCATACAGAAAAAAGAAAAAAAACTTGTCTTACTCAGTAAAATACTAAATGTGATAAATTGTGATTTAGATGCTTTGGTTTGCCCTAGCCATCTTCTCATTTAAAGCCAGGAAATGTGAGACTAGATCGCTGTTGTGTTACTTATGTGCAGCGACAGCTTGAGGTTGTCTATGTTTAGGACTGTAAGTAACAAACAAATGCTTTAATTGAAATTGACGAATGTTCAGGAACAATTTTAGTATTGCTATAACTGCATGCAAATCTGGGTTTGAAATAATTATTCATCCATATTATTCAGGATTATTATTATTTTTTTTTTTTGATGAATAGAAAGAAAGAACAGCATTTATTTTAAATAACCTGCAACTCTTTTTTTAATGTCACTCCCACGTTTGATCAATGTAATGTATCTTTACTGAATAAAATAATCAATTTCTTAAAAAAAAAAAAACATTCTGACCCCCTATTCTAACCCAAATCTTTTGAATGGTATAGTCTATAAAAGGATTTGCTGTAGGCTTCTCACAACACACCCCTTCTATTCTGTGTTGTATGGCCTTGTTGATTTATATAATAGGACTAGGAGTGAACTAGTTTGGTCTACCTTCACTGTGTGGATGTGCAGGTATTGTTGGGTACTTCTGTAAGCATCCAGGTCTTTTTTTTTATAAATATATATATATTTATATTTCAAATTCAGGCTGCATTTTCTCATTCTAAGGGAGTGGAGCAAGGTCTTGAAACCTTTACAGACAACAGAGAGAGTCTTTGTTGATAAAGACTATACACATCTTGTGCACACATTAGGTTCACACGGGACAAAGAGCCAAATCCTTGTGAGAAACCCCTCTTCCTGTAAAGGTGGTTTTAAGGTTACAGTGACACCCCCTTCCCCCCTCTGTCTCTCTCTCTTGCTCGCTCTCTATTTTTCTCACTATAAATAATGCTTATTTACACACTCCACCTCAGAGTGTTAGTGGCTTTTAGGAGTCAGGTAAGACCATGAGGAGTTTACACATGGACCAGAACAGCTCCACGACCAGGGGCACCAATCACAGAAATCTTTTTAACCCACAGCTGTAAATAATGTGTTTAAATGTTCTGGTTCTGATCACGAATGGTCTGTTGCCTGCTAACGATTACATTGGTCAACCCAATCACGAAGTAACCAATCTATCAGGATGTGCTATCAATAATGTAAGGTTAGGGTTTTAGGATTCTTCCAATCCTAATTAAAACCAGCTGAACCACCCAATAAAGTTCTTCAGGATTACTCAAAGCTTCCACTAAAGTGTGTCGGGGTTCCTTGGGTGTCTCCAATCCTACTCTTAAGGGTCAGTGTCCTGATGTGGCCTATTTCACCAAGCCAATTTCCAGTGGATACCTGGTAAGTTTGAGTTTAGTGGAGTTTGAGTTTATTTTTATTTTTATAAGGATCTTGTGTCGACTCTCTCATGATGAATAAATCAAACTGATGCTCTCCATTCTGTTGTGTGATTGGCTGTTTGTCACACTTTTACACTCATAAACTCTGGACCAAATCCTACATTGACAGAAAACATTTATGATGATTGTTTTAAACCCAGTGCACCTGACTGAAGTCAAGTTAGATTTGTTTGGTTTTGGCAACCCTAAACCTACTCTGAAACTCAGAGTTTGTTAAACAAGATTCATTTAATAGGTAGTAGGCAATTCATGTAGTAGGCAGTCAGTACTGGGATTGACATGAGCAATTTAATCTTTGTGGAGTTTGCACTTAATGGGTATGAGTAATAAAATCTCTCTGTAGTACTTTATCATATCACATCTTAACATGCAGAGTCACTGTAGGGAAAGCTACTGTAAACAATATATATTTTTTAAATGTATTTATTTAAATTATATTTAATACTTTATTAATTTAAATTATTATTATTATTTTTATTTATAACTTTTTTGTTTGAGACAAAATGGGGATTTTAAAAGATTTCACTTGTCAGAATAAAATCGGTAGTTTTTGACCTCTTGTAGAACATGGGGAGTCCATTTATGGCGTGGTGCTTGTCAGCAGTGATGTGTTGACAGGACAGAAAACTTTACAGTTGGATTTTGAGGTTTTAGTCTGGCACAACATGAGTGATACCAAAGTGCACATAATCATGTGGCAAATCCCTCAGCCCAGTTATGTAGGGCACTCAAATCAGCATCAAACTAAGTAGTTGACTTTGACTTGGTGGTCTGGAAAACCATTAAAAAAGAAATGGAATGGACACACTTTTTGTGCTGAAAAAAAATCACCTGAACCAACCATGGGTAAGCTTTTACCTTTGAACTGACATGAAAGGAACAGAAAATGACTAATGCTTAAATAACTGTATTTTTAAAGGAAGACCACCTCTGTGACAGAAGTGTTTTGACCACCCCTAACCCAGCCTCTCCCCTGTGGCAGTCCTGCAGCCTTCTCTTCAGGTCATCCTCTCCTCTGAAGACCATCTGTGAAGCATTTCCCTCCATTCATTACAACTGTCCAGGGAGGCTTGGTTTTTTTGGGGGGCCGCTTCTCCTTGTATTGTTCCCTGTCCTCTTGTTTGCATGGGACACAACATATCACAGGTCTAAGACTCTTATTCACAGAGTTGCTTATGTCTTTACCTACCACATGCCGACATCTCGCCGAGAGATGGAACGACCCTGACACCATTGCACCTACGTTAGTGAAATCCAGATCGATTCAACCCCATTTTCCTGCCGTACCAAAGCATGGGATTTGTTTTGTAAGTCATAAAGGGAAATGGGAGAGGGCGTCGGAGAGACCGAGACACAACAGAATTGAGTATACTTCTCCAGAATGCCCTGGGTTATCAGACTCATTAATCTACATGTCATGGGCAGTGGATGAATAATTGTATGTGGAATTTATCTGCCAACGTGATGCGAAGTTGCTCATCGTCTTCCCCTGCGCCTGCAACCTACGCTATGTGCTTGGTCTTTTAATTATTGTATGCTTTGTCTTTGCCGTCTCTGGTCTTCAGGGGAAACGAGGGCTGAAATGTGTTATTCCTGCATAGAAGGACACTTTATCCTTAGTGTGACACTGATGTTTTCCTAAAACAAGGATAAGAGAGAGTCCTGATTGATCTCAAACAAATAACAAAACAGTTCAGCAATTTTTAATGTAAACCTATTACTAGAGTCATTGAATTGTTTGTAATATTTCGGTATAGATATATGTTATAGATTTTGACTGTAATACCATTGTTCTTTAATTGCCGCATGCCCATATAGGGTGGGGGGAAGTTGGAACTAATCCCAGCGTTTTCTCCCAAAGGCAGGAGGACACCCTGGAAAGGGGGCCTGTCCATCACAGGGTTAAAAGCACAATATATTTGCCATATTGGTTATCGACCAATATTTGAAAAAAAAAAAAAAAAAAATCATTCAATTATAAGTATATAAATAAAATCAATTCATCACTTGATATTGGATATTTAATTGTGTATGCTCATTTCTTCTAATTTTAAATGTAGGTTATTGCTGTCATATAACACTGATTTTAACATATTTTTATAACTATGCTGTGCATTATAATTTTGAGAAGTCTATATTTAATTAATTTACAAATTTTACTTTTTTTTATGAATTTAGACAAATTGTATAACATTTTATTTCGGCCATGGAAATGATTGTTGGCTTATCTGTATTATACAACATTTTTATATTGGTGCGTTCCTAGTTTGAGATGGTTCTGGAGGATTACTCATGTTCTGTGATAATTACTCCAAAGGACTTTTCACACTTTAATTAGTTAACCCTGGGTCATTCTAAATCCTGGGTAAACTGAATACTGGGTTATCTTGCTTCACATTTAACATTGCTTATAATTTTCCTGGGATAACAATTATTCCTCGGTATTCATAAACAGATATTGTACACAGTGTTGCCAGATTGGGTCGATGATTTCCATCCCAAAAGCTCACAAAAACCTGCCCACTATAGGAAAACCCCATACAAAACATTAGAATTTTAAGCACCATTTTCATTTCCTAGGAAAACAGATTAAAACTTAATTAGGAAAGAGAATTAGGAAAAAAGTGCCCAATATAAGTGATTGGAATAAGCAACATATTGCAGACATTTCACACTCGTTCATTGATACATACTGTATGATAATCCAGCAACAAAAAACAACAACAGTGTGCTTGCCTTTGTGTTGCACTTTAACAGTCAGAACTAAGGTACGTCTTTCGTGAAGTACATTTGGAGCCTGCACATAATACAGAACTTAGCACAGTCAAACCTAGGGGTGTAATGATTTATTCATTTTCTCGATGCAACGATTACAAATCCTGACGATGCATATGCATAAATCTTGAAACATGTATTTTGAAGTGCTTTTTGATTATTCATTTCTACTACATGCGTGAATTAATTGTGCTGCGTCATCCGCACCCTCACAGCTCTCCTTCACAGACAAGCACTAAGCTCAAGTTTTAAGGAAATGGATCATACCTAAAACTCTGCTTATTCAATGATGCACATTTATTGCATGGACGGCGCAATCACATTTTTAAGTGTTTTAAATGCATATGCACAGTTCTGATGAATGATACATGAAATTTAACTTATGTCGTTTAACTGAATATACAAAAGAAACTGCTAAAGTAACTACAACATTACCAACACTGAAATAAGAGTTTGTGGTTTATATATATTAATCAGAGGCACGTTAAAGATGCGTCCGATATAGCAACACCAGCGCGTTTACTTCAGAATCATCATAAGAAAAATGTTCCGTAAAGAGAACAAAGAGGGCTTTTCTTTCTATTCCATTAAGAAAGTTAGTTTAGCTGGAAAAGTGCATGATATTCTAGTCTCTAAATGGACGCATTGCATGTTTCTAACACTTTAATAAGGTTGTGTAGCCATTAACCAACAATACCTTTAAAGCCCTTTTAAATTTTGTCCTATGTATATTTCTACAAATTTTAACACTTTACAATAAGGTTTTATTAGTTAACATTGGTTAATGTATTAGTTAACATAAACTAACCATGAACAACACTTCTGTTCAGCATTAGTTAATCTTTGTAAAAATTAGTGTTAAAGGGTTAGTTCTCCCAAAAATGAAAATGATGTTAATGTTTTAATGTTTTAACGACATTAATGTCGCTCCACACCCGTAAGACCTCTGTTTGTTTTCAATCCGTGTTCACGAAGTCTTCCTCAGACTATAAATGAAGCTTGCTCACACCAGATAACACGTCAGCAGCATCACTGTGCAGTCGCGAACGTGGATTGAAAATATTTACAT
This sequence comes from Pseudorasbora parva, assembly GCF_024679245.1. Taxonomy (NCBI): domain Eukaryota; kingdom Metazoa; phylum Chordata; class Actinopteri; order Cypriniformes; family Gobionidae; genus Pseudorasbora; species Pseudorasbora parva. The sequence continues at coordinate 29,116,503 of NC_090172.1, forward strand.
TTACACATTTGGCAGACGCTTTTATCCAAAGCCACTTACATTGCATACAAGGTACACATTTTTGTTAATTCTTGCTTTCCCTGGGAAACACTACGGTGGCCGAGACAGCTCAACACGCAGCAAATGAACAACACCAGCAAATAAAGAAAACATCTTCATCAGTTTGACAATATGCGCGCTGCAAATGCTCACAACACATGCAAATACAAAAATGCGCTGCTAATAACACGACCACAACGGAAATGTTTTAAGGGGACTCCTTTGAGTGACGAACCCCTACTGGGACCTGCTTATTGTTTACTCGCCTGTCGCCAGTGTTGTTGTCACTGACCAGCTGAAAGGTGAGTTTTTTTGTTTTGTTTATTTAAACATCCTGAACGTATGATTGCATGGTCTTTTTTATACAGTGTAACAATATATTTAGGCCAACAATATCCAAACGACTAAGCAATTATACCATCATGATATAAAAGTAAACAAAAAAGAGAACTCACCTTTCAGGTCAGTTTTTTGAATTTGCATGTGTTGTAAATTTTTGCAGCACATTTTTGTATTTGCATGTGTTGTGAGGATTTGCAGCGCGTTTTTGTATTTGCATGTGTTGTGAACTTTTTTGCAGCGCGTGTGTTGTCAAACTGATGAAGATGTTTTCTTTATTTGCTGGTGCTTTCTTCATTTGCAGCGTGTTGAGCTGTCTCGGCCACCGTAAAACCCGAAAGAGAAGACAAAGCTGAATAAAGTCATAGGTTTTGTTATTTTGGGACCAAAATGTATTTTCGATGCTTTAAGAGATTCTAACTAACCCACAGATGTCACATATGGACATATGAAACTTTTATTACCTTTCTGATCCTGCTGGAAAGGGACAATACTGTGCATACGTTTTCAATGGAGAGACAGAAAGCTCACAAACTAAATATAAATTATCTTAAACTGTGTTCCGAAGATGAATGGAGGGTGTGGAACGACATTAGGGCGAGTCATTAATGCCATCATTTTCATTTTTGGGTGAATGTCAACTAATGAACCTTATTGTAAAGTGTTACTGTTTTTGGCAGCTGTGTAATTCACATCCTGACTAAGACACATTTGGCGAAGCATTTTAATAATCCTCAGAATGCATATATATATATATATATATATATATAAAAAAAACCAATTGATTTTAATGAATCGATTAATATGAATCGAATCGAATCGTTTTGATTTGGCAAAATAAAAATAAATAAATAAATAATAATAATAATACAATTTACTAACGTTTAAAAATTCTTCAACAATTATTTTAAATATTATTTGTTTTGTCATGCATTAGAACACTATTCTAATATAACAGAATGTGCCAATTCAGTATTCTATTCAGTTATGTCACGTGACACCAGTCGTAGCCTAACATATTGCTTTTCTTCGCGCCAATATCCGGATTCAACTAGCAGCGACCTTTTATGTTTTTACTAAAATGACTAAACCGCTGTATATAATGCATTTAATAAAGAACCACGTCATGACAAAGATGATAGGACACCATAACAACTTCGCACTTTTTTCGTTTCAATGAGAATGGATGACTCCGAGTTATGACGATATTACCAACATCTTAAATTCAAAACCCAGCCGACTCAGACTTGTTAACAGACACCAGCCATACAAGGTAAGCTATAGGTTTTTAGTCTGGCCCGCCGTGGCACTGTTATCCAATATTTACTTGCATGTAATATTTGTGAGCGGGCTTTCTGAAATGTACAAAAGCCACAAGCTACTGTAGCAATGGCAGGTTATCGATACAGGACTATCGATACAGACATTGTGATTTCTCTTCATTTTATAGTTGTTATTAAAGTTGTATCGCTCTCTCTCCTGCTTTGTTTTTGTTTAACTTAGTTTTACATTTCTCGTGGCAGTCGCTCACACTTCGCAGTTCGCACTGAGGACTTTGGATCTTAAAGGGTCATGAAACCCCCCTGCTGCAGCGGTGTTTTTTCACACCTTCGATTTGAAAAAGCTTGTTAAAAGGGGAGTGGTCGACTGTGAAAAGGTGGGATGGTATTGTGTGGAAAGAGGGAATGTTTGCATAAATAGGGGAGTGTCTGTCAGTAGGTGCTGAGCGGTTCTGAGACATGTTCTTGGTTCACGTTGGCATTGTTTACCACAGAGAGATTAAATGAGGGATGAGTACAGCGAATGAGAGAGCTATGAGTGGCGTGCAGCAGAGATCGCAAATCATTCAGCTCTTCAAAGTTCAAACCAGCATAATTCAGTGAGAAATGAAAATAAATGTTATTCTGCATGACGAAATATTTTGCAAACGTGATAAAACTATATTTGTCCAAATATGCACGCTGTTTGGCAAGATGAACAACGCGCCGACTTGATAAGAGAACGTGAACCACCCAACATGCGATGTGATAAGAGATGTGTAATTCTAGATCGGGGTAAAAGCGAAGGGGTTTGAGGTCTCGACCGCGCATTGCTGTGACGATCCGCGCTGTCTATCACTCGGCAGCTAAATCTATATTTGTCCAAATATGCAGCACACTGTTTCACTAAGAGCCCGAACACATGCGGTTTAGTGCATGGCTGTGACGACAAATAAAACGGAGAGGACGTGGCTTTTGTTCATTGGCCTACAGATTACAGATTGGTTATTTTGCACTCCTGACATAGATAGTCAACGCTTGCAGGTTCGGCGTGCGATTCCTCAGGTGAATTTTACTTTACCGAGTCTTTGTAGCAAAGGCTTCCACAGACGGCGCCGGTTACAGCTCGCTCGGCGCCCTTTACGTTACTTCGTATCAGCACAACGCCTAGCTTTCCTCCTTGACTTTTCCGCACGCTGCTTCCAAAACTTCCCCACCATATCTCTACAATAATGATGTAAGACGAGCCTGACAGAAGTGACTGTCTCATGCATATTAACTAAATTATCTTGTATGCATACTACAGCGCAGGGATTGGACTGAATGAGCTTTATGTCATGAATATATATCGAGAATTGCTCAGAGCGGTCGACGTCAGCATGTGCCCAGCTGCCCATACTTGGGCCGAAAAGGCCGTGCCGACGTCAGCATTTGTGACGTTGCTCCGACTAAACTTTTCAAACCGGAAGACAGAAATCGCTCTGAAAAATGCAAAAATAACTATTTTCACATATGCATACCATTAATGAGTACCCTTAGTGTTTTCAATGATGTGCAGCCTATACATATCTGTTTACATCTCAAAAAAAGTGTTTTGGGGTTTCATGACCCTTTAAACGCTTAAAGGTGAAGATGTAGATTATGTAGATTATGCGACACTAGTGGCACCTAGAGGAATTCACACTTGATGTCTTTTTTGAAGCTGCCAGCATCTGTTTTACATTGTAATCCTATGGAGTAAACCTTGTTTTCAACTACACTATTAAACATATTGATATGTGGTTCAGACAATTATGCATATGATTCTCACTGTAATACAATTAAATGTGACATAAAATAAGACCATCTCTTTTAGATAAATGTCAGTTTATGGATCAATAATAGTCATTATGAAAGTATGAGTAATATATAATAAGCTATACAAGAAAAGCAAACAATTCAGTCAAACAAAGTCAGCGTTAGTAGGCTGCAACGGTAACATAAAGTTAAATAGCCTAAAAAATATGAATTAATGAAAGTTAACTTTGCCCTCAGCCTAAACAATTTGCCAGGGAACAAATTATAGATCCATGAGACCAAATATCATCCGTTAGTTTAACCACTACAGAGACAGCATTGCCTGCTGTCCCTTAGCCATCAAGTCACCTCACCTCAGCTCCAGGTTCCAGCCATATCCCGCTTCTTTGTCCATTTTCAGTTATCCGGGAGTGATGCTTTGCCAAGATGACGTCAGACACTACATCCGTATTTTTTAAGAGTCTCTGTACTGAGATGCTTGTGGGCATTCCCAGTGCTGTGCACTCTGGCCATTTCTTTAGAAAATACAATCGCAAGTGATTTATAAAACTAAAATATCATTCTGATTTGACTAGGAATTATGTTTAAAATAATTCAAAGTAAAATACTGCTGTTGGAAAGTGTTGTTATATGAACCACAGCAGTTCTCAGTGCATTAAATCATTAACTAGATTAGCAAACGATCTATCAACAAATTAAACTTGCATACTGTCATAAATTACTAAAACCTTTTAGTAATTTGACAAATAATACATTTTCTTGTTCCCAATAATCAACAGAGACGTGACAGCAGCATGAGCTGCACAGACAGTCCACTCCTATTGGTTTTCGCTCATGAAATGTGCTTCTTATTTGCATAAAGTTGACATTTCGGAACAACACGCTTTCTGTGTGAATGGCCCCAAACAACGCATTGTTTCACACTGTACAAGTTTAGCACCGCAATGCGGGGTTAACAAAGAGCAGGGTTTCATATCCACGGGTAAAAAGTGGTGCTAATCACGCAGTGTTCGAACTATACCGTGGCCTTTGGGGGAGCCCACTTTTCGGGGTGTGTGTGTGTGTGTGTGGGGGGGGGGGGGGTGCGCGTGGAAGAGAGGACATGTATATTCCTTCACACACAGACAAACGGGTCAATCTATTGCTTAATGCATTGCGGAGACTCTTAATATACAATTTACAATTATTGAAGAACATCTTTGATTTTAATGAAGGAAGAAAAAAACCAAGAATTGATAGGTCAAAAAGCCCACAAATAGTCTATAAACAAAGCATCCGGCTGTCTTTGAGTTCACATGAACGGTTGAAGTTACTCGTCAGGCTACAGAAGAAAACCATAATTCCTCCATTTAACTAACGCTAGTCTTACTAGGACATTGATAGTCGCGCAGACCTATATCAACCCAGCCGCTACACATAATTGGGGATAACATGCCTTAACACAGAATCGACCACAGAAGCTTGGGGTCAGCTTCCTTTGCTGTTCTTCCAGAAATCCAAGATCAAGAAGTGGATATTCGTTTTTGTTTTTTCTACGAATCTTTGCGTTGACATGTACTAAACATGAGTGGAATTAGCACCGCAGCGCCACCACACCTTAATGGTCATAACAAGAACAGCATGCATAGTTATCTTTATTGAAGTCAATTAGATTTAAATTGCCGTCATGCATGAATTAATTATATATTTTTAGAAATTTTACATATAATAATCCACGATGATCACATTACAGAAAACTGAAATTGCACCTCAAAATAACGCAGTGTCAATATTTTTGAGACCCCCCAAAATTTTTCAAATCACGTTTTCAGGGGAGCCCATGTCTTATTTAGGGGAGCCGAGCTCCCCCTAGCTCCCCCGTAGTTCGCACCCTGTAATCACGCTTCTAAATTACAAGTGTGTAATGTTCCTATACCCGGGGTTAGAAAGTTAGAAGTTTAGAACTACTATAACCTGGGATTAAGTACAGTATGAAAAACCCTCAAGGTAGGCTAGGCCTACTTAAAAAAAGTGTGATGCTCCATGGAACTATGTTCAAAACACATGATATTAAAGGGTTAGTTCACCCAAAAATGAAAATTACTTCATTAATTACTCACCCTCATGTTGTTGGACACCTGTAAGACCTTCGTTCATCTTCGGAACACAAATGAAGATATTTTTGTTGAAAGCTGATGGCTGAGAAAGGCTTCAGAAAGGCCTCCATTGGCATTCAGTACATTTCCACTGACCCACTCACAAGGCCCATAAAAGGCACTAAAGACGTCGTTACAAAGTCTATCTCATTACAGTAGCTGTACAATAATTTTACAATGCGACGGAAATAGTAATTGTACGCAAAAAAATAAAAATAACGACTTTATCCACCAAGTTATTGACGTGAACTCGATGCATGCGCGAGTTCACATCCGAGACCTACACGGAAGACAATAACTTGACGGATAAAGTCATTATTTAGATTTTTTTTTGCGCACAAAAACTATTCTCATCGCTTTTTAAAATTATTTTACAGCCACTGTAGTGACTAACCCTTTAATGATTCTGGCTTTATGTTACTATATGTTTATTTTTTGGTAGTGGCATATCAATAAGATGGAATACTTTTGAGATGGAATTACAAGTGAGAGACAGTTCTGAATCCTCCAAACTGGAAAAAACAGTGTTGTAGTGCAGATGACTTTCAGACGCATCAAGCATACATCTCCCTCAACATTTGTAAACGCCTCCTTGTCTTTGATAGTTCCTCTTTGTTACCTGATGCATGGTTTTAGAAGATGAAAAGAGATGAGGCAACATCAGAACACAAACAACAAAGTTGTTGACAATGAAAAGGGAGGGGTAGACATAACAAACATTGCTTAGGTCTTTTGTGCCTTGCGCAACCGAGAGAGAGAGAGAGAGAGAGAGAGAGAGAGAGAGAGAGAGAGAGAGAGAGAGAGAGAGAGAGAGAGAGAGAGAGAGAGAGAGAGAGAGAGAGAGAGAGAGAGAGAGAGAGAGAGAGAGAGAGAGAGAGAGAGAGAGAGAGAGAGAGAGAGAGAGAGAGAGAGAGAGAGAGAGAGAGAGAGAGAGAGGCAGAGAGAGAGGGAGATTATGAGTGAGAGAGAAAGAGAAAGAGAGATGGAGAGAGAGAATCAGCCAAGCACTTCTTTCAGAAGTGAGAAGAACAAAGACAGAGAAAGTCTTTTGAGATTAACCTCTCTGTTACACCGAGGTGTGGGCCATGCTTGGAGAAAACGACTCATTTGCCATATGTACCAGCAGTCGATGTATCAATAAAAAAAAAAGAAATGAGTGAGAAATACAGCTTACTTGTTTTAATGTTCCGCAGAACGACTTGTCTGTTTTTTTTTTTTTAATACACACACTTAGGGCCCTATAAAATCCGTTTTATTTTTCCCAAATACCATTTTATTTTTTCCCAAATTCATTTTTTTCCCGTTTTAATTTTTGCAAATTCAGTTTTTTCCGTTTTCATTTTTGGGAATTCCTTTTTTTCTGTTTACATTTTTGGGAGATGCACCAATTGATCGGCGCTGTCAGCAATCAGATCGGCCGATCAGTCACACGCCGATTTTGACGTCACAGCCGCGCTGCGCTCGCGCTCACAGCTGCATGCAAACATGTCCTTGGCATGGAAGTTTTTTACTGTGAGCGAAGAAGACAATAATTATGCCATTTGTAAAACCTGACAAACCTAATTAAACACGTAACTCCATCACCACATGGAATATGTCCAGTTTAAAGAAGGTAAGTTAGTAAAGGTAAAACTGCTAAAGCTAGCCAGAGCTCAGAGCCAGCCACAGGTCAGCAGCCTCTTCTATCTTTCCTTGGTATAAGCCGCGAAAAGACCAAAGCATAATTGCATTTACAAAGAAAATTATGGAATTCATGGTGTTAGATGACCAGCTGAATGCATAAACCGTCACTTCTTGAGAATTTGCCGTTTCATTTGAGAAAACTGTCCATCGTCATATGAACACTCCAAGGTCTTCCAGCAACCCGTGAAGATAAAAGTTCGCTAAAAAAAAAAAAAATCAACAGAATATATTGGGATAGATTACCTTAGTTACATCTCTATGTAATAATAATAGCCTACTAATAATAATAATTATGCCTAGATGGTTGATTATTTTACTTTTTTTATAAACGTTTACTTTTATACAGCATACAGCCTTTAAATGTGTATGTATTATTTATTTATAATGATTATCATCATAAATAAATGTAATATATTTTTTAAAATGGTTAAATAAAAAATATATATTAAAAAACATTTAGTACCAAAAATGTTATGGCATTTGTACCGACTAGGCATGTGCCGATATCAGTTTTTCATGTTTTTGATGAAGTTTTATCACAATATACGATATTATCACGATATTGAAATAAGTTGCAAAAAAAAAAAAGTGTTGCCATAGCATAACAGCTTTAAGAACTATTTTTGTAAGAACAAAAATAACTGAATGTTTAAATACAATAATGCACCAAAAAATATATACAGCTCTGGAAAAACAATTAAGAGACCCCTCATTGAGAAATCAATGTTAAGTGGTCTCTTGATATTTTTCAGAACTGTAAAAGTACAATTTTCAAACAGATTAAATTGCAAAAGAATTAGGCTATAAAGAACAACAGGTAGGCTAACACATTACAATAAGGTCTCATTATTTAATGCATTAACTAAGATTGAGCAATAGCTACATTTGGTACAGAAAGTATAATGTTTTTGGTAATGTTAGTTAAGAAATACTGATCATTGTTAGTTTTATCTTAGGTCCATTAAAAAAGTTATTTTGATTTTGATTGTAATGTTATTAAACAGTAACTAAGAAATTAACATAGATTGATTAATTCTTTATAAGTATTTTTCATTGTCAGTTTGGTAATAATGAATGAACATGTTAACTAATGAAGTCGTATGTCTCAAAGTTTTACTGAACAATAACAAATAATCAGAACATTTCTAATTATTAGGGCATGTTGTAGTCCAGATTAAAACATAAAAATGTTTAAGTTTGAAAATAAATAGCCTATTAAGTCTTTAAGTATTAAGTATTTGGTCTGATGAACAACATTGAGATTACAAAAACGAATGGCTGTTTTAAAAACTACACGCGTTTTTTGTTTGTTTGCTGGTTTCCGGGGTAACCGCTTCATTTTGCAGTTAATCAGCGCCCTCTGCTGTCACTGAGCGGCACTTCAGCAGCGCGTCTGGTTCAGTCATGTGCAAACGCACGTTGGGCTTGTTTATATCTGAGCGCGTGTCCCTTTGACGCAGAATACACAGCAGTGTTGAGCATTTATACGGTTGATGGGCAAAGTATTCTTGAGTGCATTATAAAAAATATATAAATTGTTAATAAATTATTATTTACGATATTTTAAAGTGCCCACGATAACAATATCGTGCATATTCATTATCGTGATAAATCGCATTATCGAAAATCGGCACATGTCTAGTACCGACTACTGGAATTTTGGTACCATGACATCCCCAGCTGGCAACATTTATTACCCAATTACTGAACTATTATTTGGAGAAGCATTGTACACTTCAGTTTTATTCATTGATATGATCTTTTGACTTTTGTAAAACAAATAAAAAAGAGAAAAAAGGTCCATTTATTAAAAGGTTTTGTTTTTTAAAGCAACTGATTTTCACTGATTAACTGATTATCCTGGCACAGAACACATATTTTTTGAGTTGTTTAAGTGAGAGAAGATCCTATTGTAATGTTTACAAATGTATTTTATAATAAAAATAAAATTTTACTTTGAAGAAAACGTGGATTTTTGTTTGTATATGCTGTCAATTATAGTTCTTAGAAAGAAAATCGGAATCGGCAAAAATCGGTATCGGCCGATCTCACTAACAAAAAAATCGGAATCGGCCAAGAAAATTGCAATTATTATTATTATTTTTTTAACCCTTTTACTGTTATTTTAGTCGTAAAAAGAGTGCTTTTAATGTTAATATAATATACCTTAAAACATAAAATAGGAATGACCTTAAATTTATTGAGTTAACAAACATCACATTTACTTTTCAGGACAAATACTGCATGATGCAACATAACACTGCACTTCAAGTACTTCAAGTCAGAAATATTAATGGTTATGAGTATATTAATGGTTATGAGTAAAAAAAAAAAAAATGTAAAGCTGAAAATGAACATGAAAAATAACACATTTTAACATGAAATTATGTAGTGAATTGTTCTGTGTGTTTAACAAGCAACATATGATATTCAGAGCTGTGAAAAATAAATATAAAATACAACACTGCCAGTTTTTGCCCAACTTCAAAGGCCCGAAATGATTAAAAATAGAGGCTTATCTTAACTTTAAGTTTACTTTTATCATGTAAACTACCTATATACAGCATGTTATATGCATATGTGTTTGGAACAGAGGGGAACACACTAACATTTGCAGCAGATATTTGCTGCCCATCATAATCAAAGCACGAGAATGACAGGGGTCGATCAGACCACCGGAAATCTGACGGAATGGACAATATTTGTCTGTAATACAGGAGCCGCAGTTCAGCTGTGCGCACAACGGGCGCGTGGCTCCCACTCTCCATACGCAAAGCTTCTGCGCTGCCTGAAATCGGCGTAAGCGTCAAGTTTCTTAACTTTTTCGCTGACAAAAGCAGAGCCACAGTCTTTCTTTGTTTTGAAAGGGCGAGCTGAAATTATCGGAGGGGTTGTGTCGCCCAGATTTGCTTCCCCCGGTCATTTTCCCCAGACATACGTTCCCACACAAAACAGAATTTAATTCCGAATATGTAAAATTCCGGGAAAATCTGCATTAGCACTAGATTACGTGTTAATTCGCAGATTCTGTGTTAATATGGCAATTCAGTGATTCTGTGATCGCAGAAATTATAGGGCCCTACACACTGGTTGGAAGAAAGACAAATAACAGCTGATTCATCTTATTTTGCCTTTAATTCGTGCTATACTTATTCATCTCACCCCAATGTCACCTGTGTCAGTTTCAAATACCCATAATGCTCAGCGCTGCATTTATTCCTTAGCGCTGGTGAAAACCTAAGAAGTGGCAACCAGGGCAACCTTCAGATGCCCCTCTCCATCTCAGCCTCTCTCCCCCAGACAAAGAGAAAGAGGCAGTAGGCTGATGTATTTTAAAAAGATTCCCTGACCTGTGGGTGCATGGCTGAGTCTATACTTAATGGACAAGCTATAGTTTTAGAATGTGCTTTGTGTAGCAGATTTTTACCAATGCGCTATTACATTTAAAGGACACCCACATATTCACCTGTGCTTACGGGGGCAACAGAGGGCATTTGTAAGACCAAGGTTTTGGACAAGGTGTTCTGGGTAATTCCAGTTCACCTTGGTGATCCTTTGAGTGAAATGCAATGAAGTTTTGAAGGTCAGGAAATGCAGTTGGTACCATTATGTATATGTGTCTGTGTTCTTGTGTTCCATGATGGAGGTAAAGTGGAAAAGTCAGGTTTTATGATCTGATGTATTTATGTAGAATTGTTTTCAAACCAGGCAAACTGGAAAAGCATGTATCTATTTCTGCACCATGGTATTGCATTGCTTCTTGGCAATTTTGTGGGATTTTCAAAGTGAAATATCCAATGAGTGGCGCTAAAAGTTTTTTTTTTTCAAAAAACAGGATAATGTGAATCTGCTAACAATTTATTACTTGAGTTTTTCTTTGTTGTACTAATTGTGTCAGTTCAGAATTTAAATGTCTGGTTAGTGGTGCTAAACTAAAGGATAATTTGATAACTCATTTAACCTAACCAATAGTGTTAACATAAGCAAATGTACAGTAAAATTGCTTTTGTTGAAGTAACAATGCCATTTTAGCTTTGAGTTCTTGAAATGACGTGACTGGGTGAGTTACAGAGCAAGTTTACTTCGTCAGAAAAGGCATGGAGCTAATTGATGCAAAGTTTACAAATCATACTGTGGTAAAAGTGTTTTGAGGTCATGACTAGGGCTGGACAATGTTGGGCAACCAAAATTGCGTCGGGCGATGTCTACAACGTGCTGAAACAGCACCTAAACCTAATTAATACAAAATTATTTTTTAAAATAGTGTTTTCATTAATGTTATGTAATGTGACAGTCCCAGTCATAGTTTGAGCTGTGCGAGCCAAAGCGCTGAATCAACACTGGTACACTGAAGCTCTTTGCTAGCGCGTTATTTAACACAACAAAAAGTTTCCAAAGTTTTACAAATTCAAAAGTTGAATTTACAACCATTTATTAAAATTGTGTTCTCATTAATGTAAATATGACAGTACTAGGGCTGCAAGTTTTCAAGTTTTTCATTAACCGTTAACCGAGGCCCTTAGCGGTTAATACTCGGTTAACCATAGTGTGCGTCAGGGTTATTTTTAGTTTATTAATTTGATGATCGCCATCTCCGTATAGTGAACGCGCCTATAGAGAGAAATGCACATCATGGATTACATAATCAGAGAGTAGCCTATTTCTTTTCATTTTAAATTGTTAAAAGACATTTCAAGCTTTCTTAAGATATATTTCATGTCTGTAAGTTTCGTTAAATTAGGATGAGATGCGCGCTACAGTTCACAGAGCAATGCAAGTGGCCGCCTGCATGATTAGGGCATGTAGTAAAATATGCAGCCGAGAATGATTCCCACAGCGTTTGACTCGCGCGGCTGAGCCTCTCACGGCAGAGAGTTCAAGCATCTGTGGACTCGTTCCTTCAGCTCTGACCATCTTGCTTTCAGTCCGCGATTAGCTTTTTTGTTTTCTTCATAACAGTTAAAGTAACCTCTGCTTTTCTCTAGTCATTCACAAGTTTCTCACTTCAAACTTTCTTTCTTCTGATCCGTTATGCACAGCGCACGCGGCTCCCGCTCTGCTTCTGCCCTAATGCGACTTATAGTCCAGTGCGACTTATGTTATTTTCCTCTTCATGACGCATTTTTTGACTGATGCGACCTATACACCGGAGCGACTTATAGCCTGAAAAATGCGGTAAGCACTGCATTGCAATACTTGCATTTTGTCCCGTCACTCTCATTTTTAAAGTGCTCCCACGCTTTCTTTGCCCACTTAGAAAGCTGGTCATGACTTCTTCTTGTGGATATTACAAATGTCTGGGAGCGCTCTGGCGGTCTCTAGGGGTGCAAAAATATATTACAACTAAATTCAAAGCACGTCATTGACGCCACTTAACCGAGCAAAATGTTTCACTCGGTTACGCAATTTTTAACGGTTAATCGGTCAATCGGTTAACCATGGACACCCCTAGATAGTAGCAATCATAGTTATTGTGCATTGCTGTTAGAGCTGCATGTGCTAAAGCCGAAGCACTGAATGAAAACCGGTACACTGAAACCCTTTTTTAGCGCGTTTTATTTAGCTAAAAGAAGTGCATCCTATATAAAATTGATCACATACAAAATACATGTAATGTTACAAATGACATTTGCACAATCTGGTGCGAATGCACAAGTGAACATGAACTAATACGTGCGCGCGTTAGTCAGAATGGCTGACTCATGTTGTGCATGCACTCTCCCTGGAGCAACACAATGAAACACGGCAACTAAACCCAAATAATTCACAATCACAATGTTTTATTACAATAGTGTTCTCATTAATGTTATGTAATGTGACAGTCCCAATCATAGTCATTATTAGTTGTGCATTGCTAAGCTGTTGGAGCTACACTTGATCACCGCCACACTTTTACTACCGCTCGTCTCTAATGTTAATTATTAACCAAATGCATCCAATATGAGATAAATCAGCTAAAGATTGGCCTGCACAAAATAAACACAATATTACAACTTACATTTGCAGGCTGTTAATGCACATGCAGACTTTCAGTCATGATAAAGGTGTATCTGCAGCTGTAAAATTGTCTCAAACAGAACTCCGGTTCTCCGGCACGCTCGCTTCATTTTTCTCCTGTTTCACGGTTGAGCCGCACGCACACGCATGACCCTGCTTAATCGATTATCGATAAGTCTTAACGATTAAACGTCTTATCGACAATTAATCGATCATCGATTAATCGTTAACATCCCTAATCGTGATGCGCGATGACGTTGGGGATTGGGGTTGGGGCGCACCCTCTTGCATATGATAGGGCGTTCTAAAAGCGATCTAGTTAAAATAAGTTACATTTTTAAAAGACCTGCATTTTTTGGCATATTCCACTGCCCGTGCTCTGTGTGAACGAGTATTAGAATTTACAGTGAAGTGACAGCTGCCACTATTCAGTGTTTTCATTCAAATAATGTTTATTTTAGGTTTCAGACATACAGGTCCTTCTCAAAAAAATAGCATGTGATAAAAGTTCATTATTTTCCATAATGTAATGATAAAAATTTAACTTTCATATATTTTAGATTCTTTGCACATCAACTGAAATATTTCAGGTCTTTTATTGTTTTAATACTGATGATTTTGGCATACAGCTCATAAAAACCCCAAAATTCTCAAAATCTCAAAACATTAGCATATTTAATCCGACCAATAAAAGAAAAGTGTTTTTAATACAAAAAAATCAACCTTCAAATAATTATGTTCAGTTATGGACTCAATACTTGGTCGGGAATCCTTTTGCAGAAATGACTGCTTCAATGCGGCGTGGCATGGAGCCAATCAGCCTGTGGCACTGCTGAGGTGTTATGGAGGCCCAGGATGCTTCGATAGCGGCCTTAAGCTCATCCAGAGTGTTGGGTCTTGCGTCTCTCAACTTTCTCTTCACAATATGCCACAGATTCTCTATGGGGTTCAGGTCAGGAGAGTTGGCAGGCCAATTGAGCACAGTAATACCATGGTGAGTAAACCATTTAACAGTGGTTTTGGCACTGTGAGCAGGTGCCAGGTCGTGCTGAAAAACGAAATCTTCATCTCCATAAAGCTTTTCAGCAGATGGAAGCGTGAAGTGCTCCAAAATCTCCTGAGAGCTAGCTGCATTGACCCTGCCCTTGAAAAAACACAGTGGACCAACACCAGCAGCTGACATGGCACCCCAGACCATCACTGACTGTGGGTACTTGACACTGGACTTCAGGCATTTAGGCATTTCCTTCTCCCAAATCTTCCTCCAGACTCTGGCACCTTGATTTCCGAATGGCATGCAAAATTTGCATTCATCCGAAAAAAGTACTTTGGACCAAAGCAAAATTTGCTTTCATCCGAAAAAAGTACTTTGGACCATTGAGCAACAGTCAAGTGCTGCTTCTAGCCCAAAGTGATTGACCTGGGGAATGCGGCACCTGTAGCCCATTTCCTACACACACCTGTGCACGGTGGCTCTGGATGTTTCTACTCCAGACTTAGTCCACTGCTTCCGCAGGTCCCCCAAGGTCTGGAATCGGTCCTTCTCCACAATCTTCCTCAGGGTCCGGTCACCTCTTCTTGTTGTGCAGCGTTTTTTGCCACACTTTTTCCTTCCCACAGACTTCCCACTGAGGTGCCTTGATACAGCACTCTGGGAACAGCCTATTCGTTCAGAAATTTCTTTCTGTGTCTTACCCTCTCACTTGAGGGTGTCAATGATGGCCTTCTGGACAGCAATCAGGTTGGCAGTCTTACCCATGATTGCGGTTTTGAGTAATGAACCAGGCTGGGAGTTTTTAAAAGCCTCAGGAATCTTTTGCAGGTGTTTAGAGTTAATTAGTTGATTCAGATGATTAGGTTAATAGCTTGTTTAGAGAATCTTGTCATGATATGCAAATTTTTTTGAGAATTTTGGGTTTTCATGAGCTGTATGCCAAAATCATCAGTATTAAAACAATAAAGACCTAAAATATTTCAGTTGGAGTGCAATGAATCTAAAATATATGAAAGTTTAATTTTTATCATTACATTATTGAAAATAATTAACTTTTATCACAATATGCTAATTTTTTGAGAAGGACCTGTATTATACACATAAGTACTAGCAAAACAATATGTTATTTTGTAAAAAAACACACTGGTCTGGTGTCTATGGAAGTTGCAATAACAATCAATTCAAATATAATTTGCTGACATGCTTTATTCATATCAGATACACATAGTGTAAGAAACTATAAAGTTTACTCTATTCTTCATTCAGTTTGCTGGCCACTTACTTGCATGTATTTTGGGAGAAACTGATGAATTCAAATGCACATTTTGTGTAAAACTAACTAACTAACTAACTAACTAACTAACTAACTAACTAACTAACTAACTAACTAACTAACTAACTAACTAACTAACTAACTAACTAACTAACTAACTAACTAACTAACGCATCCTTCTCACATGATAGATCAAGATCAAGGTCATTTATACAGGTTTTAAATGACAAAACACTCACTCGTATTTGAAAATCGGAAAATAAGATTATGACATGTTTATGCAAGTTTGTGAATATTTTGAATAAAAATGGAAAATTAAAATAAGTGACACATCTGTCATACTGTCACACTATTTTCGTTGATGTGAGTAACTTGATAAGCATGATGCGTTGCTATGGCAATGATATCATCATCTATCAGCCCAACCCTATATAGTATTGTGCAAGGAACTATGTGAAAATGAGTCTCTTGTTAATTGATAAACTATAATGAAGGCTATGACAATTATCACTGCATTATTCATATACTTTAAAGTAGTGCTGCACGATATGAGGAAAAGCTGTGATGTGCGATAACATTGTTTAATATTGTGATGACGTTATGACTTGTGATAAATCAGGTACGTGCAGAGGGTGGAGCTTTGGGTGCTCGAGCCCCTGCCCTTTTTCAAAATAATTCAAAAGTGCCTCTTTCAGACAAATATTAAAGGACGTGTATGTAAGATTGTGGCCAAAACTGGTACTGCAATCCCTTTCAAATGATTGCAGAGCGGTGTATCCCTCTCCCCCTCCTCCCTGACTCGAGGTTGCCAGATAGGCTGCAGAATCCAGCAGGAACGTTTGTAGCTGCAGCTGTGGTAACTAGAGCAGATCTGGCAACCCGGATGTCTACTGACTTTGTGATTGGTCGATAGGTGGAGGGTGGAACTTCAGGCCAAAACACAACATGACAACATCAACATAAGTTGAGCACTGCAACAACAACTTTTAAATGACAATATCCTGGCCAGACTACTGTTGTCAGTGATATGTATTTGAAATTAACATGATTTCTTAATGTCTAGTGACATATCAGGGTCCTTTTATGATTACTTGAAATACATTTCCTACATACAGTTCCTTTAATGATAATATTTGTGGTCAATGAAAAATAGACTTATAATAACATGAAATGGTGTACAATAGTAACGAACGGCTCAAAAGTCAGAAAAAATATCTGTTTATTTTTCATATCAGTCGGTCTGAGGCGTTGCCATACGCGTTGCCATACGCTTTGCTATTGGTTGTGTGCATTTTACTGGCTTATTTATCACAGTCTGTTCAGTTTTTCCAGAGAGCGGCTGTGGCTTCACAGGGAAGAAATAAACCCCCCAAAAAATTAATCAATAATCAAAGCTAATGTGTCGATTTCATTCAAAATCTCTATTCTATATTTTTAAATATTACATAATTCATCGCTGACAGGATGGTAACTGACAAACAAAGCACTGCACAAAGCCATGCAGCACCAAAAGTTAGTGCCCTATAAAATCTGTTTTATTTTTTCCCAAATTCAATTTTTTTCCGTTTTAATTTGAGCAAATTCCGTTTTTTTCCGTTTTAATTTTTGCATATTCTTTTTGTCCGTTTAAATTTTTGGGAATTCAGTTTTTTTTTACTCTTTACTGTTATTTTAGTCAAAAAAGAGTGTACTTTTAATTTTAATATAATCAAACATAAAACAAAAATAGGAATGACCTTAAATTTATTAAGCTAACAAACATCACATTTACTTTTTAGGACAAATACTGCAAGATGCAACATAACACCGCACTTCAAGTACTTCAAATAATTATGGTTATGAGCTTTAAACTTTCCGGTAAAATACATTATACTAGTTTATACAAGTTAAAATGAGAGAGCTTAATTAGCTTTTTCTTTCAAGTAAAAGAATAAAAAAAAATAACTAAAAAAAAAAATCATACAGTACTATTAAGTGAAACATTTAAAGCTGAAAATTAACATGAAAAAATAACACATTTCAAATCATGTGGTGAATCATGTTTTAAATATATATTTAAAAACATTAATTGCACGCTCACAATTAAAGATGGTATTTGAGAGGCATGTGAAAGACTGGAGATTTTGTTAAAGAAGTCATGACTTGAGAAATCAACTTTCCCTTCGGTTTTGATACCTAAAAGGTCATAGTAATATAAGATTATCCTGTAAGTTTCAGAGCTGAAAACTTTCTTGTTAGTCAAAGAAAAGCTTTTATAGACACCAGGCCTAGAAAACCATCATGTGCTTCTTCCTTACATCATCGCACGACAAAACACGCCTCTACCGAAGGTGTAATTCAGTAACCCGGCCCACCAACTCATGGAGCTGTTCGGTTCGCTAGCCAGCAGCAATAACAATACGGAAGAAGATACCAAGATATTGTGGAAGAACGCAGTCACTGGCTGCATATGCTTCCTTTGGATCATAATATTTGGAATGTGTGATACATTTATTTTTAATGAATTTCGTGCTCATGTGGGGAAGAACGTTTGTGTTTGCAATTGCTTCATTTCACTGTGGAATCGTTTGTAAACACACCCCAAGTGCTGGATTTGTAGACACAATGTTGTGCCTTCTATATTGGATCCAACAGGAATGGTGCAACAAACTTATGTGAGTAAAACGTCATTTTTATATGTAGTAATAGCAGCAGGGGGCTGTGTTTTTTCCAGACGGGCTTGCAAAATGTATGCCTCTCGGCAGAAATTCTTTCTTGATCTGGTTGCATACGTGTGTGTGTGTGTGCCGTAATACAGAAATGTATGTTATACATTTAATACAGAATGTAATACAGAAATAGTATTCCAATCAACCGTGGATGAGAAATAAATAATTGGGTTTGCTTGATAAAGATGTTTATGTCACATGCCTGTCCTGTCTTGTGTGTATATGTGGGTTTTGTTATATTGAGCATGTGCTCCTGTCATTGTCTGATCCCTCCCCCTTGTTATCTGATTAGTGTTTGATTTCTCCCACCTGTTCCCTCTTGATTTCTTCTGTTTATAAGCTCCTTGTGTTTGTCAGTCTTTGTCAGATCATTGTAATGTTGAGTTTATTTGTGGTTTCTGATTATGTGTTTTGCCCCATTGTGGGTTTTTGTTTTGTGTTTGTTTCTTTTTGTTATAATAAATACACTCCTTTGCACTTGAGTCCTCGTGCCAGTTTTCCTTTGTTCCAACGTGACAGTTGACGAGCCTTGTGGTTGAGAGAATCTTTGCAGTTGCCGCTTTCAAAATGTCTCCCTCATGTGAACTGAACTGACAGGGGCATAGATATGACAGGAGCTGAAGCTCATTAAATATGCAAATCTTATCCAATCCTAGCTGTGGGTGTTTACTTCAAAGTCTCCAGTGCAGCACGCCCATCAAAACCCAGCGTTCAGAAGAGAGCCTCAAAACCAGTGTAAACATATGAAGCTAAACAGGTCTACATGTTTTAATTGCTACAAGAATAAGCTATAGAGAAATTTCATGTTGGAGTGGGATGATAACTTCGTTAGATACTATGATAACTTTTTTAGATGGTAAATTAACACAAAACACATGGTTTTGGTGAACGCTTTGTAATCTGTATTCACATTAGATTTTTAAAGCAACATAATTCGTTTTCAAATGAGACAAACCACAGATTTATTAGTATGGTCAGGTGTAGGGCTGGGCGATATGGCCAAAATTTCATATCCCGATATAGCTCATTTGATATCCCGATAACGATATACATAACGATATAGCAATTTTTCTGTTAATTCAGTTTATGAATAGTCTATACAAAATTGCAATGTGGAAATGCAGTTTGAAATGATATACAAAACAAATAAAGGTAGTATGGACTACATTTTTATTTTATTTAGAACCTTTTTTTAAAGCAAGACTGTTGGTAAAGTTAACACCTGCCTAGGGATGTTCACCGATGACCGTTTGACCGATAGTTGACCGTATCAACGTTAACCGATCAAAGTTGTCGGTTAAAATAAATAAAAAAGTGATCTCTAAATTAGGCTATTATAGACAGTGGACTAAACGCTACTAAAAACGTCTCATTCCAAAATCTTTTTGTGTGATTGAACACATCCCTCGCACTCAATTTTTCATAACTCGCATGTTTGTACTTAATAAACCAATAAAAACATTTGGCGCGAGGTCACAGCGTTTGGGTTTGCGCACTCACAAGGTTTGCAAAAAGTAAACAGGCTAAAACACTCGAGCTAAGAGCCAGAGCAGACGACAGTATGAAGCGTGCATTTCGCTTAAGATGGGCTTACATAGGGCTGGACGATATGGCCAAAATTTATATCACGATATATTTCTTAATTTTGGTCGATACGATATAATTTCGATATCGATATGAACTATATAAAAGCTTTAGAAAAACTACCAAGAACTGCCACAAAGGATTTCTGTACCTACAAACTTCTGACAAATTAATTTGCCAAGTCTATGAAACCTCCTCCTATAAAACTATATAATATTTTAGAAATAAAAACGGTACAAATAAATTAATGTTCACCTTTTATTTGTATTTAGCCTTTATACGAACAAGAAATGTGAAATCACCATCAAATAAACAAGACTCTCACTTCGCAGACGCAGTTTATTGAGCATTTTCTTTTAAGTTATAAATTTCAGTGAAGAACGATTCATAGCGCTATATTCTCCTTTTATGCAAAACTGTACCTTTATCTACTGATGCACAAAAAAATAAATAAAATAAGACTCAATTCAGTGGCCTATTTGTGCTCTGTTTGAGATGATTGCACGCTGCTTTTTGCAAGGCTTTAAACAGGAGAAAATGATACATTTTCGTGAAGCCATGTCTGACCGTCTTTCACAAGCTTTGAAAGGTAATTTAAACGAGAAGGAACGCATTGGTGTTAATACATGACATTGTGTGCAAATGTGGAAAGTATTAAAACAAATGTGCCACTTGCCTCTTACATAAATAGTCTACATGGATTATTTGTAACGCTTGGCATCGTATTGTTAGACATTAGATTGATGCATCTATGTCGATGTATTGTTACACCCCTAGTCGGCACCTCTCCGGCACAAGTTTAATATCAGCCCCATTCGCACGGGATTCGTATTATCTGGGGACCTCTGGTGATTTGTAATAATTGCAGAGAATGTCTGTGATCTTAATCCCGTGCGAATCGGCCATGTCTGTAATTTGTAAAGTAAAAATTCCCCCGCAAATTAGCCTACCTACCATATTTCGCCGAACACCGAGGTCCTGTGATAACATTAGTCCCGTGCGAATCGACATCTCTGTGATTTGGCCAGGATTAGGCGGATTGTATATACTTTTTGCAAGCTTTTTTTCTCCCTGTGAGCATTTCTATCTTTATCTTTCACGAAGAATAAAGTCTGCATGCGCATCGTTCAGTCATTCCCGTGCAGCCGCGCCCACACGGATTATACTTTCACTTTAGAATGAGTATCAATTTGAGAGTAATCTGATTGAATGGTGTGTTTAACATTAACATCAACACTGTTCTTAATGAAAAACATAACAGAACAGTATAGTACAATGACAATCTTGTTTAAATAGGCGCTTTTACATTTAGTTTTGAAACTGAATCTTCCGCCGTAGGCTATATTGTCAGCTTCCTACTCGTGATAAATGAAATCTGATTCCTGCCGCTGGTCTGAGCTCAGTTCATGGCGTCTGTTCGCTAACTGAACGAAATTATATTTATTTATTAGGCTACTGTAAAATAATCAAAACGATAACGATGCCTGTTTATGATTTCATACAGCTATCTATAACGAACATCATATCCGGGAGAAGTCAGTAAATTCGAGTAAAATCACAGGCTTTGCTTATCCCGTGCGAATGCGCCACGCAAAACTCAGATGTGGAGGAGTCATTTCTAAATCACAGAGGTCCCTAGATAATACTAATCCCGTGCGAATAGTGCTTTAGATAGACGAACCACTTCCACGCCACTAAAGAAAGTTAGTCTTTCTTCTCTTATCAACTATTTATTTCTCCTTACTTGTGGAAGCTCGTTCAGTCACATTTGTGTTGCGGTCAGGGAAACTCTCTTTGTAGCTAAAACGTGCCGCGTTGGATCTATCAGCCTACTACTACTGCTGAGCACTGGCTGCGTGTCCGTGGTGTAGGCCTACGTCATCACGCAAGAAGCCAATCGTGTTCTGCTCTTTCCGATGGCATGCGCCCTGAACGTCAGTCATATCGAAATATCGGAAATGTGTTTAAAAATCATATCACCGTTATTGAAAAAAATTATATCGCGATATATATTGATATTGAATTATTGTCCAGCCCTAGGCTTACATTTGGAAATATATTACATCTACTTTCAGTGGTAACACATAAGGTGTTGATCGTCTTTATTATTGTTAGCACTGCCTCGAACTAAAGCGGCGTCTCTTCGGAGCTGTCATTTTCTTAAATGAGCCGCGGCAATGTTACAAATGAGCTTCTAACGCTGGACAAACGCCTTTATTTTCAACGCGATCACCTTGTACCCAAACTATTTCGAAACTAAGGAGCCATTTGTCCTCTGATTACAAACAAGCTCCTCTGCGGTGTGTTTGCGGGACTCGTGTTTTGCACTGTGGGGGATTTTAAAAAAGTGACATGAGTGGAAGGGAGGCGGCAGCGCGTGTGTGTGTGAGTGAGAGAGCGAGAGAGAGACAGAGGGAGCGCGGCTCGCGGCTGTTATTTCAAATAGCGCAGTATATTTTAAACTAATCGGTTAACCGGTTTCAACTGGCTAATTTAATTAAAATTGGCAAAATTAATCTGAGAATTACCCTGGTCTGAACCGCGTCTACTACCGTCTTCCTCCATGTTTGTTTATGTATTGCAGCGTGCATGGGCATGCCGTGGCGTGAGTTGCATCTTGATGTAAAATTCTGCCATAAACGCCTTATCGTGGCGTAAGCGATAGAGCCTTATATAAAACAATAGACATTTTCTATCGTCCAGACGATATATTTCGTCATATCGTTGTGTGCTTTCACATTTTCATGTTAAGCTTTTGAAAATGTCCCAGAGGCAATATCATTTTCAACTGATTCACTTTATGAAAACTGCTAAAACCTTTAGGAACTTCAAAAGATAAAATGGCAAATCTCCTAATATTAGTTCTAATAATGCTAAATAATGTTCATATTCCCGATTGAATTGTCGCATCGGTTGCAAAGGTTGCTGAAGGTTTGATCATGGCTGATTTAGTCACACATATAGAACAAGTATCTTGTGAAGAAACAAAGATTGGCTGTGACACTTTCACTGAATCAGAATTTCGCTGTGGAGATCGCTAAACTCAAGCGCATGTGTGTGTTTTCAGATCATTAGCGCTTCTTCCGCATTTAGAGGGAGCATGTGCACAAGGGTGCCAGATTGCACAGATTAAGTAAAACACTGGGAAGAAAGTATATCCTTTTAAGGGAAAAGCTCTATTTGGAGGATTTAAGATCATCACATCTGGCAACCACAAGCATGCTAGTGGAGGCTCGTTGCCAACGCAAACTCCAAAGAAAAAACAAGTTTTAACGATAAATAATGAGCGGGCCAATATCGTGACGATTATTTGAAATCAATCGGGAGAGGCAGATATTTTTATCATGATTAAAATATGTTTAATCGTGCAGCCCTACCCAGTCCATTGCATTGCGATTGCAAGAAGGATCAACAATGTCAAAACTGTGATGTGCAGTCAAATGTCTTGGTGTGTATGCTTGTTTAAACAAGTGTCCTCACTTTTAATCATTGTGATTAAAAATCACATTTTAATCACTGCACAGGCACAAGAGAGATTTTTGACCAAAGTCAAAAATGGACTATGCTGATCCCAGTTAATTTGCAGTAGATGGAGAAAAATCATGAAATGTGAAGAGATCCTTAATTTCTCTTCGGCTGAGGAAAGAAAGTCACATACATTTTTGCTGGCCTTGGGGGGGTCAGTAAATAATAGGGCTGTTTACTGTCATATAGATGGCCTTAGATTGATAAACCAACCAACAAAGCCTCCCAATGTGGACTGTGATATTAGTACCCAACTGGACAAATTTAACTGCAGGTGTCAGATTACTCCTATCAACATTGGCAAAATAGGGGAACCTGATCTGGTGTCAGTTCAAAAAGCTGTTGAAAACAATCAATCTCTCAGCAGAGGTTTGCAATTACTGCTGGAGTCATAGATGAATTTAGATTTAAAATGTCTAATGTCCACAGTGGCTAACTGCAATTTTTATCTCTGCTAACACTGTGTACAGAAATATTTCAGAAATCCCATTACTCAAAAGATGCTAGTTGTGCCTTATTACTTTTCTCATGGTGTGTAGCCTTGTGAAAAACTATTTGACACCTACAGTTTAGAGCTTTTATTTAAAACAATGTTAACAGTGTCTTTGGAAGTTACATTTTTGGAATGAAATTGGAGATGAAAACAAAGCAATCGTTCAAAATATGGATGTACACACAGCATTTTGTGTCTGAACACTCTTATTGTCTTTTACCATCAAATTGCAGATCATCTCTCTGGGCACCTCAGTATGCAAGAGAGCCAGGGGGCCACTTAGGGCCTGGGTGGGGTGAGGGCAGATCCCTTCCAAGCCCCCGGGTGTGTCGCCGCTGTTTATGATGTGCTCATAATTAAGCGTGTGCTGGGCTGGCATTGAAGTGGACACAGAGGAACTGTAAGGGCTACAGGAAGATAAATGAGGCCAGCAGATGTAATATCTCTGGACTTATGGGACTGCTCCGCTGTTGAAGACTGTCAGTAGTGATTATTAATGTATGATATCCCCACCACTGTAATGAGCACGTAAAAGCAAAGAGCATGGACACACGTACATTCATACACACACACACACACACACACACACACACACACACACACACACACACACACACACACACACACATACACATACGTGCATATGTTATTTATGGGCTTGAGCAAGCTCATGTGGACATAAAGCCTGGAACACAGTCCCTATTTTGTCAGAATAAACATCACTGCCACAATGACTCATAGATGAACAGCAGTCCATGATGCACAGAATATCATAAAGAGAGTATGGAGATATAGGGTTATGTATGCATGTATGTTTGTATGTAACGGCAAACCTTACCAAGACGCCGGTATTTGTTTGTAATTCTTACTCATCTGTTGCAGCACAAGCCCTCATTGACAACGTTGTCCCGTCGACCTCTTATATTACACCAGCCACATATCCACTGGTCCACCGGAAAGATCCTGCAATGTTTCATCGTCCTCGCCGAAAAGGTCCATCATCATCATCAGTTCCTTCATCATTACCTGTCCAGTCCACCTAAGTAGAGAGTCCCAAAACTCAAGTCAATGTGGCCATTCCCTTAGCTTACCGGGCGTTCCAGGATGTCTTCAGTAAGCGGTTGGCGACCAAACTACCACCCCATCGGCCATGGGACTGCGCCATCGACCTCCTGCCTGGGGCTACTCTACCCAAGGGCCGCATCTACCCTCTGTCCATCCCGGAACAGAAGGCCATGGAGGATTACGTGCATGAAGCGCTACAACAAGGGTTCATCCATCCATCGACCTCCCCTGCCGCTTCAAGCTTTTTCTTTGTGGGCAAGAAGGACGGAGGCCTGCCCCGTGTATCGACTACCATCACCTTAATTCTAAGACTGTCAAATTTGGTTATCCTCTTCCTCTGGTCCCATCTGCCCTAGAACAGCTCCATGGGGCCACCATCTTCTCCAAACTTGATCTCAGAAGTGCCTACAACCTCATTCGCATTTGCAAAGGAGACAAGTGGAAGACATCCTTCATCACTCCCTCAGGTCACTATGAATATCGAGTGATGCCGTACGGGCTGCCCAACTCACCCTCCGTCTCCAAAATTACATGAATTAGGTATTTTGTGAATTCTTAGTTTGAAAGTTTGTCCCTTCATGCCAGCCAAATCCTAAATGGAGAGCTTGTTTGTATATGCATTAACCGTCACTATTTCTCTCTGAAATGATGATCTTGTTGGTAAGTTACTGTGTATCATTAAAAAAAAAATTCTACAATACCGGCAAAGATCGTTTATTCCAGCGTGCATGCAGCGTGCATGCAGACTTCTTAAGTAGGGGTTCTCCTGAAAAAAAATGGCATTTGGGGGTGGGGGTTAAAATGTGTGTTATTTTGGCAAAGTTCCCTGCTAAAATTTGTATTCCTGGGTCTATATATCACATAATTGAGGTCGCTTCAACCCGCGGACATAGAAACCCCCCCCCCCCCCCCCCCGCAGACTTGGCAACACAGTGCAGTTGAGTTCTGTTGACATTTGACAATAACGTATGCTTCACTTCGTTGCTCTGATTGGTTGTAGGTCATCAAATTGAGGTCTTTTCTGGTTCGGTTGAAACACGCCCCATAATTACAGCCCATGGAGCAGTATCAGAGTATCAGCCCCACTTTATACAATGTACTTACTTTCTGTGTTCAAATTGTATTGCAAAGCACTTTTGCTGATATTGAGGTGGGATATGAGTTAGGGACAGGTGTGGTGGTTAGGGTAAGTTTAATGGTAGGGTTAGGTGTAAGGGATGTGCCAACAGTGTGGCACATGTAACTCCAATGTAACTACAGAAATTAATTATAGACTTAATTACATGCAAGTATTTTTAAACTGGTACAAGGTAAAAACATTATGTACACAATAAGTGCATTGTATCAAATGATTAATTAAAATGTTAGTACATAGTAGTTAAGGCCACCTTATATAAAGTGGGTCCCTGGCTAGAATTGAGTATGACCACGTCAGGCTACCTAAAATTTCAAGGGTGCACCTAAATTTTTTCCTAGGTCGCAACAGTGCACTGCATCTGCTCAGCTGCCTCCAGGAACGAAACGTTTTTTCTCCTTTGACGGAACTCACACACACTCATTTTTGGATCATGTCATAGTCTAAACCAATCAGAGACAGAGATGGGGCGGGTCTTTGCCTCTGATTGGCTGTGGTCAAGACTCCTGATATTCTTGCTCTGTGCTGCGAGTGATTTGAAATTGTGACCTGAGTAGCACCAGGGAGTCACACGGAATCAGCAAACTAAATGCGGCGAATTGTGAGTCTATTTTACTGAACGTGTGTCTGTGTGTGTGTGAGAGAGAGAGAGTGCTTAAACAACCACCTGTCAGTGTTGGCGAGAATCAAAACATCTAGGAATAGATGTTTTAAACTAATAATAATTTTAAAAATTCTAACGTTACCATTAAAGTAAAAAAGTCCTATACTCACATCGTCAAGCAAACCACCAAAACAAAATTGCAGTGTGTACTCTTTTGAGTTTTGATGTTCGTCGTTTGTAATCTTTCTTTATAGATTGGATCAGAGACTGGCAGATTGCGCTTGCAACATTTCCCTCAACTTGGCGTTGCGAACACATTAAAGGTGCCCTGGAATGAAAAATTGAGTTAACCTTCCCATAGTGAAATAATAAGAGTTCAATACATGGAAATCATAGTACTGTGAGTCTCAAACACCATTGCCTCCTACTTCTTATGTATATCTTGTTTGTGAAAAACACCACGGAAAAAAAGTGCTTCTCAACATAAACCCAACCGTGGCGCAAGTGTTGGGGATCATTTACATGTATATGCACCCTCCCAACATTTGCATCTGTCTAAACATGTTCTTGTCAGGCGGAACTGACGTCACGGAGCCAAATCATTGAGACTGCAGGTAAAGACACTTGAGGATAGCAAAAACACAAACTCTCATGACACACATCATGTTCAGGCTGTGCAAGGGACTGTTGTCATATATCAACAGTCATGGTTGAGGTTTATTATAATTGGATACCGCAACAAATCGTTCGTTTGTTTGGCCCATTTCAAGCAAGCTTCGCTCAGCGTCTTAAACTGAAGAAAGGGGCAACTATAAATTTATTCCTGCAAGCAGTAAGTAGTGATTTATCCACTTATTGAATAATGTTAGCTGTTTAAACAATTTCTGATTAAATTGAAAGTTTCTTGGGGAGACAGCATTGTCTGAATGACGCAAGATGCTAGTACAGTAACAACAGGAAACTCCAAGTACCATACAAAACTAAATAGTGTGTCTAATGACAAAGGTTAATATTATTTTGCATTACAAAATACAACCATAGATACTTTGGTTAGATTGTTCACTCGATCCTTCTAGCAAACGTCATCTTTTCCACCATATAAATTAAAACGACAGTCATTTGACAAGGCTATTCATTTTGTAAAAATATAAGTTGTATATTTATATTACTGAAGTAACTTAGGCCTATGATGTTTTTGCATGCTTGTATTCAGAGTACACCACATTTGTAACCTAAATTGTGACTAACGTTATATAAACATGCAATATCGTTGACGAAAAAAGACATGTCTAAAATGTAGACTAAATACATCGCAAATGGAGATTGCTGAAATGCAGCTTTCTTGTTTATTGATGTTTTCAGATCATCCATGCACGAGAGAGCTCGCATGCATATGGTTGCCAGATTGGACATGTTTAGGTAAAACACAGGATGTGTTCTTTTTACAGAAAAACTCTGTTTGGGGGATTTAAAATGACTGAAATCTGGCAACCGCACAAACGTGAGCTCTTTCTCGTGTGCGGATGATCTGAAAACACCAATAAACAAGTAAGCTGCATTTTATCAATCTCCATTTGAGATGTTTTTGCTTGGTGTGTCATTCAGTCGGTCTGTGTTCTGTCAGGACGGTCAGGACTGAACTGCTGTGAGCTGTGAGCTGCTGAAATAAGCCAATCAGAGCAGAGTTCAACATTAAATATTCATGACCTGTAAAATTTACCTGTAAAACTGTATCTGGACAATTTTTGCCCTTAAATAAGCCACATAACCTCTAGGTAGATATCAGAGAACAATTTAACATATTGTTTCAAATCATTCTAGGGCACCTTTAAGGACCAAAAGCGGTTGGGCGGAAAAGTGCTGAAGTAAAACCCTGCTCTCTATTCAATATTCTGTTTCACTTGAAAATTCGTCACAGCACTGAAGAAAACTCTTTTGCTACTTCCGGTTCACTGGGACTTTACAAAAGTTTGAAAACCACTGAGCTAGACCATATGTTTTTGATTGTGTTTTAATTCATTGTGCAGCCCTATAAGACAAATATATAAATTAGAATATGGACATTCTGCTCATAGACTTCTTAGTTATTTGCTTAAGTATCTCAAACAAAAGTCAATGCACATCATGGCTACCTGCTGTCATGTAATCGGAGGCCAATCAGACGAAAATGCGTAAAAATAATACGAGTGTGCAATGTCGTAGACTAGTATACATATGCCAAAATTAGTTTTGGCATGGATATGGTATACAGTTTTCCGCATGCATACGTGCTTTATGGTGAACCCCCCCCCCCCCCCCACTCCAACTCTACCCAAGAGCGTGTCAGATACACACTATATGCATATATACACACAAAAAACTTTGCACCATATACATGACAACTCATTTTGGTCAATACATTCAACAAAATTGCACACTCGTACTATCTCATGTTAATTGTGTTGGTAATCTTGACAAGTTTCCAGGCAGACATTAAAAACCTGCTCACCTTGACTCCTAGAAGTTTTCTGAAGCTAGCCAATCCGATTGAAGCTTTCTGTTGTTGTGAGGAGTATTTTTCAGATTGTGGGCCATCTGTGTGTGTTGTCAGCTTTTAAAGTTGAAGTGATTGTATGAATTCATATGAAACACATGATTGTTTTGCTGCATGTTTGTGTGCATACGCTCTCTTGTTCACACACCCACAGAATGACACACAGTCATTCACAGAGTTGCAGAGGTGTGTATCTCAGTGGCAGTGTCTGTACTGAGCTCCTGCTGGATACTGACATCAGGTCTCAGGAGACCTGTGTGGATCTAGACTTGCTGGAATCAGCCTCGACTGTATTAAAGGGGAATTACATGACACGGTCGCTACACGAGTGCTTTATCTACTGGCTCCTGCTTCTCTACTACACACACATAGAAACACACCTCCAGGCACCCTATGGGTCACACTCACTCAAATGTCACTCTGCCAGTGCTGTCCAAATAGCAGCGATAAAATGAAGCGGATTAGAGAAAGAGAAGGGCAGATGAGTGGCAGAGTGCAAGAGAGAGAGAAACTGCAGCAGCGGCTGTTTAAAAAAATGTATTTTGATAAGTCTTATTAAGGCACAGGGCTATGTTGGAATGCTCGCAGAGAACTCGGTTTGAGCATGCAGATGGATTAATTGATAAATATTGAGTCCATTACATGCAAGCTTCTGCTTCAGTCACTCATCACAGAGGAGAAGGGGTGAAAGGTTTGGAATCACTCCCATTTTTATCTCCCTCCTACACACACACACACACACACACACACACACACACACACACACACACACACACACACACACACACACACACACACACACACACACACACACACACACACACACACACAAGGCAGAGTGTTTACTGTTTCACCCTACAGTCACCAACAGATGGTGATGCTATGGGCAATCACACAGCTTTACGAGGGAAGAGAGAAAGAAAATGCCTCTCCTCTATCATCAATAGACAGTTAGTCTGACACCTCAGCCTCCACTGCATCTCTCTCTGATCAGTATATCTGCCTTCATATTTGTGACAAACCACAGCCTTAAAACACAACAGGACAACACACTGAGATAAAGAGGACTTTTGATTTCACAGTTCACTCGTAGAGGAGAATAACATTCAAATGAAATTCGTCTGTCTCCTTTGCCCTCTGCTGAAATGCTGCAAGGTTCAGTGGTGCTGGAATATGGATACAAGAGATAAATGTGTTGTCTGAGCTGTGACAAATTCTAAAATGTCAGTCACATTATTGGTGGAAATGATGGATAAAGCATGTTAATAATTTGGTCCCTTTGTTGGGAAAGCTATTTTATAACTGGAGCTTATGATTATCTTGTAGCGTGGCAAGCTAAAGTTTAACCGCAGACCACCAGCATATATTAAACCTGCCTGATCATTAATAGAAGAATACTGATTAGTATTAAAGTACGAACTAAGTGAAATAAGAAAAAAGTCCATATTAATGATCAAAACTTAGGGATGAGCAAAATGCCTGCAGAAAGCCAAATCTTTCCCCTGTAGACCAGCCTTTTATGTGGGATGTCTCAACTTCCAACCTTGCACTATTCTACTTTGATAAATTTTGATTTGGGGTGTCATATATATTGACAAAAAATTTGCAATATTTTCTAGGATTTTATCAATAATGATAATAATAATTAAACAATATTTTGTTATTGTGCTGGTACCTTTGGCCTTTTTAGGACTGCTGTAACAAAGTTCATATTTGCAATGGAGAAGAAAAAGCTGCATTGTGTCATGTAGCATTGCCATGTGCCAAGTGGCATTTAGATACATTAGATACATAGACTGTTTAATACAGCTCAGAGTTGACAAATGAATAAACTTCACTTACAAAATCCATTAATAATGTTTTGATGTTTTAAACATAAAACATTGGATATTGATATTTGAAATGATTACAAAACATGAAAAGATATTTGAAATGTGTTTTTAGAACCGCCAGTAGGTGGCCAGTAATATGTATATATTAGGGCTGTCAATAGATTTTTTTTTTAATCGCATGATGATTGTGAAATTAAGCAGTCGCCGTTTATCTCATTATACACATTCATTTTGTCCCAATTTACATAACCAAAGTAAATCAGATTGAAAGGTGATTCTCACAAAAATGTATTTTCTGCAAGCTTCAAGGATCCTTGGAGACTCCAAAAGGAAACCAAATAACCAAATATAAGGAGTCCATATAATTGTAATATATAATACATTTGTACACACCTAAGAACCCATGAAAAAAAAAAAAACTTTACTAAAGAACTTACTAAAGAACCTTTTAGGGATGCACAATGTTATCGGCACGACATCGGAAATCAGCCGATAAAGGCTTAAAATATAAAAATCGGCAGAGGAAATTAAGTGGATAATCTCCTAAATGCCTTTAATTTAATGCGAAACCATCCTGATGCCACGCGCACCGATGCGAGTCATGCCAGTGCGACACACACTAATCCTGGTCTCTTCTATAGTTAACCTAAAAACTTTACTGGGATTGTTTTGTAAATTAAATTGAGAATATAACGGATACATGTGCCATTTTAAATAGGCTACTGTAGTCTATGAGAGATGCGACGTCTGAAAATGTCAGGCAGGCTACAAATATCGATCTTCACAATGCGAGCGTCTCAATCTGCTCCGTCAGTAGTCAGGGCACTGATCAGGGAGTCAGTCCGTTGATTTGCCGGTATGTCCTGATCAGTTTGTGCTATTCTTTGAAACGACAGAGGGCGATTCGGAGTAATTGTTTTATAAACCAACACGTCGAGAAGAAGTGGGCTAACGTGCACAGGTGATGATATTTATTTTAGTACATTTCACCAAAAAACACACTACAAAAGAATTGTGTAAAACTCAGTAAACCTTGGCTTGATATTATTACTTGTGACACAAGAAAAAAATATGCACTAAATTAACAATCTCTTAAATATTTACTAATTTCACTAAACTTTAATGTCTTGATTTATTTATTTATTTGCTTAAACCTGGATCTTTATTTAAAATGGCTTATGCTTTTGTAGGCTCATTCAGTAAATATAAGCACCTAATTTGTATGTGCAAACTGGGGGCCGGTGTGATTAGACGTCATGCTCGGCTAGATTCGCTAAGGACTCGTTCATCTTCGGATGCGGAGCAGCACGCGGAATTACAAAAAATGCGTATTATTTTGTTGTATGGTGATATTTTTGCAAATGTTTCTTAAAAAAATCAATGATATTTGTCCACTGGAACGATCACTTTAAATTGAAAACGGTTTACATAAAGCAATTATATTTTAAACAGATGGAATTAGAAATACAGGCCTGCCCTTAATAAAAGCTTGCTTCAAATAAAAGCCGGTTCCCATCGGCAGTTCAGGTAAATAAAGGCCCCGGTCTTTATTTGAGGAATTACGGTACACAAATAAATTGAAGTTACTTCTTGTTCTGAATAAACAAATCAGTAATGATGTAATAAATCACAAGCATGACACTTGTAAATTAAATACTTTTATATACAGTGTATTAATCTAATAAAATTTTAGGAAATGGATGATGAAAAATAATCCAAGGAGCTCTACAGTAATTGTAGAATTGAAAGACAGCATCAACGGATGCCATGTCACCCCCACCTCATGTGCCCAAACGTTAAATCCAAAAATACAATATTTAGGTTGCAATATTGATTTCATCATCCATTGTGATGGCTGACCGACATCACGATGCAGAAACATCATCGTGATACCACGCCCCCGTCCCACTGCGAGTCTTGTGAGTGTACACCAGAGTATGTGAGCGGAGTGGAGCGTTGGCAATTTCTCCTCCACGCTCTATGCATTCAAGAATCACTCCGCTCCAGCTCCGCTCCGGCTTCACAATGAACATACGTTTTCATCAGTTATTTTATCTACGGATCAATACAGATTTCTGCTCATTCAAAATCATTTAATAGAATAATAGAACTACAGTACTGATAACTGTAAGCAGGTAAGCACTACAATATGTTTTTGAATGCATTAGAGAGAACGATTACGTGTGTGAATAAGTGCTACCTGTTTAAAATGGGCTTTCACGCGATTATATCCAGTAGAAGGTTAAAAAAAAATCCCTTAAACTTTAACATCCTGCTCATGCCCATCGCCGTGATCATCTGTATCAAGCTGGTTGTTTACCGTGAGTTCTTGCTTATTTAAATCTTTTCGTTTCTACACATTTTAGGCTACACATATTTCTCATATTTGTGAGGAGCCCAATCTCACGAAAATGCGTAGAAATAGTATACGCCAAAATGAGTTTTGGCATGCATATGGTACGCGTTTTTTCCCCGCATGCATATGATACACACTTTATGGCGTATTATACATACAAACCCCCCACCCAACCACCCTAAACCTACCCAAGAACGTCATATGCACGCCATAAAGTGCGTATCATATGCACGCAAAAAACTGCGTAGCATTTGAACGGCAAAACTCATTTTGGCGAATCCATTCCACAAGATGTCACACTCATACTATTTACGCATGACCATGAGATCGTGTTGCTGTGAGACAAGCCTGCTGAGTTTCAATTTATTTGAGACGTGCACATGCTCCAGTTCATGAGCAAAGAAAGCGATCACTTCCGCGACCTCATAGTCTACTTATTTGCTTCTTATTTAGCCTATTAAATACATGCAATTGGCAGAAGAAACCTTTATTAAAATTAAGAGACAATTTGTACAAAACGAAAGAAAGGCTTTTTACAAAACAAAACTTAATATTAAACTAAATATAACCACCAAAATCATTTCTGACCCACTCTCATCTTTGCACTTATCATAATCAGATGAAATTAAAAAATAGTATAATATTTAAACATAAATATGAAAAAAATAAAAAAACATTTAATGTAGCCATTAAACATTTAATGTTTAATGGCTACAACAAGTATTCGCTCCGCTCATTAGTCATTACAGACTCGTTCTCATCTGAATGCTCACTTATTAAAAAAGGACAGGTTTAAATCGGGCTCAGGCTGTGTCGAGCAGGGCCGGTCTCTCGGGTGCACGGGCTCAGGTAGGGTAGGGCTTGATTTTTTTGAGCCGATCTAAGCTCTAGTTTCGGCTAAAAATGTAGTTATTGTGTGCCGGCCCGTTGGCATGAATTGTAGGTGCAGTGCAGTGCTCTCTGAGTGAGTGAAAACCACATCGCTCCGACTTTTAAAAAATCTGCTCCTCACTTCAAAATCTCGCAGCTCAGTTCCCACTCCACTTCGCTCACATACTCCACTCCGCTCTCCCACCCCCCCGTCCATTGCGATGTTTTACTGTAGCATACACATCGTCAGCTGCCGTTTTAGGTGACATAGCCCAACCCTAGTTGTGATTGTAAAATTCTTTATCTGATGACCAGATTTACCACGTCTCGCATACTGTAGTAAACGTGGACGTTCAAATGATTGCAAGACAACAGTGAGTAGCTACATGTAGAATTAAAATTTTTAGATTACCAAAAATTTACAGTTTAGGAATAGTGATTTTGACACGCTTTCTTGCGATTATAACTGCGATTGCGATTGATCATATGAAGCGCGAGCGCTGCTGGAATGACACTCAAGTCAAAGCACATCATTTATGAACTCCCGACTTCTATGATCGACTGCGTGATGCAAATTACGTTAAAGCGTTAACGTGATTTCCCTAACACGTCGCATGTGTTAACGTTGACAACCCTTATATATATATATATATATATATATATACAGGGCTTGGCATTAAAGGTGCTCTATGTAGTATTTTTGCAGTAAAATATCCAAAAACCACTAGGCTTGGATATATTTTATATAATAAATATATATTTATTATATTTTGGATATATTATATATTTTGTTCAGTTGAGTACCTAAAATATCCCAAATGTTTCGAACTATTTGTAAATTGTGAGAAAATTGCTATTTTAACTAAGGACCGGGACGTTTCAGCATAGCATCTGCGTAAATTGCGTCATATCTGCGCTACCCTCGGTTTCGGGTTTTATTTGGCAGGAGCGCTTTACTCTTAGCAGTGTGAACAAGTGAACGCATGGAGTAATGTCATAACATCATTCTCAACACACTTAAATGTATCTAATATGATAAACAGAGCTGCATTACCTCATAATCATAACCGGAAGAGCGGATCAGTGCACTGCTTTACACTACAGTACCGTTAATAACCTCATCCATGAACATGATTTCTGCTGGAGTCCTATTTTCCCGAGACCACATGTCCCAAGATGCTGCACTCAAACTTTGTGTCATCTAACTACACCTTTGTTTTGAATAGGCGCCCTCCAGTGGACGGAAAGTTGCATAGTGCACCTTTAAGGCTTTGCATGTGCTTGTAAATCAGTCATTCACTTGTCCGAGTAAAAACGTTTTTTTTTTTTTTTTTGTAAATATATATATTTTTTAAAGCATTATTCTCACCAGTGTTAATTCAGCTTTGACAAATTTAAATCTACATATTTGTGATAGTTTACCTTTTTTAAAGGGCATTTCCCACCTACGGTAATCTTATTAAATATAGTCTGTGCTTCAGGTTTCATATTATGTTCTTACATTTGATACATTAAATTAGAATAAGACAACATAGGGCTGTTACCAATCAAATTAAATAATTTAGACTACTGCATTATTTAATGATTATGATAATTATAATAAATATGAAATTTGTATTTTTGAATAAACAAAAAAGAAATTAATCAAAGTATGTTTAAACATGAAAATAAACCTCCAGTAGGTGGCAGCAGGTGAACGTCTTAATGAGTGAGTCATTAGCTGTGTCCTAATGTGAAGGGTGTGCACTTCGAAGGCCAGGGCAGGCCACACCTTCAAAGTGCACGAAGCGGCATGAAGGGCGAACCCAGGGACAGGGTTGCCAGGTCTGAACAACAAAACCCCTCCAATTGCTAATCAAAAGTAGCGGAATCACATGTATCCATCGACAGAAACGTACATAAAGCATTATTTTACGTTACAACCCATATTAAATATGCGTCATCAGTGAGATGAACCGCGGTGCAAGTGTACCTTTTACACGGCAACCCTGCTCACGTCAGATGGCACCCCGGTTGGGAAACGCTGGTATAGACCCAGCTCCCAATCCAACTATATATATATATATATATATATATATATTTTTTTTTACAAATCAATCTTCTTATAGATTTTAGATGCCGAAAGTGCCAAGGACAACACACAGTGTAATAATAGTGTTTAAACGAGGCAGATGCGGTTCATAGTAATGTCACATGAGGGTGTCTCCATCTAAGTGCAGCTGGTCTTTTAAAATGTTGGGCTGGACCAGGGTCAGCTCCTCAGGTCGACTCTGTCATGGCTGCTGCTTGACGAAAGAATGCTTGAATCGAATTTCTAACCGCCTCTCTCATAACACACACGCTCACAAATAGTCACCCAGATAACCCCAAACTTTCTCTTTTCAAACTTTTCCCTCTTGACTTTTTCTAACCGTTTCTCTCCCCATCTCTTGCCAAGACTGAATCTGTGTCTCTGATTGCTATGCATTGTTTAGTTTCTTTCATTAATGCTGTGTGCCAGTCCTACTCCTCAGATGAACAATAGCAGGCCTGCTGCAACGGATCAATAGCAGATTGCTGATAGTGCCCCGTCCATTCGCTCTCCAGATTACATGATAAATGGTCTGGTCCATGTGTTTTGACACCCTTTCTTTCTTGTAGGGCCCGGGCCCCGGCACCACAGCCTCCTGCGAGCCCCCTGACAGTAGCCTGGCCTGAGAGGAGAACAATGAGTAAAAGAAAAGGAGACGAGAAACAAACGTCCAAATTGGCAATCTACAGTGAGGGAAGCTCTGTGGAGGGGGCCCGTGTCTATCAGCCGCTGGTAATTGTTGCTAAGAATGAGCGGAGAAAAGAGAGCTTAGGAACATTTGATGCACTGATGAGTCGCTGGCAAGATTACTGTGGGGAGATGTTTGGGAAATGTGTAGGTTTATTTTGTCAGCAGTCACATCCTTACTGAAAGATAAAAAAGCAAAACCGAGTAAACATCTCTGAAATGTAAAGTTTGGCTTTTACAATAGTTGTTTTTCACTCAGTGTTTGGCTCACTTTCTGTCTGTCTCTATATACTGATCAAATATTAAATTACTATTCAATTAAATTGAAATAAGATTTTGGTCATCCCAACCTGTTCAGTAAACGTAAACATTTTGTATTTAATTTATTTCTATCTAAATATTTTTTTTTTTTTTTTAAAAGGGACAAAATATTTAAAAGCAATTACAAACATATCGATATATATATATATATATATATATATATATATATATATATATATATATATATATATATATATATATATATATATATCGATATTCGATATATATATATCGAATATCGTAAAAATGTTGACAATATCGAGATATAATTCGTTTTTTAGATATCGCCCAGCCCTAGTCCACATCCGAAAGCACCTACAGTGGGCACGTGAGTTATAATGTTATGCCTTGCTATTTGTCTTTCTCTATCTAGTAGTGCTGGACTGTATACCGGTTCAGAATACCGGTATTTATTGTTGTTATGGTATGAATTTTGATGATACTGTAATACCGGTATATGTTGCTTCCAACAACATTCGGAACGCTGCGCAGCGCGACACTGTTTATAGAGGGGTCCCTTTTCACTGTTGCACTGTTGTGAGAGCGCAGCTGCGATCGCACGGCTCAATCCGAAATGGCTCACTGAAGCATCATCCACTATGACTAGTATTCCATAAGTTATCCACTAATATAGTTAACTTGTTGCTTCTTTTCAAGAAATAAATATCAAATATATTCAAAAACTGCTCAGTCTTCAGTCTATAAATTAACTCAAGGCTATACTGATTCTTTATAAATATATTAAAGTTGTTTAGCCAAGCATGGGGTGGTTTTCTATTTTTCATTGTTGTTTGATTAACATTAAATCACACAATATGAGCCCTTTAAGATCTGCACGGAATAAATTCATTGTAACACACGATTTCTCACTCAACTCTGTGTATGTTCACTATAGGCATACACTACCCTGTTTATCTGAATACTCGCCAGGATGTACATTTTCATTTGTTTGACCGTTCAATTGTCTTAAAGGCGTAGGCTACGCGCGCTTCAGGTCAGAGTCCGGCTGTGTGAGCATGTCAAACTGCAGCGCGCTATTATTTCTCTCATGCACATATTTATTTTTCTTTCTTTGTCATGCACTGCACGTATATAATTAACTCTTCTGCTTCCAATGTTTACTGCTTTATCTGGTAACGTTCTTTGGGAAAGTATGCATGTTGAACTTGAAATTATCGATATTTTCACATTTTACATCCTTGTCAGAATTATTGCGATATTATCACTAATATTTGATATATCGCCCAGACCTATCTCTGTCTACCTAACTGTCTCTCTTACCAACGGGTAAGAGAGACAGATACCTGTTTACCATATATTTATTTATATAATACAATCTAGCATGCATATTTTGGAATACATTCTTTTTTTTAATCATGGCTTTTAAATATACTTTATCAGACATGCCCTTTGCATTGTTCTCTCCGATTAGTCTAGTAGCCAGCTGTAGTGGAGACCTGTTTTTCCTATTACAAACAAAAGCTGTCCTATTTATTGGAAAACGGCAAGGTCCTTTGGACACAAAAAGTGTGACAGGGAAAAAGTTAATTTCCTCATTGACACATTGTCCTTTATAATAAGTGAAGGACAGTATTTCTTTTTTTGTCAAGACTAATGACCTCCACATATGGCGTGTCGCCCATTTTAAAAAGAAACAAACAGCCTCTGGCCGCGAGTACATGAGGCACGAACTTAACCCTGTCTCTGCTGCTTCACCTGTTTTCCAAAAATGAAATGTTCCATTTGCTCTGCAGTCAAGCTCCATTAATACCACCTAAAATTACCTCAAGAAGTCAATGACTGTGTCAATGTCTAATATCATGGGATTATCTATCCACCTGCAACATCCGGGTACTATCTCTGCTTTCTGAATTTGCTGATGCTAGATGGCCTTTGTTAAACTGGGAGAGAAGCAGGTATCACTTCCCCTCTCCCTGATCTGTCATTGTCTCCATCAGGAGAGGGAGATTTATGAAGGAGGAGGGGAGGGGAGGGAGAGGGAGGGGGGCTCCATAACAATGTGAATAATTCACCTCTGTCATCTGTTCAGAAATATTGCGCAGATCCAACCTCCTGTCTGTCCGATCTCAGCCAATACGCAGCAGCTCCAGGCACTTTGACAGACGGACATCTGTAGCTCTGATTGTGAAGTTGCCAATAGGACTGAGGTGCTTCAAAGGCAGGAATCACAGTTACTGCAGGCTAATTCTCTCATTCATTTCAATCAAGTTCAATGCCGCTGTGACCTCCGGATTATAGGAGCGGTGTATAATTCATCCTTGCATGCTTTACTTTGAGAGGGTTGTTTGATGAGCGTGTTTATCAGGGAGGAGACAAACTGTGTAGTGACTTGGTGATCCAGACATTGTTGTGGGTTTGTCTTTGTTTAGAATTTTTTTTTTTTTTTTCATTTTTTTTTTTCAAACAACATTTAATCGCTGGAGTGAATCCTCTAGAATATTATTTTGTGTGTACAGAGTGCAGGAGTGTCACCTGAATTTGTACTGATTGAAATAATCATAACCATATTAGTTTGCAGAGGGCTGATTAATAAAGATGGTTTGCGAGTTTAAGAGAGTTTAGGGCCAGTTGACAGAACAATCACTTGATCTGCCGTGTTACCCTTGTCGTTCAAAAACATGACTAATATTATATAAAAAGATGATATTTTAAAGAATGTTGGTGACCATTGACTTAATGACCCCCCCCCCCCCACAATATCTTCAACATCATAAAGGTTTAAAACGACTTGAGGGTAAGTAAATAATTTATTCAATAATAAATCAATAAGTAAATAATGTTTTGCCATACTTTTCACAGTATGGCAAAACAGTATGGCATAAATTCATTTTTCATGAATTTAT
This sequence comes from Pseudorasbora parva, assembly GCF_024679245.1. NCBI lineage: Eukaryota > Metazoa > Chordata > Actinopteri > Cypriniformes > Gobionidae > Pseudorasbora > Pseudorasbora parva. The sequence goes on from NC_090172.1 coordinate 29,156,667, forward strand.
GGGTATCCCAGAGTTTCTGATTACCTGCATAATTGCCAGCTGTTCTAGAATAATATTACAAAAAGGTATGATGCATTTGAATTGATACATGTTCAATTATAATTGTACATGGTGTTCAGATATGCAACTATTTAGCATGTTAGTTTCTGTATTGTTTTTTTGTACTGTTGGACTAAAATGATAGCAGTACATTATCATCAAATTTGTTTTGTTGTGGACAGAGGTGCAGTGTTTTCATACTTTTAATTATATATTTAACAACTAGCTGTTTGGTTCTGTACATAATATACACATTTAATTTCAATACAGTTGTTACTAACTGCATTTTTCCAAAGTAAATTCAGTTGTAAAGTATGGTTGTCTCTCCTGTAAATAAACTAAACAGCACAAAACTGTGTACAGAGTGATATTTAGCACTCAGAAAAGCATGTGTAATTTATTTGAAAGAGGTGTATAAGCTCTATCAAACACCTTTTCTTGTGCTTTTACCATGGTGAAAAAGACCTTGACAGTGGATGTTCCTTTCACTGTGGGAGGCCCAAGGAATTGCTCTGAGGAATGTCTTGTCTCTGAACACGCACACATGCACATTAAACACATGAGCAATACATGATGTTAATCCTCTCATTTTGTCACAGCAAGTGGCAATTCCATCATCTCTATCAGAGACAGACACATCTCATCTCCTGTTGCTCCATGTCCAATCGTAACTCCCTAAAAACGCTCAGTTTTTTCTTCTTTCTCTGTCAGTGCTGTAGACAGTGGCTCTCTCTGTGCTTTACCTGTCTGTCTGTCAGCTTCATGCAGCCAGAGGATGTTCTGCTCCAAACGTCAGTCAACTCTGCCATTTCACTGCTCATCCCTCCCAGCTGCTCAGACAGACACAGACGGGTGTTGCTATGTGTGTTTGAGAGTGTTTCTCTGTTGCCACACACTCAGTTCTCACCCCAAGACTATTTTAATAGCTCGAATATAAGTTTTAGGCTGAATGCTAAATCACTTTTCTACTTTATAACACACTTAATCTGCCCAAATATTAGTTTGGTGTCTTAGGCACCCCAGATACAAAACATGAATGTTAAGATGTTTGTGTCTGGTCTGACTGGTATGCATAATTCAGAGAATCTCTTCTGCTATTTGGATTCATTTTATTTGATCTTGTTTTTATTTTATTTCATTGTTTTATATATATATATATATATATATATATATATATATATATATATATATATATATATATATATTAGGGGTGTAACGGTTCACAAAATTCACGGTTCGGTTCGATACGATACACTGGTGTCACGGTTCGGTTCGGTACGGTTCGGTATGTTTTAGATACAGCAAAAAGAAAAAATTGGCAGATAAATTACCTTTATTAAATTATTTTTTTAATAAAACTAACAAAGTATGGATTTTTTTTTTTTACATTGAACAATGACGGAGTTATACTTTACCCATCTTCTATGTAGTTAGAGGAATAAGACATTAGCTCTTTACATTAGCTCTCTCCATATATATATATTAGGGGTGTAACGGTTCACAAAATTCACGGTTCGGTTCGATACGATACACTGGTGTCACGGTTCGGTTCGGTACGGTTCGGTATGTTTTAGATACAGCAAAAAGAAAAAATTGGCAGATAAATTACCTTTATTAAATTATTTTTTTAATAAAACTAACAAAGTATGGATTTTTTTTTTTACATTGAACAATGACGGAGTTATACTTTACCCATCTTCTATGTAGTTAGAGGAATAAGACATTAGCTCTTTACATTAGCTCTCTCCACACTTTTTTCACACACTACTGCTTCTGTCATCCCCCAAATCCTCACTTGTTTGACTCTCAAGGGGGCGTGTCTGAAGAACGTGGCTGTTCAGCTCCCATTCATAATGTAATGTGCCGTTACAGTCAAGTAGCTTTGTGTAGCCTTTGACATCCAGCCTGTTGTCAGAGCGGTTCTCTGTTTGTGCTTTTGTTTTTTGGGACAAAGCAGGAATTACTGGCTGATGCCAGCTGTGCACACCGAGAACGCGCCCCGGGCGGAGGTGAAGATCAACGGGCGTCCCTTCCTGGCTCTCCTGGACTCCGGCAGCGCCATCAGCCTCGTACAGGCGGCCATCCTGCCGCCGCGAGTGGATTCGAAGACCTCCGTCCTCATTGTGTGTGTGCACGGCGATACCCGGGAAGTCCCTGCACGTCGCGTGTCCATCGAGGCCGCCCCGGGCACCTGGGCCATCGAAGTTGGAATCGTCAAGGATCTGCCGGTCCCCGTGTTGCTCAGAAGGGACTGGCCGGGCTTCGACCGTCTCCTCACCGCCGCCACTCAGCCTGTCAGCCAGCCCGGGAGCCACCCAAAGCGCCGGACTGCGCGGAGACCCAGACGGCGTCCTGTGCTGCTGGCCTCCGACAGCCCCCGAGACGGTGAGTCAACCCCCCAAGCTGCTAACCTGTTCTACGATCTCTTCCAGCAGGTCTCGGGGGCCGGGGCGTTCGCCCGCGAGCAGCATGAGGACGACCGTCTGAAGCACTGCTGAGCTCAGGTACGGGTTGCGGAAGGGAAGGACCTACAGCCCGCACCGCACCCTACGCCCAACTTCAAAATTGAGCAGGGCCTGCTCTACTGTGTCGCTCAGCAGAGGGGGGAGGAAAAAAATCTGCTCGTCATGCCCCGCAGCAAGACCGAGGCAGTGATGGAGATCGCCCACGCACACCCCATGGCAGGCCACCTCGGGGCTCAGAATACCATCCAACGGATCCGAGATCGCTTCCACTGGCCCGGCCTGGAGGCCGAGGTGAAGCGCTTCTGCCAAGCCTGCCCCACCTGCCAGCGGACATCGCCACGAGTTCCTCCCCCCAGCCCGCTGATTCCGCTGCCCATCATAGAGGTGCCCTTCGAGCGAATCGGAATGGATCTGGTGGGACCGCTGCCGAAGTCCGCCCGGGGGTTCGAACACATCCTCGTCATCGTGGACTATGCCACCCGCTACCCAGAGGGCATTCCCCTCCGGAAAGCCACCACCAAGGCCATCGCCCAGGAGCTTTTCCTTCTGTGTAGCCGGGTGGGCATCCCCGCCCAGATTCTGACTGACCAGGGCACCCCGTTCATGTCCCGGATGATGGCCGATCTCTGCAGGCTCCTGAAGGTCCAACAGCTCCGCACAACGGTGTACCACCCCCAGACCGACGGCCTCGTCGAGTGGTTTAACCAAATGCTCAAGCAGATGCTGCGGCGGGTGGCCGCCGAAGACTCGCGGGACTGGGACAAGATGCTGCCCTATGTCCTCTTTGGCATCCGGGAAGTCCCCCAAGCGTCCACCGGCTTCACCCCCTTTGAGCTCCTCTTCGGCCAGCAACCCCGTGGACTGCTCGACGTGGCCAAGGAGGCCTGGGAGCAACAACCGGGGGTACACCGTTCCACCATCGAGCACGTGCAGCAGATGCGCGACAGGATCGACCGCGTGAGGCCCATCGTCCGGGAGCACCTGGCCAAAGCCCAGCAGGCCCAGCGGAGGCACTTCGACTGGGCCGCCCAACCCAGAGAGTTCCAGCGCAGGGACCACGTCTTGGTCCTAGTCCCGACAGCCGCCTGTAAATTCTTGGCCACCTGGCAGGGTCCCTTCACAGTCGCCGAGAAGGTCGGGCCCGTCACCTACCGGGTCCGGCAGCCTGGGTAGAGGAGAGCCGACCAGCTGTACCACATCAACCTCCTGAAACGCTGGGTCGGGACCGGGCCCCAGGTCTCCGCGTTCTCGGAACCCCCACCGGTGGGTGGTAGACATGGACCCCCAGCTGTCGGCGGCCCAAAAGTCGGAGTTGCAGCACCTGGTCAGTCAGTTTTCTGCGGTGTTCTCCCCTCGCCCCGGGCGGACTCACGTCCTGGAGCATGACGTCCGGACGCCCCCAGGAGTCGTCGTTCGGCAGCGGCCCTACCGTGTTCTGGAGGCCCGGCGACACGCCATCGAGGCAGAGGTACAGGAGATGCTGAAGTTAGGGGTCATCGAACCATCACGCAGCCCGTGGTCCAGCCCGATCGTGATGGTCCCAAAGCCCGATGGCACCTTCCGCTTCTGCAACGACTTCCGCCGGCTCAACAAGGTCTCGGAGTTCGACGGCTATCCCATGCCCCGCGTAGATGAGCTGCTGGACCGCCTGGGGAGGGCGCGGTACATCTCCACCCTCGACCACACAAAAGGGTATTGGCAGGTACCCCTCTCCAGTCAGGCCAAGCCAAAGACAGCCTTCTCCACTCCGAGCGGCCACTGGCAATACCGCGTCCTCCCTTTCGGCCTGCACGGAGCACCTGCCACCTTCCAGCGGCTCATGGACGTCCTGCTCCGACCCCACCAAGCCTATGCGGCGGCCTACTTGGATGACGTGGTGGTGCACTCCGAGACTTGGGAGGACCACCTGGACCGGCTGCGGAAGGTGCTGTCGGAGTTACGTCGGGCTGGCCTGACCGCCAACCCCCGGAAATGCCACCTAGGACTCGCGGAAGCCAAGTACCTCGGTTACCAGGTGGGACGGGGCCTGATCCGACCACAGGAGAAGAAGGTCTCGGCGATTCTCTCCGCTCCCCGTCCCACCACGAAGACGCAGGTACGAGCCTTTTTGGGGTTGGCGGGTTACTATCGGTGCTTTATCCCTGACTTCTCCTCCTTAGCCTCTCCCCTGACAGACCTGACCAGGAAGGGGCAGCCAGAGAAGATCCTGTGGAGCACCGAGGCGGAGGCGGCGTTCCACCGCATCAAGTCGGCCCTCACCTCGGCCCCTGTCCTACGAGCGCCCGACTTCAAAAGCCCCTTCCTGCTGCAGACGGACGCCTCCGACACCGGGTTGGGAGCCGTCCTTTCCCAGGTCACTGACGGCGAGGAACACCCGGTGCTCTACATCAGCCAAAAGCTGACCCCAGCAGAACAGCGCTACGCAACCGTGGAACGGGAGGCGTTGGCCGTCAAGTGGGCAGTCCTGGAGCTCCATTATTACCTCCTGGGCCGCCACTTCACCCTGACCACTGACCACGCACCACTCCAATGGATGGCCCGGGCCAAGGAGACGAATGCCAGGGTGACGCGGTGGTTCCTGGCGCTCCAGGACTTCAACTTCACCGTCCAACATTGAGCCGGGACGGCCAACGCCAACGCCGATGGTCTTTCCCGGATGTGGTCAGCTTTCGCAGGTCTGTCAGGCTCCACTCCCCCCCCCCCCCCAAGCAACGTCCTGGTCCTACGGAGAAGCGGGGAAATTGGGGGGGGAGTGGAGCCTGACAGACCTGCGTGTGTCCCGAGCGCTCATCAGTGTCGCCCTGGAAACAAGGCGGGCACACCTGCACCCGCTCATCACAGGCTGAGCCGTCACACCTGCAGCTCATCAGTGGGCGGCGTTATAAGCCTGCACGCCGCCCAGAGAGGTGAGAGATGTCTCCAGAAGACTTGGCTAACTGTTGTCTCCATCTTCCCTCCAGAGAGCAGCGTGTGACGGCCAGCACTCACTCTGAGCACGGATCCAGATCACCGCGAGCACCGAGGACGCAAGAGAGACCACACCGAGCACGGACCACCCCAATCGACACACTTTTCACTTCACTATTGTTAATAAATCCACCCTTCGGAGAAATTCACCTGCCCTCCAGTTCTCCCGAAATCATGGAGGGGTCTGAAATTGTCATCGTAGGTGCATGTCCACTGTGAGAGAAAGAAAAATCCATAAATCACAATGTATGATTTTTAACTATTTACTTGTATGATACAACCTGAGACAATCAATGTTCATATTTGGTACAGTAGCCTGTTGCAATTACAGAGGTTATACGTTTCCTTGAATTTTTTCACCAGGTTTACACACACTGCAGGAGGGAACAGTCAGGTTTCTGGCCTGTCGCTGAGAAACACTGAGTTTGAGCTCCCTCCAAAGATTCTCTATTGGGTTTAGGTCTGGAGACTGGCTAGGCCATACCAGAACCTTGTTATGCTTCTTACAGAGCCACTCCTTGGTTATCCTGGCTGTGTGCTTCAGGTCATTGTCATGTTGGAAGACCCAGCCTCAACCCATCTTCAACGCTTTAAAGGGATACTTCACCGTTTTTCATATTAAACTATGCTATTCCCTTAAGGGGGGGGGGGGGGTACACTCTGTTTCAGTCAATCTCATGTCAATCTTGAGTACCTATAGAGTAGTATTGCATCCTTCATATCTCCGAAAAGTCTTTAGTTTTATTATATTAAAGAAATATAGGCTGTACCGAGTCTTTCCGGAAAAAATCGTGTGGGCGGAGCTAAAGAATGACGAGCACACCCAAAGCAGTGACGTCCTCAAGCGTGGAAAAACCCAAGTATGCTATCGATCCATGTATGCTATCGATCGGATTCAGCTAATACGTGATCCAGGATCAGGCTGAAATAAATTGAACAGGAGAAACAGCAACAGCAGGACGTCCGTCTCTGTGGTATGTACTGTATTTAGTCTATTTAGTGGCCTGTCAACATTTGTGTGTCTTTACTCGCAGTTTATGAGGACATGATTCGGTTTATGGACTACTGTATGTGACTAAACCTTAGCAGTAGCAAGCAAAACGGTTTTGCACGTCAGACTAGTGTAACGTTATATAGCAACACATTCTCACACCCAACTCGTCACATATGGACGCTTGACCAGGACCCCTTGTCGTCACTTTTCAACGAACTGGGCGTACCTTTATCGTCAATTTTCGACGCGCTGGGTGCTCCATTCATTTCAATGATAAACCTTTGGCGTCATACACAGACGCATTTAATTCTTTGTGGTTGTAAAAGCAGACATGATTTTATTAATATTTAAAGGCTACTTTTATATTTTGGAGCAACTAACCCAACTCCTACCCTAAACCTACCCACATCTTAACAATATAAAACACATACCAGGCAAATAAATGTACAGTCACAAGTTGCAAAATCTGACCAAAACAGTATAAAAGTATTAGCTCATGTTGCATTCCAAGTCTTCTGAAGTCATACGATGTCTTCATGTGAAGAACAGAGTTGATCTTGATGTTTTAATCGCTGAAATGATGATCCCGCTGCCCTGTGAACGAACTCATTCATATCTCATTCAAATAATTCAAAAGACTCTTAAACATGAAGCAATCGGTCACAAGACACAGGAGAGCCAATGACATTTTACAATCAATGCTGACGTAATGACGCAATTGGTCACAAGACATATGAGAGCCAATGACATTTTACAATCAATGCTGACGTAATGACGCAATTGGTCACAAGACATATGAGAGCCATGCAATTTCACTATGAAATCTGAAGTACGAGCGGCAATATTTGAAATTTGATGTGTTCATGATCTTCGGCGGATGGAGATGCTGATCGCTTTTGGGAATTTTCTTCATACAAATCAATCGTTTGGCCTCTGAAAACTTGGATTATTTAACTTTTTTGAATAACTCGTGGATGCAGTCGTATGTTATATCCTGTGTTTTATATCATGTTCACACAAATGGGTATGTTTAGGGATGGGGTGGGGTTGGGTTACATGTTAAAATGTGTCTAAATAGCGTAAATAAAATACATTTTAATGAAATCATGTTAAAATGTGTCTAAATAGCGTAAATAAAATAAATGTAAATTAAATTATGCTTGCTGATTTAATTGAGAAACACACTCCAACATGTCATAATGGCAAAATTATAAACCAATAAATAATTTAAATAAATAAATCAAAAAATAAATTTCACCATGACGATAATATTCCCATTCCCAGTGCGTCTGTGTATGACGCCAAAGGTTTCTCATTGAAATGAATGGAGCACCCAGCGCGTCGAAAATTGACGATAAAGGTACTCCCAGTTTGTTGAAAAGTGACGACAAGGGGTCCTGGTCAAGCGTCCATATGTGACGAGTTGGGTGTGAGAATGTGTTGTATATAGAACAACAATGGAGTAACGTTAACCTTTAGCACATTTGAAAGACGAAGCACACGATCGTGTCGTTTACTGATGTTTACTCACGCGACGAGCCAATAGCAGAGACATTTGAAGCAGTTTTACTCCCCGGCTGCTTCCAAAGAAGGACCGAACCTTTATCGCTGGGACCGCTCCGTCAAAAACACACTTCTTTGGTATGATTTGGTGAAGTCCTGTGACAGAATTGACCATGGAAATCTGCGATGTTGTGAAGCTTCCCGTCATTTCTGCGTTCAAATCAGTTTAAATGCAGCGCTGCCTTCTGGGAATGCTGTGCTGAAGCGTTGATATCACCCATAGGAATAAAGTGGAGTGGGAGCACGGTGCGTCATAAGTGTTCACGGACGAGTGGATCTGCATCTGAGTGAGTGTTTATGGGCGTGCATTTCCTCTCTCGCTCTAGTCACGCGCATGCGCACCCTACCGGGAGAAGAGCCCGTACGGCCCATACAAGGACCTCCCGCTCTATTAACGTCAAACCAACCCATACTCAAAAAAAAACTCTCTGAAACTTGTGAGAAACCGGAAGGAGTATTTTTTAACACAGAAATACTCCATCAAACGTCCAACATTAGTTTTTGAAACTTTGTCTATGTTTAGGATGGGAATCCAAGTCTTTAACAGTGTAAAAAGCTCAGTATGCATGAAACAGCATTTCACCCCCCCCCCACCCCCTTTAACTAAAACGAGTTGATACGTACCTCTCTCGTCTGAGTGCGTGCACTTAATCGCTCTGATGCGCGGTAGAGGCTGACATTTTTTCGGGAATCCGACGGGTCACGGGAAATAAAATCACTATTAATCACGTGATTGGGACGGGAACAGATTTTTTTTTACCGGGAGTGGGCGGGACGGGGAATTGTAATAACATGATACCATCTATACAAATATTGTTTATCAAAATTAACTATATGCTTTAATTTTGAACTTAATTCGGCCACTGAAAAACTTTAATCACCGAAAGACTTTAATCACCGAAATCACTGCAGGTGCTTGTCTAAACAACATGTCTGCGGCGTGGACGTATGTGGTTCATCTCACATCTGATGACCCATCTATGGTAAACGTTGCATGTTGTTCAATGCATGCTAGTGCTTCCGTATGTTCGAATTTGACCAGTCGTTTTCGCTGTCATTACCCGCGTGTAGAGCCAGAAGAAGTGAATGAAAACGTGCGTGCGTTGTGAGACGTGCACAGGTCTCACAGAGCGCAAATATTTAGTTCTCTTCCAAGTCTTGCGCTTGAACGGACAAAGTCGCTCAAATAGTATAACAACATGTCTATCTTGATGAGTATCCTAATAGGAGACATATTTTGTATATGCTTAAGTGAACTGTTACTCTATACAGTCGAGAAAGACGACACATCCCTGCATCGGGTCTTAAAGTGGCAGTAGCCTTTACTGCTGGCTGTTTAATGTCAAACAAAAGATAAGGACATCACTCACTGATCTTGATTGAATAGGTCTTGTAAGTTTAATAAGGATTTATCTTTAATTACATTTAAATTACACACACACACACACACACACACACACACACATATATATATATATATATATATATATATATATATATATATATATATATATAGGCCATTATAATTTTTTACATTTCTCATATCGTTTAATCTCATCTCAATCTCAAAGTCCAAACATATTGTAGAAGTACATTTTCAACAAAACATGAGGGTTAATAGTGTGAAAGCCAAAGGCTGCATGTGTGTCTGTGTGTGTGTGTGTGTCTGTCTCTGTGTCTGCATGAGCAGGTTGTGTGAGTTGTGTGTTCCTTTTGTGTGTTTTTGTGTTTTCAGTGGGTCTCACCTGTCCAGTCCCTGGCGTGTCCAGTGGCTCATGTCTTCTGTCAGAGTGAGAGCAAGAGAGAGACAGTGATGACGTGACCAGCAGGGCCAGCTGAAAGGGTCAACCCTTCAAACAGTGAGAGAGAGAGAGAGAGAGAGAGAGAGAGAGAGAGAGAGAGAGAGAGAGAGAGAGAGAGAGAGAGAGAGAGAGAGAGAGAGAGCGCAAGAGAGCAAGAGAGAGCCATGTGGCAATGATTTCCCTCTGACAGGCTGTCGAGGCCATCAAACGTTGCCATACTGCACTGTCATTCGCACCTGCATTCTGACAGAGGCGCTCACAGCACATTGAGACAGAGAGCGAGAGAGAGCTAAAGAGGTGTTTTTGAATCAGCTCTTGAAAGTTTGAAAGTGTATTTTCTCAATCTCAAACTTTTCTCAGAAACTGCTTTTTTTTTTCTTAAAGAGCGATTTCTACCTGATCCGACCCTGCAAAATTACAGTTTTATAGAATTTTATATAACAGTAATTTTCTTTTTTTTAGTTATCATTTTTTTTAATTTTATAAAATTGTATTATAAAATTTTATAATAATAATATTGAAATACTTTATTACTACTTTTAAAGATTTTTTCTGCTTCTTCTTAATAATAATACATGAGTATAGATACTTTATTATTATTATTATTATTATTATTATTATTATTATTATTATTATTATTATAAATAATGTTGTTGTTTTCAATTAAATAAACCTAGTTAAAGGGGCTATATGTAGATTTCATAAACCCTTTTATCAGCAACACCAGTGGCCAATGCTGAATAATGTAGTCTTCCAGTGGTTTACAGTGGTTTACTCGAAAAAGTGTCTGTCCTTAAATTAATTTAATTAATAAAAAAAAAAAACGTTTTTAAAGATAATGCTGTAAAATATATGGAGCCCTTACTTACACATTGTTATAATATTAAAGCTGTCATGAAATGTCTTTTTTATTTTTTTATACTGTTGTCTGAGGTCAACTAATGACGTTCGTGTGGTTTTTACATTCAAAACATCATCCAAATGGATGCTGCACTTTGGTGGTGGATGATGAGATCCCCCTTCTATGTAAAGCGCTTTGAGTGCCTAGAAAAGCGCTATATAAATGTAATGAATTATTATTATTATTATTATCTCGATCACATGGCTCGTAAACGTCTTTATCAAACAAACACAATGTTTTATTTCTGAAATGATGATCCTGCTGCCTCGTGAACGAACTCATTCATAATATCTCATTCAAATGATTCAAACGACTCTTGAGCATGACGCAATTGGTCACGAGACACACGAGAACCAATGACATTTACAATCAATGCTGACGTAATGACGCAATTGGTCACAAGACACACGAGAGCCAATGACATTTACAATCAATGCTGACGTAATGACGCAATTGGTCACAAGACATGAGAGCCAATGACATTTTACAATCAATGCTGACGTAATGACGCAATTGGTCACAAGACATACGAGAGCCAATGACATTTCACTATGAAACCTCATGTAACAGGCGGCAATATTTGAAATTTGTTGTGTTCATGATCTTCGGCGGATGGAGATGCTGATCGCTTTTGGGGATTTTCTTCATACAAATCAATCGTTTGGCCTCGGAAAACTTGGATTATTTAACTTTTTTGAATAACTCGTGGATGCAGTCGTATGTTATATCCTGTGTTTTATATCATGTTCACACAAATGGGTAGGTTTAGGGATGAGATGGGGTTGGGTTACATGTTAAACATGTCTAAATACTGTAAATAAAATAAATGTCAATAAAATTATGCTTGCAATTGAAAAACACACTACAACATGTCATAATGGCAGAATCATAAACCAATAAAATTTCACCATGACGATAACATTACTAATACCTAGTGCGTAAGTGTTCGACGCCAAAGATTTCTCACTGAAATGAATCGAGCACCCAGCGCGTCGAAAAATGACGCCTTGGGGTACCTTTTGCATCTTCATTGTGACGCGGAAGGCACTTGACCATGCTTAGGATTTTGACGCCTTGGGAGTGAGAATGGGTTGTAATATCAGACCGTGTGGTATCGGTTTAATATCGGTACTTCGGGCGCCACCATTCAGATGTCAACTTGAGAGAGACTGAGAGAGAGAATAGCAGAACAAGAACAGAATAAGAGATTCATCTGCCTACCGGACTTTGTCCCATGCCATTGCCCATGCCATACGAGTCCAGCGTGCTTAAGTTCTGTTAGACACGTACACATAAGTTTTGATCGTTTTGCGATCTATAACAATGCAATACTATCACATATCAAAACACGTTTTACTCACATGTGTGTTGCATCATTCCTGTCGGATCCAAATCCAGCATCGACCAGAGATTTGTTTACAAACGATCCCACAGTGAACTGAAGTGAATATGACTTCCCCATGTGAGCTGGAACTTCATTAAAAATAAAGTTCAACCACTCATTCCTAATATTAGGATCAGAAGGAAGCTTATGCAGCGACTGTGTTCTTCCACAACCAGGAATAGCGCAATATCTTAATCTTCCTCGCCATGTTTATTGTTGTTGACCAGCTTGCACGAGCCCCCCATGAGTCGGTGGGCGAGGCTACTGGATTAGATGTGCTGTAGAGGTGTGTGTTTCGTTACGCACTGACATCAGAATAAGGCACAGGACCATTTGCTGAGCCTGGTGTCTATACAAGCTTTTCTTTGACTAACAAAGAACGTTTTCAGCTCTGAAACTTAGAGGATATTCGTATATTACCATGACCTTTTACATATCAAAAGCTCAAGGGACGGAGATGAGAGATTTATATATTTTATTTCTGGAAAAAATCCTCAGATGAGGCAAATATTATTATTTTAAAGACAATAGCCAGTAGAAGGAGCTATTTCTGCACGTTTTCAACTATTTCTGCACGATTGCACTCACTGCGCTCGGCTCGGGCAGCTGTGGTGATTCATGTAAACGGAGCTGTGCGGAGCAAAGTGAGAATTTCAACTTTTCAAATTAAAGGGGTGATGAATTAAGAAATCAACTTTCCCTTGAGCTTTTGATATATAAAAGGTCATGGTAACTAGGGATGTCAACGTTTAATCAATGTTCGATTAAATGTCGATAAGACATCTATTCATTAAGCCATGTTGTTTATCGATTAAGCAGGGTCATGCGCATGCGTGCGGGCGGCTCAACCGTGAAAAAAATTAAGCGAGCGTGCCCGAGTTCTGTTCAGGACCATTTTACAGCTGGTGTTACCCCTTCATCATGACTGCAAGTTTGCTTTCGCAGCCTTTTTTTTTTTTTTTTTTTTTTGATTCTTTATTTATTAGACATTTTACATTTTAACTATTTACATCAGAGCCCAAAATCCACCCACGATCACAAGACGTAAAAATAAGACTTGAAAATGTTAACATTAGGGCTGGGATAAACGATTATTATTTAAACGATTAATCTAGCGATTATTTTTTCGATGCATCGATTAATCTAACGATTAATTTTTCCTGTCCGATTCGGTTACGATTCGATTCGATTACCGATTATCTCCCCATTAATTGCCTAATAGCAATTTATACATGTTGATTTAATTATCTGAATGAAAAAACGAATTCCTTAACATTGCAATATATGTTTATTGCTCTTAAAATTCCAAAGTAAGACTATACAATGCATTCAATAAAACCTTCAAAACATAAAGTACACACACACACACACACACACACACACAAATAAATAAGTATTAACCTACAACAAAGAAACATGTTATACGATTTTTCTATGTATGCAACTCAGCCTACAGGCTATGCCCATCGATTAAATATCAACAAGTTGGTTAATCAAATCTGGGGACACACTGCAAGCGTGAGCGTCTCGGCTGCGTGGCGTGTCCGTTTTTGTTTCGGCTCACATGTTAACAGGTTGGAGTTTGCACACTGACTGTGACGCACGGAAAACGCGTGCATGCTAGAAATAGAAGAGCGCCTATTTTTTACGTGTGTTGGGAGCGTCTCCAGGCAAAATAGAATAGGAAAAGATGTTTATATATAATTTTGACACGAATACATATTATTAAATTACATTTTCATGTTTGAAAGTCTGTAGGTTTACATAAATAGGCCTAATTGTAATAATAAAAAACATCAATTATCGATTTTGAAATATTGCAACTGTCAATACAGAACGAAATATTCTGTAGCCTATTTTGCCGTCAATACCATAGATATGTGGTTACTCCCGACGTTTTCTTTGCTGTATCAGTAGGCTATTTATGTTTAACATTAGGAATAGGGCTTCCCTCCGCATCAATAGCAGCAGCAGTGCCGCGTCAGACACGTTTCTAGTGTGCAAAGGCAGAGAAAACGCCACGCAGCCCCGTGGCTGACCCGCAACAGAAACCCACGCGCATCCGCGGCATGACAGTGAAAAAAGTTACATGTAGAGTGCATTATGGGCGCCAATATTCCGTTTAAAATTGGAATAGTCCTGGGATGAAACTGCTCACTTAGAGGATGGATACCCTCGGTCACATCAGCGCGATTAGACATTGAACATTTTAAATTTAAAACAGCTTATTATGTAGGTAACGTAGCCAATGTGTCCGATGCTTTCACTTGATGCAAACGTTTGTTTTTGTGATTAAAATACATCAAATATTACCAAAACATCTGTCTTCCTGTGTGCAGAAATTTGTTTATGTAGCCGTGACAACAAAACGCGTGCGCGCCTGGAGCAGGCGCTCTTAACACAGACGCGCATGCCTGTGATGCTCCGTGCGCACCGCGCGCCAACCCCATAGACTGGCCAACCCGCAAGCCTGCACTTCTGAAAGTCTGAGGAGCCACTCGTGTTGCTACCATAGATATACATAATAAATAATATACTTAATTACATAATATACTTTATTATGTACATCTATGGTTGCTACTACTCTCCGGCGCCGCCATCTTTATTTTGAATCTGACGAATCGACGCGCATATTTTGCGTCGACGTATTTTTTGCGTCGACGTCATCGATGACGTCGACGCGTTGTCCCAGCCCTAGTTAACATGGATCCATTTAGAAAGATTAGTATACCCTGTGACACAGATACAAAGAAGGAAAGCAAATAAGCAAAAATACAAACCTACATATACACACTTATAGATAAAGGTACATCTCAAGATTTTATCTTTTTGACAAAATCTTAAAAAGATCCACCCAAAATTGTAATGTCCTTCTGAAGGCGCAGTGCAGTTTATCTGTGGTACATTCTAATACGACAATGTCCAACAAATAAGCCCTCCACATAGACACAGCTGGGGCAGACGGTTCCAACCACAGTTTCATTATAAACTTTTTAGCTGCAGTAAGGGTAGCAGACAAAATCCTCTTTTGACTGACAGATAGTGTTAGCGAAGAATCATCTAGCAAAAGAAAAACCAATGGGTCCTTTTAGATTTGGATCCTCAAAAGGTCTGTCAATAAGTCCTGGAGAATAAGTCCTGCGCAATTTGAGGACAGTCCCAGAACATGTACATGCATGTGTGGCATATGCCTTAGATATTAACTTATAGTGAATCATTTGATGAGCCGGATTTCTTGAGGTAGCTAAACAATTCCCCCAGACAGTGTCCCAATCGATCCGTTGCCTTTTGTTTGTTGCAAATGTAAGTAATCAATGTAGTGATGAATGTAATCTGACTCCTTCTGCGTTTGTGACGTGACTCTCGGTCAGCTCACTCATATTATTGAACAGACACGTTTAGTTTTTAATTGTAGTGTCTGTTCTCTAACTGAACTAAATGATTTTATGAAAATGAACAGAATGGTAGGGGTGTTTCCGCGTTGGGAAAGTGATCCTGTAACGGTGGCTTTGGGAGTGGCCTCGTTGGGCAGCGAAACAGGTGCATTCTGGGAGTTATTGTCTTTCATCCACATGAGACAAAAATACATTTTCTGTCTTTTCACAGTCTAGAAGTCACCAAATTCAAAATTAATTTCATATTTCTGCTACATTAATGACCCAGTTAAAATGCAAAGCTTAATAATAAATCACTGAAGTAACCCTTTAAAGGTTAACACCAGAGCCCAAAGCCTAAATTCAGTTGCTATTTATTTTTAGATATAATAATCAACACTCAAGCTTAAGAACAGTTAACATAAGGACGTTTTTGCATTAAAGGTATGGTAGGTAAGAATGATCTAGAACAATTTGTTTCAACTTTCTTTTATATGTCAATACATAATTAAAATGTTAGTACTCTGAAAAACGAAACAAGAGATTGGCTTGGGCGACTGTCACTCTCTCTCGCTACCATGGCAACCACCCCTTTTGCTACAGGATCTGCCCACTTGCGCGCCCCTAGGAAGAGCAAAAACATTCAAAATGTACGGTGCCGGGCTTTGCAGTCAGAAACGATGCAAAAAAAGCAGAACAGTACAAGAAAAGGCAATGCACAAAAAGTCTTTGGATAAACAAAGAAATCAAACGCAAGTAAATATCGGCGTGGCTTTCCAAAGAAAGAACTGAGGGACCTCAATGAGTCTTTCATTTTTATTTAGTGATTTTTTTGGCTTATGTTTTTATGAAGCATTTATCACTAGCATATGTAGCTGCCTAATATAGTATAACATTAGGCCATCCTTAAAAATATTCTTGTTTGCCGTAACCCGACCGACCCTGTCAATTTAGGACCGACTCAATTTTATTTTTATTTTTTCCTTTTCGTCCGACCAACTTGCCGGTTGTAAATTTGCTTTAAGACCGACCAATTTCTTTTTTTTACTCTTCAAACAACTAATACAAAAGTTATAAAATAATATGAATTATATTTTAGTAAGTATTTTAAATATATAAATTGCCTAGGTCTTTATACAAACGAAGGCTACGTTCTTTCTTTTATAGAAAAACCTGTGACGTCATCTATGTTTACACTATGGTTAACGGATGTCACACTATGGCCTGCACGTGCGTTCGTTTTGGCTCATACTCTCATTCACTGTAACGTTAGACTATTAAAGCCCTGTCGGAGATTTCGCCGCATTTCGTGACAGGAGTCAGGACCATGGACACGTTACACACACCAGGCAAGTGCACTGCAGAGTGGAGGGCTTTGGGGGTTTGAGCCCCTGCCCTTTTTGAAAATTAATCAAAAGTGCCCCTCTAAACATTCAGCATTACTATATTGTGGCCAATAAAACAGAATTTGAATTATAATTAATATAACAACGTGTACAAAACAGTAACAAATGGCGGAAAAGCCCTTTATCTTGTATCTGTAAGTCTGAAGTCGTTGTCATAACGCGTTGCTATGGGTAGCGTTTGTTTTGCTCGACTATGTGCAGCGCGTGGTGGGGGCGGCGGAACTTATGTAACTTGAAAAATAATGCTTTATGTATGGTTCTGTCGATGGATATACGTGCTGGTTCCTCAGTAATAGACTACACTACAACAGCGATAATAAAAGAAAAACGTGGGCAAAACGGACTATCTTTGTAAACTGTGAGATAGTCAATGCATGCGAGTGCTGCCGCGCCTCAAGTCTATTCACCAGGGTATATTCGCCAGAAGACACGAATGAGAAGACACGAATGAGAACTCTGTAAAGATCTGTTTCTGTGCGCTCGTCCAAAATCGTGCGCTCGTCCAAAAACTTGCTCTACTCACAGCACGCCAATTCTTGCGTTTGAACGGACAAACTCACACAAAAAGTATGTCAACATGTCGATCTTGATGAGTATCCAAGCAGACATAGTCTGATGCCTTAAGTGAACTGTATACAGTCGAGAAAGACGAGCATATCCCTGTATTAGGTCTTAAAGGGGCAGTAGCCTTTACTGCTGTCTGTTTAATGTCAAACAAAAGATAAGGACAGCACTCACTGCTTTTGATTGAATAGCTTTTATAAGTTTAATAAGGATTAATTTTTAATTTAAACAGTTAAATGTGCAGTTATTTTACATTTGATTACTTAAAAAAAAAAAAAAATTAGACCTACCTGAAAAATCTGAAAAGCATTGTTTATTTTATTAGTATCTTTGCTCAGTAGTATTTATTTGTGCTGCTGTTTGTATTTAAGTTTTTTGTTCTTATTTTCTTTATTTGTATTTGACAGTAGTTCTTTCTTTTCCTGAGCATGGCAAATACAAAACCGTACTGAAACCGCGAACTTAAAACCGTAATACAAACCGAACCGTGATCAATCTGTACTGTTACACCCCTAGTGTAACATATGTATGGGGGTGCCATGACTAAAAAAAAGTTGGGAAACACTGATTTAGTGAACAACTGTGGCTCGACGGCAGGAAAAACTATCCAAACAATCACGATTTTTAAACCTCTTTCATCATTAACATTAATCAAAGCTATTATTCTAAATGTAGGCTGCCAAAAAGGAGGAAAGAGGGGCAGTGTCTCTTCAAAAAAACAGAGACAAATACATAATATTACAAAAATAAAATAACGTCTAAAAAAATGGCCCGTCATTGACATAGAACAGCAGAACATGCTAGAGTAATATTTAAATAGTATTTTGCAGTTTAATATTCACATGCACTAGTATATATTCGGCTACAGTTTGGAGTCCTGCACTTAGATAAAAATGGAAGCGACTGAACAGCTGCGCATACCGGATATACTACAGAAATGCTGGTATCGTCACATTTTTTACATTTCAGTACCGAAGTACTGGTACTTGTGACATCCCAATATTAGGAATGCCAATTTACACAAATTCCCATGATCAATTGTCATTTAAATTAATGATCAATTAATCGATTAATTGTTAGCCTTACTATTGAAATATGCGTCTACAGCAGTGGCTTATTAGCCTAGAAATCTAGATGCACCCTAGCGGCAGCAAATCTTATTTGCAGCCAGGGTATAGCAACTCTGAGTTGGATTGTGAGCTGGAAAAACCAAATGCTGGTCAGGCCATTCCCATCGTGTATAGAGTTTTGGGTGGGATTAACATAATGACGGCAGAGTTGCGACAGTTTCGCGTGCTATTTGAAAATGTTCCGTATGTTATATAGACAGTAGAAAATATTACATAAATGTTTATATAACATTTGACTTTTTGTATGCTAGATAAAAGAATGGTCTGAATTTGCATTTTAAGTGTAGTTCTGTGACTTCACCTGACTCCAGGTGAACACAGTAGGAAACGATTGAGGTGAGACCACCTGCGGGCGTGTGCTGATCTGACGGCAGCTTTCGTTCAGCTCTTAACTACTGGAGTGAGGGTCTCCCCTGCAGTCAGCATCACCCAGAGGGAACCAGCTCCTTTAGATCTGATGCCACGTGGGTGGATGTCTTTGATCACAGCTCTGCCTTAATATCGAGGGCCGCTTACTCCACACAGTGCCAAGAACTCTACCTGAGTCGCACACACATACACAGATATGAGTTTCACACACATCCTCTTCCTCAATCGGGTCCTTAAATAGCAGCACAACCTGGAGCATAGATAAGAAGAAAAGAGTACAGAAAAAAGAAATACAAACGACTGTGGCTAACTGGCCTAATCCTCCAACCTTTAATTAAAACCTTCTAATGATCTATGAGAGCCAATGAGAGAGAGAGAGAGTGTGTCTTAGAGAGAAGAAGAAAAAGAAGGAAAGAAGCAGAGCGAGAAAAGAGAAAAAGTCATTTTCCAGCACTGCAGTCTATTTTCTCCTCATCCCTCCCAGGCCTGCGTCTCGTCACCTCCAGACACACTTTTTCGAAGACATTTGTTGAAGGATTTACTGGACTCCGGAGGGGCCCTAAATTTGCAATGCAATAACCAGAAGCATAGGAAAGTGTAGCCTGTACAGACACTTTTAAGATCCTTTTATTATCCTGATAAGACGACAGAAAAAAGTGTTAAAAAAAGAGAACTGGGGAAATGTAGAGTAAAAAGATATATTTAGAGAGAGAGCAAGAGAGAGAGAGACCATCGTACACTGGTAAATTAAATATCTCAGAAAGTGAAAGAGTGAAAGTTGGGCTAAGTGATGGAAAACCCCTGAACTTTTTATATTTCTCCTCTTTTTTGATGTTTTCTAAATCCAACCCATATAGTAGTTTGGTGTCAGTCATAAAAAAAATGAGTAAGTACCTTTATTCAGCAAGGATGTTAAATTGATTGGTAACACTTTAAACTTAAAACACGCCAGTGTGCACACACAAGTGAATGAAAGTTCATCCGTAAATGCGTGATCTGTGCAGCCGTGCACGTTTAGTTTTAGTTTTGAATTAGCGCCAATTCGGGGGAGGATTGCTTGAATTGTGGGTTCATAAGCCTATTATTCTTAACGAAAAACACAAAAAAAAAACACAGTACAAATGACAAACTCAATGGTACATTAACTTTTACAAGTTGATTGTACGGAAATGTGTGTTAGCAGTGCCTTTACACAAACATCCTATAATGATAAAAATCCATCCAGTGTTTTTTTAAATCTCCTTATATGTTTTCCCCTGTCTCAAATCAAGCCGTCCGACCATGTCGGATGCCCCTCCCACGACAGCAGCGTTTCAACACAGCCCTGCCCTGAGTGAGCTTTCATCATAGTCCGCCATTGTTGATAGCTGAAGCAGAAAGCCGTCTAAGCAATTGTGGTGTTCTGAACCGCTGAAGATGCAGTGGCTGAGTTTTGTTTTCAAAGGGAATATTCCCCCCGATCAACATCAATGCATTTATTATTGCGCGAACCACAAAGCATTTCTCACAACTGTGTAGTTTGAATAAATTGCACGATTCATGATGAATGCGCCTAAAGTTTACAGGTTAAGTTACATTAGTAAATTACGGCATGCTTTCTATGTATGACGTTCTCAATATAATTCATAATCCCACATAGGGATGCTAATTTCGGTAAATTTTCCCGACCGACAACCAATGTTCATTAATCGATTATTAACCATTAACTGATAAGATTATAATATTGAATTGGCATTACATAAAAATACAATTGATGAGTGTCTGTGAACAGCTCAACAACAGAGCCTAGATTCACACTAGAGCCCTGCATTTATGACAGAGTCTGACGGGTCCCGACTTTTTTACGCCCCTAAGGCTGGGCTTTGGGCCAAGGTCATACCTAAATGCGGGACCTTTTTTAGGCTTCTCCTTCGTTTTATATATATTTTTTTAATTAAAAGAAACAATGAAATGTGCTGCGCTGGTGGAAACAACATGAGACCATAATAGCTTACGTGACTGTCAAGACATGGCTCGCACAGGATTATAGAGTCCGCAGCAGTTTCTTTAGCGCAGCTGCTAGAGTTATGGCCTTTTTACAACTGGTTCCTTCATTCGTTTTCTCTGACCAGGATCTGATTGCGAAATGACCAGGAGTAGGCCTAAATGCCTTCCAAAATTCTTTTGAGACGTATTTAATTCCGATTACCCAAACAAACCAATTCAGAAGGTGGTCTGACAGCATTTCAGACAAAACCGGACAAGTGTAAATGTTTCTAGTTGTTTAAACCACATGTAAATTTTACTCCTGGCAAATGGTTAAAAAATAAACGTGTGTGAGAGCGTGTTATGTTGTAGTCAGATAGATATAATGGTGCTGCAACACGCATTGCCGCCAATGAGTAAAGCAATAAAACGCAAATGACCTTAAATGAAACTTAAAATAAGTCTTAGATGCTTAAAAACACAATGATCTTTAATAAAAATTAATAAATGCTCTTACCAGTGCTTAGGTCGCTCTTTCTCATATTGCGGTCTTTGAATTTGAAATGAGCTGCTGAATAAAATGCATCTTGAATCTTTTGCTTTTGTTGCTGTGAACTCTGTTAAATGAGCATATACCGCGGGAATTGAAGATCTGATTTATAGGCTATTCATTTTGCGGTGGTGTAAGGTATAAGAAAAACTGCATGTTCTTTTTTTTATTTGTTTAGATTGTTAAACCTCGTTTCGTTTGCGAGCACTGCTGCGAGCAGCTTCAGCCTGCCTTAGCTCATCAAAAATGCCTTTTTACTGTGGATTTAATATTATAGTAGGCTAAATTAACTAACATTGTGATGCTTGAAGTGTTATATCTATGGACTTTATTATTGGCAAGACAAGTCGAGAGTTGATTTGAAAGGCTAAATTGA
Source organism: Pseudorasbora parva (assembly GCF_024679245.1). Classification (NCBI taxonomy): domain Eukaryota; kingdom Metazoa; phylum Chordata; class Actinopteri; order Cypriniformes; family Gobionidae; genus Pseudorasbora; species Pseudorasbora parva. The sequence goes on from NC_090172.1 coordinate 29,178,516, forward strand.
TTAAACGTGGTTAACTCACTGTTGGCCGATGGTTGCTTGGTCGTCACTTAAAAAATTTAAACTTTAAGAAACTAAACAAAATATAACTACTTTGACATTAAAAACAAAACATAACTATTTTAATGGCTGCAATGTAAGCCAATGTAAGAAATATGTAAAAAAAACAAAAAAAAAAACAGGCTCCAGTCGGACTCGGACTGAGATTTTTGATAATCTGTCGTACAAAACCACACTACAAAAAGCATTAAACAAGGCTTCAGATGGCACTGATGCCTGGGGAAAACAGAGACGCCTCGCTAGAGTGGCCAGCCTCGGGAAACAACTTTCATTTGCTTTCCTCCACCAGTCATATCCAGTAATACCGCATAGCTTATTTTGCACGTAACTTTGTCACCCTTTCTGTCGAAATAGTCCAACACAGTATGCTTCTTTCCCATTGCTTTATTTTGTGAAATATGTCTGTGTTGGCACGTGTGGTTCATTGCATGTGTCTACGCGCCCCGTGAGTAAAAACAAACAAACAAAAAAAACAAAATTCAAAATTCGTTTTACGGTTAAATGGCCAATATGAGCATCCCTAATCCCACATTTATAATGAACAACACGTTATGGTTATTGTGTTATTACAAACTGTGTATGCTGTGATAAAGTTAATTTGGTAACACTACACTAAGCTTACTTTTGTAGATGGTTTATAACAGTGTCTGTTACTGTAAAAAAAAAAACTAACAAAAAAACAAATGTGTTGTAACAGTTATTAAATTGCATAGATAACGTTACGCATCACTGACAAGCCTACATTTACCGATACAAAGGTTTTAATGGCATTAGCTGTAACATCAATCTGTCATTGAACTAACGTATACATCAATAAACACATAGCATTCATCTGTCACTATGCTAATGTTACCCTGCCAGTACAATATAGATTTGTACAAAGTGACATTACGTTAACCAACCATTCAGAAACGTCCTGTTCGAGCCTTAATGGTTGAATTTCGTTGGGGCCGTCATCTTGTTCCGGGTCCGGCTCCAGTTCAAATTGATACGTTTGCACAGATGTGTCCTCAGAGACTACCATTGACATTTTTTTGTAAAAAATTTACCCAACTGTTGTCAATGCAACACTCCACGTGTGTTGTGTCTAGGGCTGGGACGGTATGGATTTTTTTTTACCGCGGTTGAAAAGCAAGAAATTCCTGCGGTTCAGCTGTAAAATGCTTTTAAACCCGTGACATAAAAAAAAGAAAAAAAAAAGACGTGCAACAGGCGTGGCGCCACGCCCCCTATTGCGCCTTGTTGTGAGTGCCACGCACATTAATCTTTTTCTATAGTTTGCTCTGTAAATTAAATTGAGAGTATAACTAATGCATATATGCTATTTTAAATACTGTACTGTATTCCAGATATATCCTACATTTCACAATAATAAACGCTCAAACATCCATTTCATAAGCATGCATGTTTATTTTCCGTCAGTGAAACAGCCTGTAAAACATTTAAATGATTATAAGTAAATAATGGTAATCTTACGAATATAAGAAAATCTAATATTTGTTTAAAAAAATATTAGTTTTATAGCCTATTGCCCCGCAAAGATGCGTCATGCCGGTCTGCACTTTGAGATGAATGTGGGACACGAGCAGACACCGTCTCGAATATCTTCCGTCTTCATGTTTTCTCCTGATGTTGCAAAGAAACACTTGTTGTAAAATGCCTGAAGGGCGAATTTTATCTTCCACAGAGTCAAGACATTTAGGCTATGTTTGATTATGCACTGCTAGAGAAAACGTCTCGGTTACGTATGTAACCCTCGTTCCCTGAAGGAGGGAACGGAGACGTACGTCAGAACTGAACCGACGAATTGGGATCTGAACTCAATTTGTCGGTTCAGTTCTGACGTACGTCGAACGTGACCGACTGAAAGGGAACTAAAGTAAAACTGCTGGCTGCACGTGAACTGCGCTATTCAAATAAACTTGACGCGCCTCAAGTCTAATAACAAGCACAAACTGTGTTAAATAATATTTCGTCCTACAGTGTTGTTCTACTTTACCACAGTAAAAGATGTGAACGGGTATAATAGACAAAAACGAAAGCAAACGAAAGGAAGACATTTTTATAATTCCTTGCATAAATGAGTGCGCCACGAGTGAAGATTTGGGAAAAGAAACGATATGTCCCGTGGGATAAAATGGACTAACTTTAGGCCTATTGTTAAAATTCACAGAAATCAAAACATCGGATGTCTAGATTGCAAAACAGAATTAAAAAGCTGGTAAATCTTAAATTGGGCTTAGCCTCCCTCTCTAATTCGACATGAATCCATAGCCTGTTTTCATGGATGCGATGTAACATCTGCAAATTTATTTCCCCTGTAAAAACGTTGTGCTTCACCCCATGTGGTAAAAATCACATAAAACCGTGTTCACATAAAAAAACACTGGGTCAATATTATAGTTCGAAATTATAGTTTTAATTAAGTAGAAAATACTTTGAAAGGAGATAGTAAAATAAAAAGTGCACAACTCCTCCTAAGTGGAAGTGAGCTAATTTTTCCCCTCACGTGCAAACTAGCGCGGATGAGTCCTTATTTGGGTTAGTAAAATAACAAAATGTAGTTTAAGTAGAACATATATTTATGTAAAGAGATAAAATACAGAGTAGCCTATAGTAAATTATATATTTTTATACAAATAAAAAATACATAGTACGATAAAGTGAACATGCTAGCAAAAAAATATGAAGGCTGGAATGGAGGTGATGGAGGTGATGATCTCAGAGCCGCGGTTGGCATCACGTGACCGCGGTATTGCAGTAAAAAGGTAACCGTCCCAGTTCTAGTTGAGTCAAAACGCCCCACAGAACAAAGCGGCGGGGTGAGCAAAGCTCATTAGCATTTAAAGTTGCATACACTGAAATGGCTCGCTGAAAACAAAGCTGTTTTTGACCAATGAGTGAAAAATGAGTTTAAAAAAGAGTGTTTTCTTACAATACTAGTGAGAATATTAAATTAAAGTATATTACAAAGTTTTCATTTAGACACCAAATAATCATATTAACTTGTACAAAAATGGCATTATATGACCCCTTCAAATAGGCACTTTTACATTTTGCTTTGTAACCAAATATTCCGCGATCATCTCAGTCAGCTCTTTGCTCTCCTGATGAATGAATTCTGACTTTCCCATCACAGGAATACATTTTTAAATGTATCAAAACAGAAAGCAGCTATATTAATTTGTAATATATTGTAACGTATATTCTGTTATTTTATGTTTTCGCTTTTCCTCTTTGCCTGTTTAGCTTGACCTAATTTCACTCCTTATTGGTTGTTATAGTTTCTGATTTGATTTGTTTTATTATTAATTATCTTCACCTGTGTGCCCTCAGTCCTGTGTGCCCAAAGTCCTCAGTTTGAGTAAGTTCCCTGTCTGGTATTTTCTGTTAATGTATGTTTGCAACTTTTTTAAGCTTCTGTTGTTCTTTCTGTGTTTTTAGTAGCAGTATTTTGATTTACTTCTGGTTCGTTCCTGAGAAACCCTTGACAAATATTTCACAAATTACTATTTTTACTGTATCCTTGATCAAATAACTTTAATTGCAGCATACTACTTTTATACACATGTACATATTTTTTTTTCCCCTATTTTTTGTGCATTTCCTGTTAATCAAACCAATGACCTTGTTAGTGTTAGCACTATGCTGTATGTTATGGGAAAATATGCAATGCTTTTTAGTGCTTTAAAATGTGACCAATTTGGGCGCACATGCTCCTAAAATTTGTAAGGTGATTACAATTTTTCCTAGGTCGTACTGGTGCACTGACGTCATCGCATCCGCTGCCTAACGAAGCATTTGTTCTCCTTTGACGGAACTCACACTCTGGTTGGATATATCAGGGTCTAAACCAATTAGAGACAGAGATCTTTGCCTCTGATTGGCTGTGGTCCAGATATTATTGTAGACCTAACGTACACTGCTCCGTGCTGTGTGATTGAAGGAACACTAGAGAATCAACCGCAGTAAAAAAAAAGAAGGAATATTTACACAGTCGAGTTAAGGTTAACATTTTTGGAATGTGCCTAAAACATATGGAGCTAATGTTAATCCTGTTTTGTCTCCAGCTTCTTGTTTTTGATTCCTGCGCCACGTGAGCTGACACTGACAGGTGGTTGTCATGACAATGACGTAGTTTAGGGTGACACAAGTTCACGGTCATTCTCTCACACATACACATACCTTCAATGAAATGGACTTACAAACCGTTTCAGCGTCGCCTTTGATAGGGGCTGAGGTGGGTCAGACCCAGTGTATTTTAAATCTGATTTTATGCGGCATTGCATCTTTACACAGAATTTTGAGCAGACGCAGAGCCACTTTAGATCAGCCATTAAAGTAAAAAAGTCCTGTACTCACATTGTCAAGAAAACCACCAAAATATCAATGTAATCAATTGGCTCTCACCGTTTGTAATCTTCATTTGAAGAGACTGGCAAGATCGCACTGCAACATTTCCCTCAGATACAGTAATGCTTAACTCAGTCGGTGTCACTGTGATTGTTATATTATATTCCAAAAAATAGTCTCTTTGAGTGTCCTACCTGAAACGTTAATGTTTGTATTAGGGATGCACCGATACCATTTTTCATAACCGATCCGATATTAAAAATTCTGAGTATCGGTCAGTACCGATACTAAACCGATCCGATAACAATGCAGTTTTGTTTAAAAATTCTATTTCTAAACCTTAGTGTGTTGAATTGAAAATCACTCTTTTGTTAGTTACACACAATCAACTAAATACAGATTTCATTATAAAGAAAAATAAAAATAAAATAAAAATATAAAAACACAATCTGCAAAAATAGCCTTCTGCTATAGATGCTGAATACATTAGATGAGTGAATAATTCAGCAGCAAAAGTTACAAAATCATAAGTTCACAATAATAAAATTTAAACGTTCAACACTTTTTTTTTAGGTTTTTTTTTTTTTTTTTTTTGTGTTTTTTAACACTTTGTAAAAACTGCAGTTTTAACCTTCTGGTGCTTTTCGTTTAGGGGTTACATTGGTTGACTTCCCGGTTATAAGTGACTGGACAACCTAAAAACTTCCTCCACCCCAGTAAAACCAATGCAATTTTTTTTTCTTCAATAATATTTTTTCTTTTTAATTTTGTATTTTGAGATGATTTGATGGTATTTTTTAATATTTATGCAATAATTATTGTCTATTTTTGCCATTTAAAATGATAAAATATTTGTTTTAAATTTTTTAATTAATTATTTTTTAAATTATTATTATTATTTTTTTTAATTTTATTGCAGTATTTTAGGTTAAAATAGAGACTAGTCCTAAAAATAAAAATAAAAATAATTATTATTATTATTATTTTTTTTAAAGATTAGCGCCCTCTTTTGGAACTATTTAAGAAATTATGCAACCATGGGAGTAATCCATTAGAGGTCTCTATGGAGGGGTTTGTGAATTCACTTTTCAACACTTTCAATATATATATATTTTTTTTAGCTGGATTTGAATATATATGAATATATATATTTAAAAAATATCAAATACTATATATATATATATATATATATATATATATATATATATATATATATATATATATATATATATATATATATATATTTAGAAATGGTTAATTTTTTTCTGTGAATTTGTGTTGTTGCAGATTTCCCATTCATTTCCTATGGTGGTCATTTTTGACCGAAGAGGCAAGTAGGAGTATTTTTTTTTACAACCACTTAGCATGCTCGAATCATGGCCTCAATTTTTTGTGTTTACATACCTAATGTTAGAAAAGTCACCAAGTTTCATATCATTCTGACGAAGCTGTGATTTTTAAAAATTCTAAATGTGGTTCATAGGTTAAATTTTTCATAGGTGTGTGTGTATAAGTGTGCGTGTGTGTGTGAGTGGATGTGTCAGTATCACACTCTTGATGTTTTAGAGTGTCACCACTTTAATGCTGTGTACTTTTTTCAGCATTGTGGCCGATTTGTAGATTGTAGACACAAATATTCAGAGAATTTTTGTGTTTTTGCCGATTTTCCATTCATTTCCTATGGTCGGTCATTTATGACCAAAGACAATGAACGTTACTTATTTTTTTACCACCAATTAGCATGTTTGAATCATGACCCCAATTTTTCAGTGTGTTTACATACCTAATGCTAAAAAAGTCACCACGTTGCATATCATTCCGATGAGGCTGGGATTTTTAAAATTTTAAAACAGAAACTTTTTTGGTCAGAAAGGACCGAAGAGCACCAGAGGGTAGTAATGTTCAAAGCATTGTTTACTGTGATTTTAATCCCTGAGTAAATGCATATATATCATGTTTTCATTTACATAATTAGCGTGATTAAAATGTAACCTTGAAATTGTTGCGTTAAAGGTGACGCGAGGAAAAAAAATGAGGTTTACCTAAATTTTGTGCTGGTGCACCTAAATGAAAAAATTAGGCGCACCAGTGCAACTAAGGCAAAAAGTTAATCTGGAGCTCTGTTTTGTATTTTATGTCTGTTAGTACATTTGAATTGCTTTAAACTGGTAATGTAAGCATGTGTCACTGTATTGGGCCTTAGGTTAAGGTGACAGTTCACTGAAAATTCTAGAATATAGAGTGCAGTAGAAGTGCAAACATCGAGTCGAGCTCTGGCCCACAAACAGCTATACATATTGGCTTTTTTTTGATGCTTTAATAGTGCATTGTTGTGCTTTTTTAATATCATTGTGTAATATAACACATGCTGCAGAGTCCTGCATGGGTCCGATTTTGTAAATCCGCACCCGCCCACACTCACAGTTAAACCGCATCCGACCCGTTTTCCGACAAGGGGCACTAATTAAAATCCACAACCGACCCGACCCGCTAAAAATAGAACCAACATCCGACCCGCACACAAAATAAAATTTGTTTTAGTTATAGCATATAACATAGGCTTACACATTTATTGCCATGTCATACAAAAGTAATTACAGCACCGCGCCATGTCTTTAAAATTCTAACACATTATTTTCAATGAGTGTACGCGCACCGGCGACATTAGGTGCCTGTCTGCGGCGACTCAGGAAGTTTTTCAAAATTCTGCCGCGCCAATGTAGGCCTACTGATTTCACCCTGTGTTACAAGATGCACACATCGTGCAGCTCTTCTGTCAGAAGTGGATTCAAAACTGAGCTCGCGCGTAGGCATATATAATGTGTGCGTCCGGCGCTGAGCTTCGCTTCCGGTGTGTGACCTTCTTGAAGCCTTGTGTGATTTTTTGAAAGTGAGAGAATCATGGGAGGCCGCGCGACGGTCTAAAGTCATTTTATTAACTTGAAATACAGGCAAGACATATTTTTGTAGATGTGTTCCTAAAAATATGCATCTATTTTTACGTTTGCATGTGACTGTTTTAAACCCGTTTTAGACCCGTGTTTCCCCCTTGTCCGACCCGACCCGCACCCATATCCGACAGATTTGGATGTTTTTCACCCGTTTCAGCGAACCCGTGAAGGACTCTGATGTGCTGTGTGTAATACATACACTTCCTCTGCACTCACAAAGTTGTGTGCTGAACAGTTCATGGGAGGATACCGGACTGTGACTAAGCACTAGACCATGTATGATTAGCCTTAACCCCATGCTGTGGGAGACGGATGAGTTGAAACTGTGCGTCTCTTCACTGAGAGAGAAAAATGCACAATAAGCTGTCAGAGCACAAGGGTGATTGGCTCACAGATGAAGAGGATCTTGTCCTGGTAATATTAAGGATTACAAGTGCTCAACCCCCTTTCAGTGAATTACTGCTCCATGTCGTAGACTGCTTCACTGCTCGGCATGGCTCCTCAGTCTAGTGTTCATTTTAAAATGTATATCATCAGCTTAGGAACAATAGATTTAAGGGCTTTATTTTTTCCAGCGACTTGATGCATCTTTTATGCACTGTAATTGATTCTGATTAATTTATTGCATATATATATATATATATATATATATATATATATATATATATATATATATATATATATATATATATATATATATATATATATATATATATATATGGACAAACAGTGAAAAAGTGTCCTTTTTTACAGATAACGTAGTTATTATAGTAATAACTTTAAATTATGCATAAAAACAATGCAATTATCCCTAAAAAAGATTTTTCTGGAAGGGTATGTTTAAATGCACCGTTACCTGACAAATATAAATAGTAAATTGCGAACCATTAACCATTTTTCTTCCACTCCATAAATTATTATTATTATATTATTTCTTATGAATATTTTTAATTCAATTTCTGTATAAAGCACTTTGAATTGCCATTGAGTATGAAATGTGTTATATAAATAAACTTGTCTCACCTTGCCTAAACAAAACCCTAATCCCAAACCTAACCATGTAGTACAGTTGCACAACTACGCGTTAAAATACAGCTTAGAAATCTTATTCCTAAATGCAAAAATCTTGTCTGTGTCAATTTAACCTTTGACAAAACCACATTCAAACAAATCCAGTATTCAAATATTTGCCGGTGCTTCTGCTGACCCAAAGAGAGCAGCTGTCATGTATAGGTATGAAACCACACAAAGTATCGTTATTTCTGTCACAAATAGTGATGCACTGATACCATTTTTTCAGAACCGTTCGGATATAAAAAATTCGGAGTTTCGGTCGATACCGATACTAAACCGATCCGATAACAATGCAGTTTTGTTTAAAAATTCTATGTAGAATTTCTAAACCTTAGTGTGTTGAATTGAAAATCACTCTTTTGTGAGTTACACACAATCAACTAAATACAGATTGCATTATAAAGAAAAACATCAAATAATTTTTATTTTATTTTTTTAAAATCACAATCTGCAAAAATAGCCTACTACTGTGAATACATTAGATTAGTGAATAATTCAGCAGCAAAAGTTACAAAATCATGAGTGCACAATAATAATATAAAATCTAAACATTTAGTGAGTAAAAAATAAAGTAAACCACAAAAGTAAAAAAGTGTATAATCTGGTAAAAAGTCACACAAAATATATTCATGAAAACCAAGTAAATATATTTATTTATATATTTATAAAAATAGGGCCTATATACTAGGAAATTACATTTATTTTAAATGTATAGCGCATCTTTTTAATGAGGCAGCAACATATTATAGATAGGGCAGAACAAGAAAGACTATTAATAAGGCTTTCATAGCGCAAAAATATATAATATAGAGTGGCACAAGGCGTGTATGCCCATCCTGTGCGCAGGATGATTCGCTTGAAGCAACACGGAGTCACATGCTCACAGCACGCCGCGCTCCGTGCCTCCGTCTGCATTGAGAAGTTCAAAACAAGATGCGTAGTGTATTTATGCAGTATTCTTATAAGCCGTTTATTTTAACAGTTTAACATTTCAGTTACTGTGTGTGAAGAAAAATACAATAACTAGTCCAGTGTTGTGATCTAACAGACAAAAAGTTAGAAAGTAACACGATTTACAGCAATAAACGGCAGCAAGATAGTCATTTTATGAGAAACCACAGAGTGTTATCTACAGATCAAGCATATTAACAGAAACAATAAATAATCTTGGAGAGTTTCATCATGTTGACTGTCGTAGCCGATCGCGACACAGTTTAAAGCTGAATGGAGAGTGACTGACAGCCGCAGCGGAGGGAAGCATGCATTGACGTGAACTTGAGTTTAAAGGGGGAGGGGGGGGGGGGGGTGTGGGGGTGAAACACTCAGTTTCAGTCAATCTTGAGTACCTATAGAGGAGTATTGCATCCTTCATATCTCCGAAAAGTCTTTAGTTTTGTTATATTTATAAAAGAAATATAGGCTTTCCCGAGTCTTTCCGGAAAAAAATGAGCGAAAGGAGGCGTATTGTTTGGGCGGAGGTAAAGAATGACGATCGCACACAAAGCGGTTACATCCTCAAGCGTGGAGAAGAAAACGCTACCCTAAATCAGATTCAACTAATACATATATGATCCAGAATCAGATCCGGAGGCTGAAATAAATTGAACAGGAGAAACAGCAACAGCAGGACGTCCGTCTCTGTGGTATGTACTGTATTTAGTGGCCTGTCAACATTTGTGTGTGTTTACTCGCAGTTTATGAGGACATGATTCGGTTTATGGACTATTGTATGCGACTAAACCTTAGCAGTAGCAAGCAAAACAGTTTTGCACGTCAGACTAGGGTAATGTTATACATAGAACCAGGGGCGTAGCCATCTTTTCAGAAGTGAGGGGGACAGAAATGTCGTAATCCCCCCCCCCCCCCCCTTTTTTTTTTGGACCAATATAATTTATCACATCTCTTGCTTTTAATTGGGCAAGATATCAAATACACTGCTGAACAATAACCACTAATTAATATCTATAATATTATTCTCCTATTTTTTTATGCCAATTTTATGATTGGTTTATATACTACAAACAATTGTGCATTAAGATTCCATAGATTTTATGCAATGTAAAAAAATATAGATATATTCTGATGTAAACCATGCTGTTCTCCATGTGAAGATATAGTAAAGTGTGATTTATTCCTGTGATCAAAGCTGAATTTATCGTCATTACTCCAGTCTTCAGTGTCACATGATCCTTCACTAATCATTCTCAGATGAGGATCTGATGATCAACACACATTTATGATTATTATCAGTTTTGCTGCTCAAGGTGCTGCTTAATTTTTTTGGAAACCATCTAAACATTTGTGGTAAAATTAAAAAAGAGAGAAATTAATACTTTTATTGATCAGGCATGCATTAAATTGATCACAAGTGATATTTTTAATATTAAAAAAGATAATGTATTTAATAAATGCAAATAAATGCTGTCCATTGAACTTTCTATTCATTAAAGAATCCTGAAAAATAACATGTAGGCTATCGTGGTTTCCACAACATTTTTAAGCAGCACAACTGTTTTCAACACAGATAATAATTATAAATGTTTCTTGATTATAAAATTATTTTTTATATCTTATATCTTGATTATATCTTGATTATTATATCTTGATTATAACGATTAGTGAAGGATCTTGTGACACTGAAGACTGGAGTAATGATTATAAATTCAGCTTTGATCACAGGAATAAATTACTATATATATTCACATAGAAAAAAAGCTGTTTTAATTTGTAATAATATTTCAAAATAGTACTGTTTTAACTATTTTTGATTACATAAATGCAGCCTTGGTGAGCAGAAGATACTAAACATTAAAAGCTGCATTATTCATATAGCCTACTTTATTGTCAATAAATAGCCTACATTGAGATGACTTGAAAAACACACATAAAGCATATATTGTCGCAATCGTCTGATTGTCGTCGTCAGGTTTCATCACTCATAACGATTGTTTTCCTTCAGCTCAGCTGCAGCTCCAGAGGTATTACCTCTACGAATCCGCTTTTGGACTTTCTGTGAGAGCGCCCTCCTCATATTTAGATTAGAATAAAATTACAGGTCCTGCATAGATTATTTTTTGTCTCTGAATTTAAATCTTGATGTATTCACTTTGGTTTCTATGTAAATACATTTGCCCGTGACCTCAAGAAGCGCGCTCTCAACCGAGATTAGAGAAAGCTGTTTTTAGCGTCCCTGTTAACTTGCCCGCCCTCGCGCAGGTTCGAATCCCGCTCGGAGCGGGTCGACTAGGATCGGTGAGACCCAGTAAAAGTGCGGGGGACGAAAATACATTTTATTAAAAGTGAGGGGGACACGTCCCCCGCGTCCCCCGCGTAATCTACGCCCATGCATAGAACAACAATGGAGTAACCCGTTAGAGCATTTGAATGACGAAGCACGCTTTGTGAGAACGCTAGGTTTATGTTTGGGTGGTTTTACAATAAGGTTAAACAAACAGACACCTATAGTGGTCAGCTTAACAAATGTATTTAAACACACACCATACATCGCATGCTCCATTGCTAAATTAACTAACGTTATACACGATCGTGTTGTTTTCTGATGTTTACTTACGCGACGAGCCAACAGCATAGACATTTGAAGCAGTTTTACTCACCGCCTGCTTCCAAAGCAGGACCGAACCTTTATCGTCACCGCTCCATCAAAAACACACTTCTTTGGTAACTGTTGATTTCGTGAAGTCCTGTGACAGCAGTGACCGTGGAGATCCACTTTTGCGACACGATTAAAGCGTGATGTTGTGCTGCTTCTCGTCATTTCTGCGTTCAAATCGGTTCAAATGCAGCGCTGCCTTGCCGGAATGCTGTGCTGAAGCGTTGAAGTCGCTTGATGTCACTCATAGGAATAAAGTTGAGCGCGGCGTGACAGAAATGTTGCACGGACGACTGGATCTGTACCTGAGAGCAGTGTTTATGGGCGTGCATTTCCTCTATCACTCTAGTCACGCGCGCGCGCACACTACTGGGAGAAGAGCCCGTACGGCCCATACAAGGACCTTCCGCTCTGTCGACGTCAAGCCGACCCATACTCGAAAAAAACTTTATGAAACTTGTGAGAAACCGGAAGGAGTATTTTTGACACAGAAATACTCTATCAAACGTCCAACTTAGTTTTTGAAACTTTGTCTATGTTTAGGATGGGAATCCAAGTCTTTAACTTAGTACTCACATACTTAGTACTCACATTAAACTATGGAATAGCTTCAGAACACTTAAAATGATAATGATTTAGATCTTAAAATGACCAGTTAAGTACCTAGATGAAGGTTTCTAGTTTTAATATAACAATTAAATGATGTCTATGGTTTCCATCAAAATAGTAAATCCATCTTTTTGAAATAACTTCAAAATAAAAACGTTCAAATAACAGTATGTTGTATCGATTACATTGTTAGGTGCTGTGTGAATGTTTTTGACTCTACTAAAGCATAAAAATACCATATGTTGGCAGATACTTAGGAAACATAGCCTACTGTTCACACACTAACCATGCACAAACAATGCTACAGCCTTTTATTTTATTTTGAAATGTGCGTTCTGTGGTCTGCTTTTGTTTTTGTGTCCAATTTGCCCAATAGTATTTCACAACCACAGGAAGCCTGTTGGGAGAAAACACAACATATTGCAGCCATGGACGCCAGCAAACAAATTTGCTCAGTGATCACAGATTCTAAAATGCGAAATCAACTCATCAGCTTAGAGTGTGTTATTTTCTTCACATTCCATTGTCAAATGAGCTCGCTCCTGTGTACTCAATTTGGCAACCCATGTGAGCATCGAGTCTGAGGAGGAGAGGGGCTGGGGAAACCATGTAGACTGCAGTTTTAAATTTAGTTCCATTTAAACCATTAGCTGTTGATATCACATACTGCACCTACACCTTTAATACAATGTATTTGTCATTAAATCAATCATTCAAAGGATTTGTTCAAAAGTGCTGAATCATCTAGAAAGTTCATTCAATTTATTCACTTTTTAATTTTTTAAATTTGAATTAGTCTGCAGCAATAAATATTTTTACAGAACATCTAGAGAATTACATGTTATTTTGTTTAACTGTCTGTTCAGGATTCTTCGCATGTTTTCAAAGCTTTGATTATGTTTACAGTGTGCAATATAACATGAGTTCATGTTTCGCGTGTAAAAAAAAAACACAGTATTTTTCACACAATTTGCTTATCTGTACAGCGCTGTTTTCTCTATCCTAAAAACGGCCTGATGATTTCCTTGTTCTAGGAAGTCCCTCCTTCAGAAACACGTAACGAGTTCTGATTGGGCCAGGGCTTCCCGTGTGGTGATTGGACAGCACTTTGCCCGGAAAGGTCCCGCCTCTGACCATAACGGGGAGATGCAAGCGCTGAATGTGCGCTCTTCTCCACATGGGAGAGCAACAAGACCACGCCCCCTATTTTGCGTGTACTTTTGGGCGGAGGGTTAGTCAACAAACTAACTAACCCCAAAAAACATCTAGTGACGTCATTACATCCCTGCACTTCCTGCTGTAGTCCAAACCGGCCATTCGCTGTAGGCTTTGAAAGGGAAAGCCTACAGCGAACCAATTTTTTTTGTCCCATTAAAGCCTTATTTGATCAGTTTTTTTGAGATATATGAGTGATTTATGTGATTTAAGCATGTTAACTGAGTGACAGAGAGAAAGAGTGGAGCGTGTGCGCACTCTCTCTGTCTTCATAATATGCAGCACTGCCTTAGCATATTTCAATCACATATTACGTTAGTCAAAACCAAAAGGTCGGAAGACAAAATCCATGTCAGACCATTTTTCCTGGAATTTTGACTCTTCTCTGACTCATCAGTTTGCATCTGCTCTCCTCGTCCCTTCTGCCCCAACCTCTTCAACCATACTTTCTCTTTTACATTTCAAAAGCTCATCTTCAGTGTTACTGTTATCCCGGTTCAAATAGATATGGTTCGGGATCTCCACCAAAGTAAATATCTTCTGATTCTCTCACTAAGGTCTCCATGGTTACAAGGCACACTCTCTGTGCAAGCAGATCATCACGCTTATGTTGCCGGAAGTTTGCCTCTTTTCAGGCGCTGTGTAATATCTTTGCGCCGCTGCTCCCTTGACAGCCACAAAGTTCCTACACAGGAATGAGAAAGTAGTTCCTAGCTATAACGGCCTAAAAAAATTGCAACTTTAAATTGTTTGTTGGTCTTAGTACACGATGTAACTATAGAAGTGTCAAGTTTTAAATAGGAAAAATATTAAAAGTCTTTGGTCATTTTTTTTGAGCACTGATGCTAATGGACTAATATGATTCAATGATGTATGCAAAGCTATGCTAAAAGTCCTACGGCCAGATACAGAGATCGGCTGAATTGATTTAAAAATGGTAAAACTCATCTGTTTAACTCTAAGGGACTGGGAAAATAGGCTCAATTTTCCATTCCATTCATTTTCCAAGTCCCTTAGAGTTAAACAGTTGAGTTGAGAACCATGTTCCTTCTCTCTTTCTAGGACGGCTTTCTTGAGCCCGTCCTAGAAAGAGAGAAGGAACATGGCTCAGACATAAGGCAATTAATTGAGAGGAACCTTTACGTTAAAATGCGCTGGTATCACTGCCTACAGAACAAGGAGCTATCACACTCCTCAGAAATGCCCAAGTGATGCTTGCAGCTTCAAATCTACGTCTACATAAGATCGTCTCAAATTAAGTTGAAGTAATGAGAGCATTCCCTTCAAGAAGATTTCGCAAAGAACCTGAAGGTCATTCTTAATTCTTTGTTGCTGAAAATCAGCCAAGGAAAACTTACCCATGAAGTCCTCATCACATTCATGGCAGAGGTTTCCGCTATTGTAAATGCATTGCACGTCCATTAATACCAGTATCAACGGATCCAAACAATCCACTCATCCTAACCCCAGCAACACTTCTCACACAAAAAACTGGTACGCTTCCACCTCCGAATGGTAACATTAATGAAAAGGACCTCTACATCTGCCAGTGGAGACAAGTTCAGAGTTAAGCTATTCATCTTATGATCCTCTGTAGAAAGCATTGTTTGTAAGTTTATGATTCATTTGTATTCTATTTCTTATATTTACTATATATAATGCTATGTAGTGCAGAATTTTAGAAATTTAAGAACTAATATACAATTCATTTATATTACTGTTATGTTGTTGGAGATAACCAATTAGCTCCATCAACTGCATTTCCTTTCTGTCTTTTCACTCTGTTTCAACATGTTCATCGTGATGTGGAATAAAGCAGCATTCTCCCACAATCCTACGTGTTGAAGGAGTTTATCTATCTGTCTATCTTTGGGAAGAGAGACGCCAATGTAAGGGCAGAATACAAACAATGTATATTCTCTTTCCTTAACTATAGTTAAGGAAGGAGAATATACACTCACCTAAAGGATTATTAGGAACACCATACTAATACTGTGTTTTACCCCCTTTCGCCTTCAGAACTGCCTTAATTCTATGCGGCATTGATTCAACAAGGTGCTGAAAGCATTCTTTAGAAATGTTGGCCCATATTGATAGTATAGCATCTTGCAGTTGATGGAGATTTGTGGGATGCACATCCAGGGGACGAAGCCCCCGTTCCACCACATCCCAACGATGCTCCATTGGGTTGAGATCTGGTGACTGTGGGGGTCATTTTAGTACAGTGAACTCATTGTCATGTTCAAGAAACCAATTTAAAATGATTCAAGCTTTGTGACATGGTGCATTATCCTGCTGGAAGTAGCCATCAGAGGATGGGTGCATGGTGGCCAAAGGGATGGACATGGTCAAAACAATGCTCAGGTAGTCCGTGGCATTTAAACGATCCCCAATTTGCACTAAGGGGCCTAAAGTGTTCCAAGAAAACATCCCCCAAACCACCATCATCAGCCTGCACAATGGTAAAAAGGCATGATGGATCCATGGTCTCATTCTATTTACACCAAATTCTGACTCTAGCATCTGAATGTCTCAACAGAAACCGAGACTAATCAGACCCGGCAACATTTTTCCAGTCTTCAACTTTCCAATTTCGGTGAGCTAGTGCAAATTGTAGCTCCTTTTTCCTATTTGTAGTGGAGATGAGTGGTACCCGGTGGGGTCTTCTGTTGTTGTAGCCCATCCGCCTCAAGGTTGTGTGTGTTGTGGCTTCACAAATGCTTTGCTGCATATCTCGGTTGTAACGAGTGGTTATTTCAGTCAAAGTTGCTCTTCTATCAGCTTGAATCAGTCGGCCCATTCTCCTCTGACCTCTAGCATCAAAAGGGCATTTTCGCTCTCACAGGACTGCCGCTTACTGGATGTTTTTCCCTTTTCACACCATTCTTTTAAACCTAGAAATGGTTGTGCATGAAAATCCCAGTAACTGAGCAGATTGTGAAATACTCAGACTGGCCCTTCTGGCACCAACAAACATGCCACACTCAAAATGGCTTAAATCACCTTTCTTTCTCATTCTGACATTCAGTTTGGAGTTCAGGAGATTGTCTTGACCAGGACCACACCCCTAAATGCATTAAAAACAACTGCCATGTGATTGGTTGATTAGATAATTGCATATCATAGAGTAATTGAATGTAATATTTTAAAATATTTTAAGTAATTCTTTAGGTAAGTGTGCATCATTTGTATAAATATGTTAACTAAGTTATAAAAAAGGTTAAAGCACAAATAAAATTTAATTAGCAAAATAATTTGCTATTTTTTTTGGTTTTATTGCCAAAGAAATAAGCCAAGTATAAAACATTATCAAAAAGCCTAGCTTTAACCTCTGCTGTGGTGTAATAACCTACTCAGTACTGTAATGTAAACCTTTCTGCTCGTTTCTATTCTCTCAGGTAATTACTTACAGTCTGTAACTGTCTCTCACACACATTTACATTTTCAGATTGGTTGTCTTGCTGAGGCCATTTTAATGTCCTTTTTGTATTCCAAATCTGTGCGGTTCCACCCGCATGGACTAATGATTTTTTTTCTGTAGTGCATTTGTAATCAAATTCATTTGTTTTCCTGGCCGAAGCGCTCACGCTAACCTCAGCTGACGAGTATCTCTCTCTCTCTCTCTCTCTCTCTCTCTCTCTCTCTCTCTCTCTCTCTCTCTCTCTCTCTCTCTCTCTCTCTCTCTCTCTCTCTCTCTCTCTCTCTCTCTCACTCTCTCTCTCTCTCTCTCTCTCTTTATCATTTGTTCATTTTTCTCCTTTTTGTAGTAAGGGCAGCTCAACATGATGAGGTGTGTCTTTAATATTGGAAAATATTGGAAGTGGAATAGGAGCACCTCAGCAGGGCATCTAAATTAACTTGAAGCTGAGGAATGAGCAAGTCTCATAAAGAAAATGAATAAACAAACAAACAAACGAAGAGACAATGACACTATAATCACCACCCATTGAGTTGAATCTGTAATACAGAATGAATTGAACTCTTAAGTGATCCGAATACCAAGTTGCCCTTTTGTTGAATGTGCACATTTCCCGCAGCGAATGCTTTTTTGTGCCTTGGTGCCTGAAGAAAGTGACAGGTGCTGTTTTTGTTGGATGATGTTTACAGGTTGGGTCATTCAAAGTACAGCACACGAGCTTGCTTGCAACGATCAGGATCAGTCGATGTGGAATCCGAAGCGTGCTTTTCCTGAGTCCTCATGACAGATGATTGATAGGCCTCAGCTGCGGCGCTCCCAATCTGATCCTCGCAGACGATAATGCATTCTCCTTTTGTCTGCCTATCACCTAATGCAGTGGTCGAAGATGACAGTCACACTTTGTGGAGAGAAAGAAATGATATCTTTTTCATTGGAGCAAAACCAGAAACTATGAGGAGGGGGAAAAATGGAGGGAAAAATGGAAAAGTTCCCCCGCGTTCTGTCTCCGGAGAAAGAGAGGCCTTATTATCCGCCTGCATTTGCATGATGAGAAAACACAGCTCATATTCATCTTAGTAAAGTTGTAATAAATGATTTCAACAGCATCATCATCAATTTTACGCAGGTGCGCTTGTGAAAATCACTCACTTCAATCAAAAGAACCTTAGCTCCCCCTGTTAAAGACGGCTCATTTTTTACTATCACACACTATAACACTGAAATTTGGAGGAAAGAGTGAAAGAGCAAGGAGAGAGAGAACAATGTTGAAGGAAAAACAGACGGGTCATATTCCGCTGGATGGCGCTACTTAACAATTAAGAAGAATGACAAACGAACAGCAAAAAGATCCTTTATGATGGTGGTGGTATGAAAAAATCATAACAGAAAATGTATTCAAATGAAACTAAGACAAGTATAAACAAACAATAAATAAAGACGACCTGTGAATAAACCAAAAGTGAAGAGAGAGACCAGGATATGATGATGTTCTGGGGTCACTCCGAGCTAAATCGACTACTTCAGCAGAATTCCCAAATGCCAAGACAACACCTCAGCCTATAATGACCAGAGATCCTCCCCGTACGCTTCAAACACACAGCAGCACAGCTAGGGGAATTAACAACAGCATCATACACAACGCCGGCTGGATTTACTCGTTGTTGTGCTCCGCACACCTGCTCCTCAAGAAAGTCTTAATTGCCAATTACTGCGGTGCTTTTGTAACACTTGTATGCCTGATTGTGTTCAATCTAATTTTAATCAACAAAGGTCAAATCCAGGACAACAGCTAAAGCAATTCTTAATAAAGCTTTGTTACTTTGTAACAAGGACGTATTGTTCATATTAAGCAGTGATTACTAAGATGATTAGATTCATTACACATTTATTGAAGCAGTGCTGTCTCTTTTGCTAGTGCTTAACAAAGCTAGTCTGCGTTTTGCGGAAAAAAGGTTCAAATATTGATCAGTCAAATTTGTGTGCTTTAATTTGCAAATATGGTAAATTATAAAAAAGTTCTGTTTTTTTTTTAAATATTGTTTTAAAAGGAAGAACCAGGATTAGTTAGGAAAAAAAAAGCAATAAACTGAAAGTGGAGGTTTATTATAGTCAAATAACCAAACTGACTGTGTTGTCTCATTTGAATGTTATATAATGAAGTGTGTTTGATCGGCTCATTATACAGGTTGAAGTGCTCTCTCAGCACCTATCCATGACAGAGCGACCCAGGGTTAGAAACCCTCAGAAGTGGCCTCACATAGAAACTCATACACTCAGGTTGTTTTTAGCTTGATAAGCACAGTTGTCGCAATGGTAGGTGTGAGAGGATGTAAAAGGCCATTCATCTCTGTGAGAGAGAGACAGAGTGAGATCAGTAATGGCTTTTGTCATGAGTCTCAAACCCTTCTGTGCACTTAGCAGTGGAGAAGTTGAGTGCAGAAGGGCTAAATATCAAAAATATTAAGCCGAAAATAAAATGTGTTATTAACAGCTTTCAACTTTTTATGTAATCATATGAAGCCATACAATGCAGTATGAAAGAATAACATTTTTTGTTTTCATTAAAAAATAAATTTGAATATTTCATTATGTCATCATAACAATGTTTTCCTCACATTTGATTGGCAGATTTAGCACTGGTGTGAAAAAATCTTTCAAATTAACTTACAAGTGATTAATCAATAACACCATGAAAGAAATTATGAAATTTTGCAGCTTGCACTTGGGCAGTTAATCTTGCATCATGTTTTCACTGGCCCTTCATGAAAAAAGATTTTACCTTTTGAAAAAAAAAACAAAAAAACAAAAAAAAAAAACAGTGTTAAACAGCTCACAAGAAACTTCTCTAAATATGAAGAAATCTAATGACCCCTGCAACATGTCTACAGAGTAAAAAAAATTATGTTTTTATCTGTCATACGTTGAAGAAAATGTCATCATTACAAGTAAGTTTATTATCCTGCCATATGACATTCTTTTGATGATCGATTCCATTTAGTGTCTTGAATGCTTGCCAATTAGCCTGCATCAAGCGACTGGTCAATTTTAAGTTATACAATGGATCTAATGAAAATTTACTCAGAACTTAACAGCATTAAAAAAAAAGAAGAAGAAAAAAAAGATAATTATTATGCATGCATTTTTCATGACCTATAATCTGAGACTATTATGAATATTAGTCTTTTAACTTTTAATCTAAAACCAATTACTAATGCCAAATCATGCCATGTCTATTTGCTTTACCCACTGACATTTTTATATACATTATTTAGAAATTACTTTTTTTTTTATTTGGGTTAAACTCTAATTTAAGGTGATGCCGTTACACTTCAAATAAGTACATATTAATATTATAAATTGATAAACTTTATGTACTTACTGTAGCATTATGGTTTGGTTTAGGGTTTATTGTGATTATGCATAATTTACTGTTATTAATATAGTGAGTACTTGTAAAGTGTAACTACATCACCTTAAAAAGGGTTATTTTTTTTTCACTATTTTTTTTAAACAATCTATTTTTCAAGAAGACAAGTATGCTGCTTTTTTTTTTTTATTAGAATATAGTTAAATCAATACGCATATCTGATGCATTGTTATGTTTGGGCTTATTCCGAAAACCGCTTATTCCGCTTATTATTTGTGGTTTAGCTGCATACGTATATATTTAGTAATCTGTTGTCCTGTTATGTCACACGTGGTTGCTCTTCTACTTAAGATGATCAGTTGATTGTGCCCTTGTCTGTGAACCAGGTGTGTAGTGATAGGTGCTTTTATTGGATTTAGCTTAATTAGTTTACGAAAAAAGTACTTTGCTCTCCATGTAAAGTTTTATCAAAAGCCTGCAACTGAATGCATAGTTTTATTAATGTATACAGACATAACTTTTCAAATTATTCCAAATAGTTGATTCATACAATGATGGCGAATTTGTTATTGAAATGACACCCTCTCCGCTTAAAATCAAAACATTTACGTGAAATCATTAATCCGATGAATCCAACTCAAATGAGGCCATGTGAACAGTCGGCTTCCTTTTTTACAAAGTTCTGCGAACACCATCTTATTTTATTTTTTTCACAGCGAGTGTAGCTGTAGGTAGATGCGGCGCCGGTGAATGCAATCACACTCCGGTTTGCGTAATTGGGTTTTAACACGGGGGAACAATAACATCTACCCTCAGTGTTTTTGACACGGCTCCAAAAACGCATTACTGCTCAGCGAGGATACCTCCACATTATGTCTTTCTTTCTTGTAATATACCAGCAGAAATGTGCACGCTTGTTTCCTCTCCCACTCTTTCGCGCGCTCTCTCTCTCTTTTCTTCTTTGGCAGGAAGCGAGGGAGTGAGAGGAAGTAGCGGCACATAGCATGTCTTCATTAAAGTGTCATCCTCCATTATTTGGCTCCTATCTCAATTAGCACTAGCTTTAATAAAGGAGCCCTTTCTCACAATCTATCTCTTTCCCTCTCCTTCCATCTCGTTCTGCTCTCCTCTTTCCTTTGGCTGTTCTCGCAGGATGGAAGAGAAGAGGTTTGCGCCATCCTCCTTTCCTCTCTCCTCGCTCGTGTCTGGATTTTGATGGCGTACGGAGGGCCGGCACATCTGCGGCTTGCTTCTGCAGACTCCTTCTCTCCCTCACCCCCTCTGAGAGCAATTAGACCTGCTTGCCTTTGGCTGAGCTGTGAACGCAGGCACCAGATCCCCCTGTAATCACCAATGCAGGGAAGCCACCACATCGTTACACCACTACAGGTCACAGCGGGGCCCTATCACCACACGTTCCACAGGAGAGAGGGAGAGCAGCTCAGACTCACTTCCTCTCTTTCCTCCTCCTCGCCGTTCCCCTGGAGAGAACTCTTTATTTAAGTCTTGTAAACCTATATAAATCTAAAGGCAGAGATCACACGTTCCCCTCTGAGGCGTTACTCTGGGTATTACCATACCCTCGTATGCTATTTCCCATCTCGACCCTTTTCCGGGGGGCCGCGGAGCTGCCATTTTATATTTAGCTCGGCCCTGTGCCGGGCTGCCTGAGCTCCGTAATTGAGCGCATACATTTGCAGTATCTGTATGTGACAGTAGGTGACAGCCCCTCTGTAGAGGTGAGGACGGCCTGGGCTAGTCAGCGGCTGATCTCTCAAATTGTACTCTAATTGGGGGATATTAAACAAGCCATCCCACTTAGCCTCTGGGAGGCCGATCCATATTCAGCCTGCTCTTCATATCTAGACTGCCTCAAGCAGCCCGGCTCGGGCTAAAGAAGCGCCGTTCTGGCTCATGGATGTCGTTCGTAGATATGGATCATTCATAGATCGCTTTTGCTCTCACGCGCCAGATAAGCAAACACGGACAGACATGCGTTTTATCACGCAATCTGCTCTCGGCATTTTTAAGTCTTGTTTATGATAAAGTCTCTCATTATTAATGTATGTCAATCCTGTTAGCAGTCTGAGGTTTTTCATAGCGATCGGTTAGTGTTGTCTCAAGGGATCCGAATGATCAACAACAAACACGCTTTACTCCAAACTACTGATATACGTGATAGATGTGTGACTCCAGTCAGTGTGATAAAAACATCTTTCTGTCAACATAACTAAGGCAGCCAAACTGTTTTGTGCACATACTGTGTCATTTGCGATAATTGTTTTTTTTTTTTAACATCTTCTAACATCTTTTTTTAGCAAACATGAAAACAACAGCAGTAAGGTTAATGATACAGAATGAAGGCTGGAATGCGTTAAATATGAGCTCTTGTTTTTCGCTTGACATTTATTAAAATTTACACTTTATTTTAAGGTGATGTTGTTAGTTACATTGTGATTGGACAAATACATGAGTAAAATTAATTAGCATCTTTCTACTTACAAGAGAGTTCGGATTTAGGGTGAGTTACTTGTAATTATGGCTTTTTTACTGTTACTACTACAGTAAGTACACATTACACATACATAAGTACACATACAAAACTCGGTATTGCTTTATGCCCAGTGCCTTTGTTACATATGTTACATGTACTTACAGTAATAACAGTAACTAATGCATAATTACCTAACCCAATAGTAAGCACATGTAGTTAATTAATATTACTCAGTTATTAAATATATAATTACACTGTAACAAAGACACATTAAAATAAAGTCTAACCAAAATGTTTTTTTTAAACGGATAATACGACTTACTACGACATTATCCAGTTATTTTACGGACATTTCCGTTAACCCTAAAACATAAAGCAATGAAGGTCAAAATTCAAAATATGGGTAAAACACATGTAAAAAATAAATTCAGAAAATTCGGTCAAATGTTTACCTTACATTGTGCCCTATTTTTGAGTGCATGTAACATTACACTGTAAAATAGGGTAGCACTATTTTTTACAGTACTGATTTATTTTATTTTTTTATAATTATTTGATTATTGTCTATATTTGAAATTGTGTGTGTGTGTATGTGTGTGTGTGTGTGTGTATACACACACAACAGTAATGGATAGGCCTCTAGCATTTTATAATATAACACAAATGACAGTAATGTGTTACAGGACTTTACCCTGAACGTCACATATTGATTTGACAGGCGAATCTAGTATAATTTTGGCACAAATATCAAAGACATTCACAATGTGCTTTACTGTCACTGAAGTACAGGACTCTTGACTTTGACAGAGGAGATGAAGGCCAGGCATATCCTGTCTCAAGAGCCCAAAGGGATGAAGACCATGTACAAATGCTGGAGGAGGTCGCAGTAATTTTCTGCCTCCGTCAACTTTTGGTTTCTAATTTAAGATTACTAAACAAGTAAGGTTACTAAACAAGGTGCTCTCGCTCACGAACACTCAGAGGTCAATGCAATTTAGCAGGGCAACACTCCATTAGAAAAGGCCAATGCCATGGCTTAAGGGGAACAATTTTAATGATGAAAATGTTGTTTCTCCAAATCAAACATATTACTTATGCAACTTTTTTCCCCCACTGTCAGGAGACATCTGTGATCACTCAGCCTTTTTCATCCTAACACAGGAAGGACGAGGGGAAAAGAAACAAAAAATAAAGGAGAAAAGAGAACAACAATAAACACAAAGATGATTTATAAGTACATCCTCTTGTGCTTATTCTCTAACCCCTTCAAACGCACGTACGCACGCACTCGTACATATATTAAAAAAGCGGGGTGGATGTTTATTAATATATTATATGCCAGGCATGGGAATGTGGCTGCTGAGGAGTGTAATTGCAGCGTTGGAAACATTCCTCGGAGGAGCTTGGCACATATTAAAAGGGAAAACTTGAGACATGTTTGTGATAATATTCCTAATAAATCTCAGCGCAGGCCTCCGACTCCTTGACGTTAACAGTAACACGGCCGTTCATCTTGGTTGGAGCTCCAGAATTTAAGATTGGTCACAAACAATCTGAGCGGCACCGGATTGCGCGGGGAGACGCGGCCCCTGCGTGCGCCTCGCACTCCCATAAATCTCCTCTTCCTCCTATGCAAATGATGCAAGGCTTTTAATTGATAATTTCTCACATGGGCCTGCACACTGGTGGACTGGAGGCTTCTAATGAGAGAGAGCCTATAGCATGTACTTTAAAGCCAGAATGAGCAATCACCCTGAGAAGTGGGGTAATTATTTAGCCCTGGGTAGGGTTGAAGTGTGTGTGTGTGTGTGTGTGTGTGTATGTCTGTGTTTCTAACAGGGAAAAAAGGGGGCAGCTTTTTTAATAGTGTGTGTCTTGAATGTTACCTTGCTTGCGCAAGCGATACTGAGCATAAAAGGCGAGTTGAATTGATAAGGCGGATCCGTGTTCTCTTTTAATGTAGCTTGTTGTGTAAACGCACCCCGATCTATCTTATATATTAGAGAGCGTTGGCCAGGAACAATGGATTGTTTCTCTCTCAGTCACGTGTGCACAAACTTGCATGTTACTCTCTGGCTCACAATGACAATTTCATTTGATTCCACACAAATAATGGGCCAGGATAGAATCAAAAATTAATGTTCAACTTTTGGAAGGTCTCATGAATAATTAAGCATAATTAATTCTTCATGACGGATGACAAAAAAATCAGCACCTTGCCCCGATCCTTGCCAGGCCTCTTTATCGTGCTCGTATTTTGTGATAACATATAAATCTGTTTATCTCTGTCTACATTTGGCTAAAATATGAGGAGCTCCAACATACATTCAGATAGAAATCTGTCTGTTCTGTGTCATAAGTGTCCCAGTACTGTTTACATAGGCCTGGTTGATTTGTGGCTTGTATATTTGAGTGTGTGTATATGAGCACGCTAGAGTCTCTCCCACCTTTCTCTTAGTGTGCTCAGGCACCTATACAACGACATTAATTTGTTCAATGGTGGCCCTTATATGACAAATTATGTATTAAAAATAAGGTATTGTATGTTTATATACATGCTTTTTTGTTTGTTTGAGAGGCATCAGATACAGTGTAATTTCTCTGATTCAATTCACACTGGAACACAGCATTATTTGTTTGCAATTTCCCTGAATATCATACCATATATCATAGTATTATTATTATTTTTAATTATACTTGCTTTATAATTTTTTGGATTGGAATGGAAACCCATCAGATATGATTAAGATTTCATCAGATTTTAATACTGACGCGAATGTGTGTGCTGTGCAGTTACTTGTAAACTGATGACAGCACCATAATTATATCTTCACACCAGTAGGGGGAAGAGTGTACAAAGAAACAAGCATTAGTGTAATGGGATATTTACAGTCATTCAAGAGCTCTCAGTTCAGAACAACTTCACAATACACATGTGCTCAAACATGCTTTTAAGTGCACTGTCTGTATGTCTAAACATACACCAGCCTTAAAAATATTTGAATACTTGAGCCAAAACTAACAATGTATGAATATATTTGCATTATTCAACATATATATATATATATATATATATATATATATATATATATATATATATATATATATATATATATATATATATATATATATATATATATATATATATATATATATATATATATATATGTATATATATATACACACACACACACACACACACACACACACACACACACACACACACACACACACATACACACACATCAAATATTGCATATATATGTAATTCTTTTTTATTCTTTATTTTAAGAAATGGAGCACAGACACTATTTTCACTACATTTGACAAAATTAAGTTTGTCTTTAGTGTCTCTCTTTATCGCTCTCTTACACACACACACACACACACACACACACACACACGCACACGCACACGCACACACACACACACACCCACACACACTCAAATGAATTTAAAATATTTATATATATAATATCTTAAGCTAAAAAAGTATAACTATAAAGTCAGTTTAGTTTGGATAAAAACTCTAGCAGCAGTTTGATACCATTTAGATTAATATTTTGTCTATGTAATATTTGTTCTAAGTTTTAACTGTTATTTTAAAAGTCAAAATACTCTTTGGTCCCACTGTACCATCAACAACTATCTTTTCCACACACGTAACCCATACAGTTTGGTATAAACTATGCAGTGTTGGTGAAAAAAAAAAGTCAATCCATGGTTTTGCTAGATATTTTGTGCAGATGTTTGGCTTTTGTCAGTTTTGTCAGTTTGTGAATTTCACAAAATAAACAAATCTGAATTACAAGCGATTAGTAATGAACCATGTCCATCAATCAACAATCCATATCACTTTAGCTTGTTTGGACAACCACATTCATATTTAGACAAACTAGTACAAAATTTCATTGCCAGTAAAACATCACTTGGTATTATTTATAAGCTGTTTTCATAATGTGAACCTAAAAAAGGCCTAAGGACTTTGAAACTTTGAGTATGGTTTACCAGGAGCATATAAACCTCTATATCCCTAGATCTAGTTTGAGAGTCAATTCAAAGATTTAAAGTGTCACCACTGCATTACATCAACTGCACATTTTATCAGTCCATCGTGATTATCCATTTATCATCTGTGACCCATTTTGCTCTTTCCTTTCCTACAATCTACTTACGGTGTGCTTGCCTTCATGTCTCTTTCGTCCTCTTTCGTCCTCTCCTTCTTTCTAAAGGGGGTTCATCAACCGGCTTGTTGTACAGAGCAGTAATTAGCAGTGCATGCTTGTATTAATTAGTGGTGAGTGATCTCGTTTTATTAATATGAACTGGAGTGCGATGGGGTAGGAGCCAGAACAATGGTGTGGGAGATCCGGCAGCCTCGCTATCGGCTGACCTCTCCGTGGTGCCGAGACACGGGACAGCCAAATGGTTAAACCCATTATTAAACATTTTATGCTAATGCTGTTTGTTTTATAAGCAAATTAACGGTGTGGATTTGCCGAAAACAGGTGCTGTGGTGTGAATGCGTACTAAATGATGTGATACTGGAGGAATTAATTAGAGCCTGTGCGGTAATTAGATGCAATAATTTGTGTGATTAGCGGGCTGTTTAAGAAGGAAGACGCACTCACAAGTTAATGTGCATATGCACACACACACTGTTTCTTCTTCACGCATATGCTGTGTGTGCTCAGATGGGACAGTTGTTGTCCTGAACCACAATAGAGAGAGAGTTTGTAAGACAAGGAACTTCCTATCGCATACTTCAGAAATGTTTCATTAAAAAACGCTGAGGTGGCTATAGCTAATTACCAAAACGAGCTGGTGGTTGGGGGCTCGCTCATCCCTTTTTAATTCCTTTCCTCCTGTCCTTCCCCTTTCTTTCCTTAAGTCAAAAAACCTCCTTACCTCAAAGCGAAAGGGAAGCTTCTCCACACAGCACTTCTAATTTTGGAATGGGTTTCATGATAAAAGACATAACCTGTTTTTTTCCCCCTTCTCATCCTTCCTTCTGTTCTTTTCATTACATATTATTAAAATCATAAAGTGCATAATTAATTTTTGCAGATGCAGTGCATTCGGAGCTCATTTGGATTCAGTTAATAAGACGCCTATGCATTCATCTGCTGAAGTTAGTCAGGTGGAAAAGATCCTGGAGAAGTTTGGAGAACAACTTTGATGGATGTAGTCAGGCAAGTGAACAGAAACACAGAACCATATAATAAAAACAGACACCCATTTAATCAAAATAACTAAAACTGCAGAAGACTGGAATTAAAAAAAATAAAAATGATAGTTCGGACAGTTTGGTGCTTATGTTCTCATCCCATGACTCTTGCCAACAATAACACAGGTTTAAACTTCCAGCTCCAAACACACCTCTCCGGCTGGGGTGACGGTCATCCTCTCAGGCCGTTACTGACACTGTGTGTGAACTCATGCTCCAGAAAATCTGCAGATAAATCTTCCTGTGTTTCAAACAGAGCCAAATTCAGGCTCACTTTTTATGGCCAATGGGACACATCCCGTTCCAACCCCCCTCCATTCCTCAAGCATCACTGGCTAAAGTGATTGAAACCACTTGTTGATGAGTGTGTATCCTCTGGGCTGCACTTTATTGTTTTTATTTGAGGCATATGCACAAGAGGAGATTTGACTGACACCCAATAAGCTCAAAATCACCTTGTCTAACCAGTAAGCAGTTTCTTTGTCTCCAGTGCCCTCCCATTTAGGCCACCAACACGTTGTGGTGTTAACTTCCATCTCCTAATCAGATAATCAAATTTGTTTTGGTGACTCTTAATTTGAGTTTAAGGGATAGTTCAACCAAAAAAATTCTGCCCTCATGTTGTTCCAAACTTGTGTAGATCCAATTCAAAATTCAAAGTAAAATTCACATATAAACACGGATCAATGCACATACATATAGAAAACGGAAGTTTAAGCATTCTCTCGTGTTAAGCAAGTATGTTAGAGCTTCCACTTACCATATTTGATGTGCTCTATTTATGTGCTTTTAATCAATGTTTGTATGTGAATAAAATCCTAAATTAAATCTGTTCATTTATATTAAGTGATCATCTCTCTTAAGAAACTTGGAGTAAACCATTTGATTCATACGGATTTTACAAAGTTTTGGATATTCAGTTGAGGGACATACAACTCAGGTTTCATTAAAATATAATTATTGTATCAAAGAAAAATGTAAGTCTTGTGAGTTTGGAATGACACGAGTGTGAGTAAATGTTGATGGCAATTACATTTTTCATACTTTAACCCTGGACTGGATATACACTCACCTAAAGGAGTATTAGGAACAACATACTCATACTGTGTTTGACCCTCTTTCACCTTCAGAACTGTCTTAATTCTATGCGGCATTTATTCAACAAGGTGCTGAAAGCATTCTTTAGAAATGTTGGCCCATATTGATAGTATAGCATCTTGCAGTTGATGGAGATTTGTGGGATGCACATCCAGGCACAAAGCTCCCTTTCCACCACATCCCAAAGATGCTCCATTGGGTTGAGATCTGGTGACTGTGGGGGTCATTTTAGTACAGTGACCTCATTGTCATGTTCAAGAAACCAATTTAAAATGATTCAAGCTTTGTGACATGGTGCATTATCCTGCTGGAAATAGCCATCAGAGGATGGGAACATGGTGGTCATAAAGGGATGGATATGGTCAAAAACAATGCTCAGGTACGCCGTGGCATTTAAAAGATGCCCAATTAGGACTAAGGGGCTTAAAGTGTGCCAAGAAAACATCCCCCACACCATTACACCACCACCAGCAGCCTGCACAGTTATAACAAGGCATGATGGATCCATGTTCTCATTCTGTTTACACCAAATTCTAAATCTACCATCTAAATGTTTCAACAGAAATCGAGACTCATCAGACCAGGCAACATTTTTCCAGTCTTCAACTGTCTAATTTTGGTGAGCTTGTGCAAATTGTAGCCTCTTTTTCCTATTTGTAGTGGAGATGAGTGGTACCCGGTGGGGTCTTCTTCTGCTCTTCTGCTGCTCAAGGCTGTGCATATTATGGCTTAACAAATGCTTTGCTGCATACCTTGGTTGTAATGAGTGGTTATTTCAGTCAAAGTTGCTGTTCTATCAGCTTAAATCAGTTGGCCCATTCTCCTCTGACCTCTAGCATCAACAAGGCATTTTCACATACTAGCCTGGTTCCGTCTTCCTACGTACTTCCACTCAATTTTGATTTTCCTTCAGTACTTCGTCTGGTACTGTGGTAAAAATTATCCAGTCCAATCAGCGAACAGAGGAAGTGGCTGAGAATGATGTTGAAGTCGTGCTTGAGTTGTAGTTCAGTAATGGCGGTGGAGAAAGATGCGAGCAAAACCATTGATTCCGTTTTGGAACCGCTGCCGAATGTCCAGAAGTTTAAGCCGGAGCAATAACAATCTTGGCCGGGGTATGTTGGGCCTCTGCAACAGGATGAATTCGGGAAAAGTTTGATTTTCCAGCTCGCTCCGTTAGTAGTGAAGGAGTTGGTTGAAGCCCTATTCTGGCGGTTATTGTTTCCCGTGGGGTCAGAAGGTATTGCCATCATTTAAGTTACAGGGACTAGTCAGTTATTTTATTGCCGTCTGTTTCCCACCACCCGCGTAAAAATCCCCGGCCGAATTACCTACTCCTTTTGAAAAACACCAAGGTCGTGTGGTGATGTAATAGCTGTCTGAATCCACATCTCTGTGTTTTCAAGAATATATCACTTCAAAATTCACTGTTTATATCCTTTTTGACCACTTCAGAGCACCGTACGGTTGCACTTTGCTGTTATTTGGATGCATTTCTAGACTTGTTTTCTTTAAAATGCTGGCAAGTATTTACAAGAGCAATATATTTCATCATCGCTCGAACTAATTAAAATAAAAGCATGTAAACATTTGAATTTGGTCCATTTTTTATAGCAGCATGTATTATCATACCAAGCATATTACATTTTATTTACTGCATACAATCATGTTACGGACCACGTGAGCAGCGCTCCCGATCACAAAACTCTCCCGTCCACCATGAATAACACAATATCAATCCGAATGCACAAGTTTTAGGTTTTATCACTGAGGTGGCCTGCAAATTTATTTTGACAGATTTCCATGTGTGAAAGGAAGGGCGCATGAGATACGTCACGACCAAACATTAGCGATTGGTTATGGCAGATCCTATAGTTTTTAAACTTCAACAGAGTACCCGCTTTCGCAGAAGTAAATGCTTGTCAATGGAGAGTGGCCAGACTCTCTGTACAAATTAAATGGACGAGAGTCTAGTAAGACCAGGCTAGCCGCATACTGGATGTTTTTCCCTTTTCACACCATTCTTTGTAAACCCTAGAAATGGTTGTGTGTGAAAATCCCAGTAACTGAGCAGATTATGACATACTCAGACTGGCCCTTCTGGCACCAACAACCATGCCACACTCAAAATTGCTTAAATCACCTTTCTTTTTCATTCTGACATTCAGTTTGGAGTTCAGGAGATTGTCTTGACCAGGACCACACACCTAAATGCACTGAATCAACTGCCATGTGATTGGTTGATTAGATAAATGCATTAATACAATTTAACAGGTGTTCCTAATAATCCTTGAGTGTATATATATTAAGCAGCACAACTTTGTTCCACATTAATAAATATATGAAATGTTTCTTGAGCATCAAATCTGTGTACATGACACATAAAAGGGATTGTTCATCCTGCCATCCACACCCAAGAAGTTCCAAACCTGAATTAATTTCTTTCTTCTGCTTTACACAAAAGAAGATATTTTGAAGAATGTTGGTAAACAAACAATTGATGGACCCCATTGACTTCCATGAATTACATTTTTTTCTCCATACTATGGATTTAAAGTCAATTGGGCCCTGCGCCTGGTTGGTTTCCCATATTCTAATAAATAACATCTTTTGTGTTTAGCAGAAGGCAGAAATTCATATAGATTTGGAACAACTTGAGGGTGAGTAAATTAAGACAGAATTTTCATTTTTGGATGAACTATACCTTTAAGACCGGAGTGGTTGCTGAATAGAGCATATATATTTAAAACTGCAATAATATATGTTTGAGCATAAGTGAGTTCTTTAAAATAACCAAAGAAATCTTAGCAACCCCAAACTTTTAAACAGCAGTGCTTGTTTAATTTGTTTTTTTGTTGTTGTTGTTATATATATATATATATATATATATATATATAACAACAACAACAAAAAAAACTACTTAAAAAAGCACTGCTGTTTAAAAGTTTATATATATATATATATATATATATATATATATATATATATATATATATATATATATATATATATATATATATATATATATATATATATATATATATATATATATATATATATATATATATATATATTAGGGATGCACCGATCTGATACTCAGGATCGGTATCGGCTCTGATCTGCCATTATTTGCCAGATTGGGTATCGGACAAGATCCAAATTCGATACTGTGCGAAATATATTCTGTGTTATTGTTAAGCCCCAGTGCCCTACAAAGGGCACAAAAACATTATAAAGCATCGTCAACCATTTGTGCACTATATTATAAGTGTTCTGAAGCTATTCCATTGTTTAATTTGAGTACTAGGAATATTTAAGTCATTAAACTCAAGTTCACGTCAATGCATGCTTCCCTCCGCTGCGGCTGTCAGTCACTCTCCATTCAGCTTTAAACTGTGTCGCGATCGGCTACGACAGTCAACATGATGAAACTTTCCAAGATTATTTATTGTTTCTGTTAATATGCTTGATCTGTAGATAACACTCTATGGTTTCTCATAAAATGACTTTATCTTGCTGCCGTTTATTGTTGTAAATCGTGTTACTTTCTACCGGGTGTCTGTTAGATCACAACACTGGACTAGTTATTGTATTGTTCTTCACACACAGTAAGTGAAATGTTAAACTGTTAAAATAAACGGCTTATAAGAATACTGCATAAATACACTACGCGTCTATATCAAGCTGCAACCTCTCGCGATCTCTCTTGAAGCCAATACGGAAGTAATGTAAACTGCAATTCCTTAACTGGCCGCTAGAGGCAGGCTCCAGAAGGGAGCAGAATCTCATTGAGCCCCATGTTAAAATTCTCAACTTTAGAAAAAAAACATGTTTATAGCCTGGTACAAATTGTGGTTTTTGCCCATACGGCTAATTTTGATCTTCATGACAACTGTGAGGGGGGTAAATTTTTTTATAACTCATTCGTTTACGTTATATAAAGCCTTAAAGTTCTGCATAATTAAGGCCGTGTTTACAAGACTGGATAGACATTTATCTGCCGTCTATAGTCATTGCATTACCTCAGCTCCGCGCACATCCCGCCTTTTTGCCCATTTTCTGTTATCGGGGAGAGACACGCGATGACTCGCTCACAAGATGGCAACGCCCAGCTCGCCCCTACTTTAAGCTTCAGAACGGCTTATCAGAATCCTATGGGTGACGTCACGGACACTACGTCCATATTTTTTTTACAGTCTATGGTCTATATCTTGTTTTGAACTTCTCAATGCAGACGGAGGCATGGAGCGCGACGTGCTGTGAGCATGTGACTCCGTGTTGCTTCAAGCGAATCATCCTGCGCACAAGATGGGCATACACGCTTTGTGCCGCTCTATATTATATACTTTTGCGCTATGAAAGCCTTATTAATAGCCTTTTTTGTTCTGCTCCATCAATAATATGTTGATTCCTCATTAAAAAGATGCACTATACATTTAAAATAAATGTAATTTCTTAGTATATATGCCTTGTTTTTCATGATTATATTTTGTGTAACATTTTACCAGATTCACAGCTACACTTATTTACTTTTGTGGTTTCCTTTATTTTTTTATACAATTATTGTGATCTCATGATTTTGTAACTTTTGCTGCTGAAATATCCACTAATCTAATGTATTCACCATCTAAAATAGTAGTCTATTTTTGTCATAGATTGTGATTTTATATATTTTGTTATTTGTTGTTTTTCTTTATAATGCAATCTGTATTTAGTTGATTGTGTGTAACTCACAAAAGAGTGATTTTCAATTCAACACACTAAGGTTTAGAAATTCTACATAGAATTTTTAAACAAAACTGCATTGTTATCGGATCGGTTTAGTATCAGTATCAACCGATACTCAGAATTGTATATATATATATATATATATATATATATATATATATACACATACAGTTTTTTTTAATGTATTCTGTCCATCTTCAGTCTGTCTTTTAGAATGTCAGTCTAAACATCATTTGTTCAGCGCCAGTAAAAAAGCCTGTGGGGCTTACTCGTACCTGCTATAATTGTGGAATAACAAGAGCAACCTGGGGGACGCAATTTGTCATCTGTTGTATTAGGAGAGAAAAAACAAGAAAGAAAAAAAAAACAAGTGAGAAACATGTATTGCTCTTTTCCTTAATGACCACTTCCTACTCTCCTTCCCTTGGTGGAGCTTTGATATGTCGCTCATTTAAAATATGCATATGTAAAAAAAGTGCCACATAAACACAGACACAAACAATAAAATGTGTGTAAGGTCCAAATACGTGGATGTTGTTATGGGAAGCAAAGCGCTAATGAACGAACGCGCTGAGATGAGGTGCTCAGTTTATGAATCATTTATGTCATTATGACAAATGACATAGTAACCTTAAAAGGCCTTAGAATATGAATTTGTACTGAGCAAATGTGTATGGTAGGAGAGTGTTCCCTGTAGAAATCAAGTAGAACTTGGTTAAACATGAAATTCATATTGGCTTCCTAAAGCTGAATTAGACAGGGGGGCCACACAGAGCTCATAGCAGACCGCTGAACATGAATTATTACCAAATATAATTTCAGCTCTTAGTTCACCATGCTGAGTATCAATCACTAGCATCTGAGGTGGAAATTAATATTTTGTGGAAGAAAATAGAGCGAGAATAAGACGGGGACTCATTTTCTTAGGCTTCTATATTTTTTCTAACACTTTTTTTGAACTCCTGCAGAGTCTGACATTTTTATATGTGGTGGTGGGGTGAGTCTGACCCAAGGCTGTAACCAGAGACTGAGGGGGACAAGTCCCCCCCTTAGTAATTAGAAATGGCCAAATTCCCCCCCCCCCCCCAATATTTGACATTTTTGCACTGCTCTGCTGCACTTCGTTACGCAGCGCTCTGTATGTTAGGAGAACAAAGGTTTTTAGTCTGGTTTACCTCAGGCCTAATGGCGCTCGTCAATGTCAAAATGATTGAGATGGCCAATCAAATCAAAGTAGGCGGGTTTACGTTCTCTTCTTCACATAGACGAGCGTGTCAATCTATCGCTTAATGCCGTTGCGGAGAGAGACTTTATTCGTCTTGGTAAAATCAAAAATCGAAATGCACACAAACGTGTCCCTGCTCCTAATATACTATCATTGAACATGTTTGATTTAAATGAAGAAAAAATACATTCTTGTTCAAAATAATAGCAGTACAATGTGACTAACCAGAATAATCTAGGTTTTTAGTAAATTTTTTATTGCTACGTGGCAAACAAGTTACCAGTAGGTTCAGTAGATTGTCAGAAAACAAATGAGACCCAGCATTCATGATATGCACGCTCTTAAGGCTGTGCAATTGGGCAATTAGTTGAAAGGGGTGTGTTCAAAAAAATAGCAGTGTCTACCTTTGACTGTACAAACTCAAAACTATTTTGTACAAACATTTTTTTTTCTGGGATTTAGCAATCCTGTGAATCACTAAACTAATATTTAGTTGTATGACCACAGTTTTTTAAAACTGCTTGACATCTGTGTGGCATGGAGTCAACCAACTTGTGGCTCCTCTCAGCTGTTATTCCACTCCATGATTCTTTAACAACATTCCACAATGCATTCGCATTTCTTGGTTTTGCTTCAGAAACAGCATTTTTGATATCACCCCACAAGTTCTCAATTGGATTAAGGTCTGGAGATTGGGCTGGCCACTCCATAACATTAATTTTGTTGGTTTTGAACCAAGACTTTGCCCGTTTACTAGTGTGTTTTGGGTCATTGTCTTGTTGAAACAACCAATTCAAGGGCATGTCCTCTTCAGCATAGGGTAACATGACCTCTTCAAGTATTTTAACATATGCAAACTGAT
Source organism: Pseudorasbora parva (assembly GCF_024679245.1). NCBI lineage: Eukaryota > Metazoa > Chordata > Actinopteri > Cypriniformes > Gobionidae > Pseudorasbora > Pseudorasbora parva. The sequence goes on from NC_090172.1 coordinate 29,214,804, forward strand.
CCATGATCCCTGGTATGCGATAAATAGGCCCAACACCATAGTAGGAGAAACATGCCCATATCATGATGCTTGCATGTTCCATGCTCCATGCTTCACTGTCTTCACTGTGTACTGTGGCTTGAATTCAGAGTTTGGGGGTCGTCTCACAAACTGCCTGTGGCCCTTGGACCCAAAAAGAACAATTTTACTCTCATCAGTCCACAAAATGTTCCTCCATTTCTCTTTAGGCCAGTTGATGTGTTCTTTGGCAAATTGTAACCTCTTCTGCACATGCCTTTTTTTTAACAGAGGGACTTTGCGGGGGATTCTTGAAAATAGATTAGCTTCACACAGACGTCTTCTAACTGTCACAGTACTTACAGGTAACTCCAGACTGTCTTTGATCATCCTGGAGGTGATCATTGGCTGAGCCTTTGCCATTCTGGTTATTCTTCTATCCATTTTGATGGTTGTCTTCCGTTTTCTTCCACGTCTCTCTGGTTTTGCTCTCCATTTTAAGGCATTGGAGATCATTTTAGCTGAACAGCCTATCATTTTTTGCACCTCTTTATAGGTTTTCCCCTCTCTAATCAACTTTTTAATCAAAGTACGCTGTTCTTCTGAACAATGTCTTGAACGACCCATTTTCCTCAGTATTCAAATGCATGTTCAACAAGTGTTGGCTTCATCCTTAAATAGGGGCCACCTAATTCACACCTGTTTCTTCACAAAATTGATGACCTCAGTGATTGAATGCCACACTGCTATTTTTTTGAACACACCCCTTTCAACTAATTGCCCAATTGCACAGCCTTAAGAGCGTGCATATCATGAATGCTGGGTCTTGTTTGTTTTCTGAGAATCTACTGAACCTACTGGTAACTTGTTTGCCACGTAGCAATAAAAAATATACTCAAAACCTTGATTATTCTGGTTAGTCACATTGTACTGCTATTATTTCGAACAAGACTGTATGTATATAGAACCCGGAACCTTTGCAATTCTACCACCAGACCACTATGGAATTCAAATGTTAACAGCAGATCTGTCTATTCATTCACTAATGCGAAGAAGCTCAGGACTAATAATATATTTTACACTAATTAATGCAAATATTGTTTGCAAATTGTCCCAAATGGATAATTTCCTAACTAGAATTAGACCTGCAATTTATTTCACTGTTCTGTTTCTTTATGCTTTAAAAAAAAAAAAAAAAAAAAAAAAAAAAAACATTGGTCCGGCAGACATGGTTACGGCCATTGCCTGACCCATTACCATACAGATCAATTGAGAATACTTACACAGAGCAAAATGAACATGAACAGAATAAAAGAAAAAGGGAACAGGAAAAAAAAAAGATTATGTGTAACATACCATCATTTCCAGTTTTGTAAAATCGCAGAGTTTGTTTTGTCTCGAGCGGCAAGGGAAAATAGATTTAGAGGGAAATCCTGTGGTCTCACTGCCTACTTTTGGCTGGCATGTATCTTGGTTTCTTTGAGTTCCCTGTATGGTTGCCTGAGGAATGAGAGGGATCAGGCTCTGTAGAAAGAACTTAAATATGTCCATTAAAGGGGACATATCTTGAGGAAGTGTTATGAAAGTGTACTATAACTTTTAGAAATCAAAACTTCTTCCCCAGTAAAAAATAGCCTCAATGGAAAGTGAGCCTTCTGACAATAGTGAGAGTAAAATGTGATAAAGTCCAGTAAACCTTTTGCTCTTTCTGACGGCATAGATTCATATATTCGTATCAGTGGTTTATCTTTTTTCTGCCCGGGTGGACGGACCTTCCTTCCTTCCTTCCTTCCTTCCTTCCTTCCTTCCTTCCTTCCTTCCTTCCTTCCTTCCTTCCTTCCTTCCTTCCTTCCTTCCTTCCTTCCTTCCTTCCTTCCTTCCTTCCTTCCTTCCTTCCTTCCTTCCTTCCTTCCTTCCTTCCTTCCTTTTACTTACAAAGTGCAGTATTAGCTTACACACATCAATCCCAGTAAATTACTGTAAAATTACCAGAATTACTTTATCAGTATATACACAAATGTGCTGTTCAGTGTTCACACAAGCGACTGCATTCAGGCTATTTACTGATAAGAGACACCATGTACACATAACCACCAAAATTACGGTAAATTCTGTGATGTCAGTCATGGGAAATGTTTTTTAAACGGTGCACCATTGTCTTCATTCATAGTAGTATCCAACTGCAGAGCCGCAATACTGATGAATGGAAAAGAAGGCTGGGTCTTGAGCCCAACACGTTTAAAAAAGATGTGCAAATTGATGTAATAATTAAATTTGAAAAAGTATGTAAAAATGGTATTGTAAACAGTAATCACATCATCATCTGGAGTAACTTGTAGCTCTCCGAAAATTCCATTTATGCATTGCAATTACAAGTTCTACTATTACGTGTGTTTTTTTCTGTATAGAATTATTACTGTAATTAGAACATGGCTTGAGCACAGCATTTCTAATGTGCTGATTTGCTGCTCATGAACCATGGTTCTGGAGATCTTCTGTCCTGCAGAGTCCAGCCTGCTTCAGCACACCTGTGCATTTCCAAGCCATCCTAAAGAGCTTGATTAGATGCTTCAGCTGTGTTTGATTAATGTTCAATTCTACAGGACAGTGGGTCTCCAGGAGGAGGGCTGAAGACCTCTGGTATAGTGTACAGCATGTATTTGATAGGACATCATGTTTATACGCTCATCATAAATTATGCTCAATTCATTGATCTTTGATACGTTTTTAAAGTTGTGATGGGACAATCAACTCATGTGAGAATTTTCAGTTGTTACTGTAAATACTGGGAGGCTCACTGCTGTAGAACGAAAGGCCTTGAACTGTCACATGAGGCGTTTGCACATCCTAGCTGCACATTACGTCTGTGTTGTTTTGGTCTGATTGGATGTCAAAGTGAAGGAAAAAAAGGAACAGGAAGGTCTTATATGAAGCTGGTCAGATTGCCACTAATGGCCACTCTTTGACTGCTTTACACTTGTGTTTTTTGTTCCGTTCATTGTTTTGTGCAGTGACCTCTGGTTAAGTGTGTGGTAGGACTCAACCGAACGCATTTCCTCCTGATTAACGTGACGCCTGTCAGCTTGGTGAGATGTTCCCCCACGACCCCTCTAGACCAGACCACCTCTGCTGCTACTCCTAATAGACGTGAAACGCTCCAGTCAATATTTGTTCTACTCGTCTTCATATCTCTCTCTCTCTCTCTCTCTCTCTCTCTCTCTCTCTCTCTCTCTCTCTCTCTCTCTCTCTCTCTCTCTCTCTCTCTCTCTCTCTCTCTCTCTCTCTCTCTCTCCCTCTCTCTCTCTCAGATTGCTGCATGTCAGGAGGAGGTTCACATTGGAAAGTTCAGCCAAATGTTATCTAGCATAGGGAGGTTTCAAAGGGGAGGCCGTTGCTCCCCCTCTTCCAACTTCTAGTTTCTGAGTCTCTCTCTCACTCTCTCCCTGTGTCTCTCGCCCAATCTGCCCACCCCCCCGGCTGCCTTTCAAACTCGCAGCCAATAAGTGTCTGTGATAACATCAACAGCTGTCAAAGACCCAGGCAACTGTGCTTGTCTCGTAAACCCAAACACCTGTACTCTCTCATTCTTTTGATTGTTATCCCTCATACACACGCACACACACTGCTCTGCTCTCTATCACTCACATTGGTTTGATTTGCCTGTCAGAAAGAAGGGGATGTGCCAAGATCTGTGGAGCCGTGTGGAGGGTGTGTGTGGGTGTATTCTATGATGGGAGGGGGGAATTTATAAACGGAGTGAGAGATATAGGCAGAGAGAGAGAGAGAGAGAGAGAGAGAGAGAGAGAGAGAGAGAGAGAGAGAGAGAGAGAGAGAGAGAGAGAGAGAGAGAGAGAGAGAGAGAGACAGAGACAGAGACAGAGACAGAGACAGAGACAGAGAGCGTCTTTTCAAAAGTTTGGCACAGTTTGAAAGAACAACTGGGGGCTTATGGAGAGTATGTCACAACAAACTATAGTATGTCACCCCTTTTTTCTCTCCTCTACTTCATTGTCTTGTTTAATATCAAGGATAAGGTGTGTGTGTGTGTGTGTGTCAACATATGTTTGTATTTAAATGCCAGTCTCATCAGCACCTTTCACCTAATGCACACCCACCACCCGTCAGTCTCCAGATGCGTGTCTTTGTGTGTCTCCCAACATCGGCCTGCAGTGCTTTTCCTTGAGCTATGTAAGCCAAAGCCGTAACCAGTCTTGAATATTAGGGGGGATGGTAGTAATGGCCTTTGTTTAAAGGAATGAAATAATTATAGGATTTAAAGGAATTTGGAATAAAGCAATAGAAATACGAACATTAAAATGACTCAAATTTATTGTAAAGTAATGCCTTTGAACAGTTAGCAAATATTTCAAATTTTAAATATGCAAAAATTCGCATTGGTTACGCCTACATTAATCCGGATAATTTTGAACTTTTTCTACACATTTGGACCTTCTGCCCTGAGAGTTTTTTTTTTTTTTTTGTGCTGCGAAACCTGAGCTTTCTAAAACGCTCTCTAAGGGGGATGCATTTTGAAAATGCATATTGCACCTACAGTCTATATGCCAGCATGTGCCAGGTATGAGCCATTCACTTAAACTTTGCTGTGAAAGATACATATTACTCTGTACAATCTTCATATTAAATTGCTGCTAAAATGACAATGGGCAATTGTGTTTTAGCCCATAAGTGGAATTGTGATTGTGAATGACCTGAATGAAGTGTTCAGAAATTGTGCTAATAAAATTACTGCAATGAATGGTCTCTAAGGCGGCAGTGCTGGTTTGGAGTCAGAGCCTAGTTTCAAATCAGTTCTTTGTCTTTCCATACTCAAAGCAGCTCTGAAACTGGAAAAGTGTTTTTTAAGTAGCACCAAAACATTGCTGGTCTAGAAGTAAGAACCGCTTGTGTCAGGGGCTGGGGGCGGGGTTACTGTGACCAATAAGATGAACACAAACTTGTGACCGCCATTTTTTAAATAACGGCTAATTGAGCTAATATAGATGCTCAATTGTAATCTCCGTTTATACAAATCAAAGATTGTGTTGGATTTGCTGTGTTTTGATGCCAATGGATCTTAGAGCCATGTGCATCAACTGTAACTCAACGTTCACCATTGTCGATGAAAGGCTTATTCGAGATTCATCGGCGCTGCACTGACCGATCGGCGTATGACATCAAAATACAATGAGAGTATACGACTCCTTATGTCTCTTAAATCTCTCACGCGGTATTTTGATATCATACACAAATCGGTCTGCGCAGCGCCAGTGGATCTCATACAAGCCTGGTGTGTTTCAGTGTTTGTGTTTCCCGCTGCCTCGCTAGCGTTGCTGAGAAAGATGAGACGTATACAGTGACGCAAGACAAGGCTCTGTGGTGGCTCTAGCTTGTGGAAAGGCAAACTGGTTCTGAGAAGGCACGTCAGTTGAACCAACTCCGAACTGGCACTAGAACTCATTTCATCATCTCAGTGTGCTTTTATTATGTTTTGCACAGTAAAATGATTTAGGCATTTTCTAATGTTTCAGTGTAAACATTTGGAAAACACTTGAAAATGCTAACATGAACAGAGAGCATTTTAAACGAATTTTCAAATGGATCCTAATTAAGCTATACCCTTAATTGTGTACCTAATATGGCAAAAAGGGCTCTTTGAATGTATTATTATTATTTTTTTCTTGTCACATTTGGCTTGGAATGACATGAATCATGTAATGTTTTCAATTAATTTAATTCGAAATTTGACCAAAAATCGAGTGGTTTGCATCACTTGATATTGCTGTTAGTCGACAAAGATTTCTATTGTAAACAGTTGTCAAATAATAGATTCTATGGTGGGTATAGCCCTGGCGTAATCCACCTTACCCTAAAGGCTTTGGCTCCCATCACTGCCGCTGTCATGCTGGGCTGCTATATCCATCATTTAGTCAATGAGAAGTAATGACAGAGTAGAGCAAAACAACAGCAGTCTGTCTGCGGGTTCCTGTTTGAAGGAAAACACACCAGGTTGCTATGAGACACAGCCCCAGTGGAGCAGGAGTCGGGGCCGCAGACACGGAGGCATTCTGGGATTTGAAACCAATTCAGTCTTTATGATCAGGTGCTGACTGGAAATGAACAGGCTGCTTCTGTGGCGTTTTTGATGTTGTAAAGGTTGACATCATGTAACAAGGATTTGGATATTCATGAGCCTGGGAGAAAAGGGGCGGTCTTTGGACAGAAAGAGAGAGAGAGGGTGGCTGTGGCGGAGACAGGAAGTTCTCAATCACGGCCGAGAGGAAACATGTTGTGTATGAGTGTGTGAGCAAGAAAGCAGAGAAGAGAAAGAGTGAGCGAGAGTAATGAGAAAGTGTTTGTCGAGGGTGAGCTGTTCGTTATTCTGATTTATATGTCAGACACATTAATGGCGGAATGGCACGCAGCCGCTTTCCTCCTCCACGATTGCGAGCTACTGATGGCCACATTGCAGAGAGACAGAGAGCTGCTACTCACACTCAGTCTTCCTCCGTTTGTGTGTGCGGTTATCTGTGATCATGCAGGATTCAGCATATGTTAAGGTTTAACCCGTGACTAATCGCATTGCCTATGCTGTATCACGGCTGTGTTCTGAGAACACCGACCCTCCAGTCTTGGACTCCATAAAGACCACACATCATAGTCTTCTTGTTCTAATAGAATTCCTCTAGCTCAAACAATAGAATGTGGCACTAACATCACGTACTACACCACGGTCCCAAGAATTCAACAAATTCCACTAAGCTTCCAACAACTCTTCAGGTTTTTATCTAAAGGTTTCCTAGAATGTTTGAGTTAGAATAGATTATAGCAGCACAGTTATACAATTATATGGTGTAAAAGTGGACGAAGCTTTCCTGCCCGGCGTGATGGAGCTTAATGTGACATGAATCAGTGGGTGGCAGTGGCTCAGTGTAGGTTGTCTACAAACCAGAAGGGTGGTGGTTCAATCCCCGGTTCCACCTGACCAAGTGTCGAGGTATCCATGAGCAAGACACCTAACCCCAGTTACTCCCGACGAACTGGATGGCGCCTTACATAGCTGATATTGCCGTCGGTGTATGAATGGGTGAATGTGAGGCAAAAATGAAAAGTGCTTTGGATGGCCATTGGGTCTGTTGAAAGCTCTATATAAATGCAGTCCATTTACCATAATGTCCGTGACAGCTTCTGTTGTCCCATTTAGCCACTTGCTAGCAACCGCCTTTTTCAAGACATAACAGCTTCAAAAAGTCATGAGTAGGGTAATACAGATATATTTTATGTCATACAATAAAACATGAAAGTGGCTTGAGCTTGCGCTCACCACGGACCTAATTTTAGCCATTTAAACAAAATCCCATTCAAAAAACCCATGGACGATGGACCTGGATGTGCTAATGTGCGTTTCCGCGTTTTGGCCTACAAAGTGATGTCATACCTGCACCACTCTATATATAACCAAATTTTCAATCACTTATTGGTGCACAGTGTTGTGCAAGTTACTTCCAAACTGTAATATATTATAGATTACTTATTACTGCTATTTAAAAGTAATTCTTTACATTACAATATTACTGTCTCAGAATTGTAATGCGTTACATTACTCCTGTATTACTTTTGAGTTACTTTCACCAAAATAACTACAGAAGTATCTCTTAACATTCTCAAATGTAGGCTACCTGAGAGCATTTTACATCCAGTAGAAGGCGATATGATGAAGCATAATGACGTGGGCCATTCCAGGCTAACAATAGAGAATTGGCAAAGTGAATGCTCAAGACAATGCAAGAAATAATGACGATCCAGTTCTGTTATAAGTATTGTAGCGGCAAAGTGATTATCTGGCAAAACACTCAGTTTTAGTCAATCTCACGTCGATCTTGAGTACCTATAGAGTAGTATTGCATCCTTCATATCTCCGAAAAGTCTTTAGTTTTATTATATTTATAAAAGAAATATAGGCTGTACTGAGTCTTTCCGGAAAAAATAAAAAGCGGCTGGAGGCGTATCGTGTGGGCGGAGCTAAAGAATGACGAGCGCAAAGCGGTGACGTCCTCAAGCGTGGAGAAACCCATGTATGCTATCGACCCATGTATGCTATCGATCGGATTCAGCTAATACGTGATCCAGAATCAGGCTGAAATAAATTTAACAGGAGAAACAGCAACAGCAGGACGTCCATCTCTGTGGTATGTACTGTATTTAGTGGCCTGTCAACATTTGTGTGTGTTTACTCGCAGTTTATGAGGACATGATTCGGTTTATGGACTATTGTATGCGACTAGACCTTAGCAGTAGCAAGCAAAGCGGTTTTGCACGTCAGACTAGTGTAACGTTATACATAGAACAATGGAGTAACGTTAACCTTTAGCGCATTTGAATGACGAAGCACGCGATCGTGTCGTTTACTGATGTTTACTCACGTGACAATAGCCAAGAGCAGACATTTGAAGCAGTTTTACTCACCGGCTGCTTCCAAAGCAGGACCGAACCTTTATCGCTGGGACCGCTCCGTCAAAAACACACTTCTTTGGTATGATTTGGTGAAGTCCTGTGACAGCATTGACCGTGGAAATCCGCGATGTTGTGAAGCTTCCCGTCATTTCTGCGTTCAAATCGGTTCAAATGCAGCGCTGCCTTCCGGGAATGCTGTGCTGAAGCGTTGAAGTCACTTAATGTCATCCATAGGAATAAAGTGGAGCGGGAGCGCGGCACGTCATAAGTGTTCATGGACGAGTGGATCTGCATCTGAGCGAGTGTTTATGGGCGTGCATTTCCTCTTTCGTTCTAGTCACGCGCGTGCGCACCCTACCGGGAGAAGAGCCCGTACGGCCCATACAAGGACCTTCCGCTCTATTAACGTCAAACCAACCCATACTCGAAAAAAACTATCCGAAACTTGTGAAAAACCGGAAGAGTATTTTTGACAAAGAAATACTCCATCAAACGTCCAACATTAGTTTTTGAAATTTTGTCTATGTTTAGGATAGGAATCCTAGTCTTTAACAGTGTAAAAAGCTCAGTATGCATGAAACAGCATTTCAAAATCAAAATGACGGTGTCACGGTGTGCAGTAGGCTAGTCTTATTCTGTCATCTTCACCCAAATACTTTAGTTTGGCTCAGCAGCGCGCGCCTCGTCTCTCGTCCGTTCTTCGACGCGCTTGCCTTTAAACCTTCTTTAACCAATTTTCCACTGGCCAGCGCAAGCACAGAGGCTGAAATCATGCCTGCGGCACTTCTGTAAAATCCGCACTAAACACGCCTTCACTGGACTTTGTCTCACAATATCAAAATGTACGCCAGCAAGAGGGAGATGAATTGAAGTATCGAATTGAAGGAAAATGTAAATCGCTATACAAAAATATATCAGAAGCTGTCATTTAGTTTTTAATTACTAACCTGGACACCACACGCGGCTATTGAATGACCACAAACAGGTAATAACTTGCATTTTTCATTCAATTTTTTATTCATTTAATGTATCGCGCTTTTTTTCTTTCCTTTTTCGTTTTATTGTATTTTAATGGGGGGGGGGGGGGGTAACTGAAAATGTACTGAGTAAAATATTACTGAAAATTGATTAGTAATGCCTTACACTACTGCAAAAAGTAATAAGTTACTGTAATGTATTACTTTTGTAATGCGTTACTCAGTTACAGACAGTTACAAATAGATTTCAATTTCAAATAAATGCTGTTCTTTCTGTTGATTAAAGAATCTTGAAAAAAAATCAACCATTTGTAACATTGATAATAAGAAATATTTCTTCATCACCATATCAACATTTTAGAGAGATGATGTGACACTGAAGACTGGAGTAATAACTGGGAGAGGGAATGCTGCAATTTCAGCTTTGCATCATAGGAATAAGATTTACGTTGTAATAAAAGTTTACATTTACTTTTGATCAAATAAATACTGCCTTGTAAGAGACTTACTCACCCCAAACTTTTGCCTCATGGTATGTACAGGCATTTTTTTGTACAGATTTACAGTTTTGTCAATTTAATTATCGATAAAAAATAAATAAAAATGTACATGCTTGTAAAAATATTATTTTATAAAGGATTTTAATACCAACTCCCAAAAATATGAAATTGTTTAACATGAAAGTCATCATCTGTACTAGTTAACTGTATGTCTCAACCCTCCAGTTCACCGGAACACAGCTCGTCTTTCTGTTCATAGATGTTTTATGACAATCGTCTGCCACGTTTGCTGGCACTGGAGAAAATGTGACCAAAAAAAAATTTCTATAAAATTCCAGGATTGAAGTGTCACAATAAGAAATCCAGTGGTATAAGCAATTTATATCCTAACACATAGTTCATATTGTTTAAGGCACAACGTATATATGTCAGCAGTGACATAAAATATGGCTTTAATTCACCATTACAGACAAAAGAGGGGGTAGGGAGAGGAAATATTTCTGCTTCTTTTATTCTGTTCAAACTCAAGAGGGTTTGCTCTTTTTATTACCACTAAACATGCTAAAGACTTGAGATGGGTCTTGTTTCAGGCACTCTTTTTTTCTTCTTCTGGCAGCTATGGATGCCAAGAACAAACAAATGACAGTGAAATGTATGACACATAAACAAACCCAAACGTGGAAGTATTTGACCTTTTCTTTCTCACTGATCCTAGCTTCAACATGAAAGAACAAAAACAAGCTCTACCGCCCAGGTGGGGCTTGAGACTGACAGTAGTAGTTGTTTGACACAAGCTTGTTCATTTTAACCTCTCAAAATGAGAAATTAAAAGCTGTGTCTGTGTACAGGAAATCTCTGACTTTATTGTAAATCATGAATGCCAATAATACAGAACATCATCATAAGGCCAGGATGGTAATTAAATAAAAGAGATGCAAAGACAGTTGTATTAATTCAGTTTATGCACATTAGGAACAATTTAGCCAAAGGTCCAGTTCTGTGTATCTGAACAGTGTCTCCCTGGAGATTTGTAAGAACCCATCGTGGTCACCCAGCACGGCTGTGCTTTTCTCCTCTGTGCTCGTGGAACAAAGTAAAATGCCTGATGTTTTTTTCTTTTTCTCTTTCTCACTTGTTCTACCTTCTTTGTTGAATTCTCAGGTTCAGGGAACAGAGGCCTAAGGGTAGAGATAGAGGCGGTGCACTGTAAACATTTGGTAATTAGGAGCCCGGAATATCCGTTATCATTGCATATTGTATTCCGCCAATGAGGGAGGCAAAGGGAGCCTCTCTCTCTCTCTCTCTCTCTCTCTCTCTCTCTCTCTCTCTCTCTCTCTCTCTCTCTCTCTCTCTCTCTCTCTCTCTCTCTCTCTCTCTCTCTCTCTCTCTCTCTCTCTCTCTCTCTCTCTCTCTCCCCCCCTCCCCTTTGTCACCACTTTTTCTACCGTCAGCCACTCTTGTGGTACACTTATGGTACGTGGGGTTGATCATCCTATGACTGAGGCCCGTGGCATCATTAATGTTAATTAAAAGCAGTTTCACAGGCACATCCCAAGCTACGCCCTGCTGACTACGATGAAGTGCACCACAGTGCCCCCTCAGGCTGAATGAACAACACAAACCCATTCTGTCGGCATCTTAAAGGGATAATTCACCTTAAAAAAGACACAATTTACTCACTGTTTCAAACTTCAAACAACATTTGGAACCCATTGACTTTCACTGTATGGACAATAAAGAAAGAAATAAGTAAATAAACTATATATATATATATATATATATATATATAATAAATTAATTATATATATATATATATATATATATATATATATATATATATATATATATATATATATATATATATATATATATATATATATATATATATATATATATATATATAATTATTGGTCAGAATTATTGATTATTGGGACCCTTGGTAAATATGAACAAAGAAGCCTGTAAAATTAATTTACTATGCAACTTTTCCATCTGTTAGAGGGCGCAAAACAAAGGCGTAGTTTGAGAACACCAAGTTTGAGTGCACAATCTTGGACTCGCAATGGGGCGCATGGCATCAGCATGGTTTTGGCTCCATCGTGATCTTGTTCAGCCATCACGGCACAACCCTACTGTACATTACAATGAACTTGAATGCACATTAAATTAAAGGCATTTAGGAGATTATCCACACTAATTTACCCCCGGCCTTAATTTGAGACCGGCCTTTATTTGTTAATGCTGACCACTATCAGAGGCCCGGCGTTTAGGCCCGGCGTCTGACTACAGGCTTTTATATAAGGGATGACCTCGATTAGTCGAAGATTTGATTAATTGATGTGCGGACCTGAATTCGACCACCGATCTCACAGTCGAATCTTCGCGGGTGTTATGAAATGAGGATCATATCATTTTGCCAATATGAGGGTGCTCAATATTTCAAATTGATATTTGTGATAAAGTTCATTATTTTCCATAATGTAATGATAAAAATTAAACTTTCATATATTTTATATTCATTGCACACCAACTAAAATATTTGAGTATAATTAATTAAATTAATTAAATATTAATCTCAAAGAATTAGCATTTTTCATCCAACTTATAAAAGAAAAGTGTTATATCCCACAGATTCTCTATGGGGTTCAGGTCAGGAGAGTTGGCAGGCCAATTGAGCACAGTAATACTATGGTCAGTAAACCATTTACCAGTGGTTTTGGCACTGTGAGCAGGTGCCAGGTCGTGCTAAAAAACGAAATCTTCATCTCCATAAAGCTTTTCAGCAGATGAAAGCATGAAGTGCTCCAAAATCTCCTGATAGCTAGCTGCATTGACCCTGTACCTTGATAAAACACAGTGGACCCAACACCAGCAGCTGACATGGCACCCCAGACCATCACTGACTGTGGGTACTTGACACTGGACTTCAGGCATTTTGGCATTTCCTTCTCCCCAGTCTTCCTCCAGACTATAGCACCTTGATTTCCGAATGACATGCAAAATTTGCTTTAATCCGAAAAAAGTACTTTGGACCACTGAGCAACAGTCCAGTGCTGCTTCTCTGTAGCCCAAAGTGGCTTGACCTGGGGAATGCGGCACCTGTAGCCCATTTCCTGCACACGCCTGAGCACGGTGGCTCTGGCTGTTTCTACTCCAGACTCCACTGCTTCCGCAGGTCCCCCAAGGTCTGGAATCGGTCCTTCTCCACAATCTTCCTCAGGGTCCGGTCACCTCTTCTCGTTGTGCAGCATTTTTTGCCACACTTTTTCCTTCCCACAGACTTCCCACTGAGGTGCCTTGATACAGCACTCTGGGAACAGCCTATTCGTTCACAAATTTCTTTCTGTGTCTTACCCTCTCACTTGAGGGTGTCAATGATGGCCTTCTGGACAGGGTCGGGTTGGCAGTCTTACCCATGATTGCGGTTTTGAGTAATGAACCAGGCTGGGAGTTTTTAAAAGCCTCAGGAATCTTTTGCAGGTGTTTAGAGTTAATTAGTTGATTCAGATGATTAGGTTAATAGCTCGTTTAGAGAACCTTTTCATGATGTGCTAATTTTTTGAGAAGGACCTGTGTGTGTGTGTGTGTGTGTGTGTGTGTGTGTGTGTGTGTGTGTGTGTGTGTGTGTGTGTGTGTGTGTAATCTAGCCACTAGGCCTTTTGTGCCAGTTCGAAGCTTAGATAAATAAGGAGGGTTGTGTCGGGAAGGGCATCCGACGAAAGTGTGTTAGAGGAGGAAGGTGTGTCCGTAGGCCGAGAGAAAAGAGGAAAGGCAGGAGTTTAGGACTGAAAGTAGGGACTTTGAATGTTGGTACAATGACAGGTAAAGGCAGAGATCTGGTAGATATGATGGAGAGGAGGAAAGTTGACATTCTGTGTGTCCAAGGGACCAGGTGGAAAAGGAGCAAGGCTAGAAGCATTGGAGCAGGGTTTAAACTGTTTTATAATGGTGTGGACAGGAAGAAAAATGGAGTTGGGGTGATCCTGAAAGAGGAGTTTGTGAAGAATGTTCTGGAGGTGAAGAAAGTGTGTGATAGGTTGATGAGTCTGAAGCTGGATATTGAAGGTGTGATGTTGAATATTTTTAGTGCCTATGCTTCACAAGTAGGTTGTAAGCAAGATGAGAAAGACAGTTTCTAGAGCGAGTTGGAGGAAGTGATGCAGACTGTTCCCAGATGTGAGAGGGTAGTGATACGGGTAGATTTTAATGGACAGGTTGGGGAAGGGAATAGTGGAGATGAGGAAGTGATGGGCAGGTTTTGTCTTTAGGAAAGGAACCCAGAAGCACAGAGGTTGGTAGACATGGAGTATGGAGATGGCTGTGGTGAACACGCACTTTCAGAAAAGGCAAGAACACAGGGTGACATATAAGAGTGGTGGCAGAAGCACACAAGTTGACTATATCTTTTGTAGATGCTGTAATCTGATGGAAATTAACGATTGTTAAGTAGTGGTAGGTGAGAGTGTAGCCAGACAGCATAGGATGGTGGTGTGTAAGAGGACTCTGGTGGTGAGGAAGATGAAGAGAGTAAAGGAAGAGCAGAAGACAAAGTGGTCGAAGTTGGAAAAGGACGAGTGCTGTGTGGTTTTCAGGGAGGAGTTGAGACACGCTTTAGGTGGTCAAGAAGGGCTTCTAGATGACTGGACCACTACAGCCAAAGTGATCAGGGAGACAGGTAGAAAGGTGCTAGGTGTGTCATCTGGAAGGAGGAAAGAAGACAATGAGACTTGGTTGTGGAATGAGGAAGTCTAGGAGACTATCCAGAGGAAGATGTTAGCTAGGTAGAATTGGGACAGTGAGAGGAGGGAGGAAAGTAGATAGGAATATAGGGTGATGCAGCGTGAGGTTAAGAAAAGCGTATGAGAACATGTATGCAATATTAGACAGTAAGTAAAATTGTGGCTCAAAATGAATCTTTGAATGCTACAAACACAAAATTTTATTTCACAGTATAACTGTCTCATGAGTGTAGACCATCATGTGTGATCTCAGTGCTGCAATTGGCCTTTACAGTGACAGCCTTTGCATTTTTGTAGCAGTCGGACTCGTACCGAAATGCTTTGTGTTAGCGTCACACATGTGCTCTCATGCATTAGCATAAGACACAGTCGTGTGCAAAACAAAGCGGTCAAGATGTGTCTGATTTCAGTTCTGATTGAAGATCAGAAGATGCGATCTGCATCAGCTCTGTGGGCAGTGGTGGTTTGTTGGTGATGGCAGTGGCACAAAGGCTGTCATTGTTTTAATGGGAGGCGGGCCATGCTGGGCTGTAATTAGCTTGCTGCAGGTTGCTGGGCCCAGCTCATTTGTGTCAGGCGGCGGGTAATTGTGTTGTAAAGTGCGAGGCGAGTGAGTGATGGCGTAGGCCAGCGCTGCAGGTGATTTGTGGGGCTATGGCCTTGCTGTACGCATTACTAAGCCATTTTGATGTATTTACTTATGCCATGCAAATAAAATCAGAGAATCAAGAGTGCGGAGAGCCCCTGCTAAGATACCGGCAGAACAGTGACGCTAGAACGAGAGGGAGAGAGGGAAATATGGAGGTGTATATTTGTGTTTTTATGTATTGTTATAGTGTCGTAAAGAGCTGAGTGAATTAAAGTGGGAGGAGGGGTGGGTGTGAGCTTGTTTATATGCACAAGAAAGCTTCATAAAAACAGGTTAGTGAGTGTGTGCATGCATGTGTGTGTCTGTTTGCTGCAGGCTAGTGTACTATGTCTGCTCTCCTTCCTGATGTTGGGAGCTGTGTAAGAACAGACACTGCAGGCAGGCCCCCAGGCAGCCCTCGGGGCCTTTAAGACAACAGAGAGACACTCACCTGTTGTTACACACACACTCACATAAAAAGTCGAATGCACAACACGTATACAAATCTGAGGCAGTAAGAATGAATTGATTCATCCACCTTTCATTTGGCCAGTCTCCCTCTCGATTTTTTCTCTCTCTCTTTGAGACCACTTAATTCCCATGTATCCACTCAAACAGCACTTCAATCAGAGATTAAATAATAATAAAAAAAGGAATGAAAGGCACGACAAAAACATACCTTCAGTAACGCA
This sequence comes from Pseudorasbora parva, assembly GCF_024679245.1. NCBI lineage: Eukaryota > Metazoa > Chordata > Actinopteri > Cypriniformes > Gobionidae > Pseudorasbora > Pseudorasbora parva. The sequence continues at coordinate 29,230,788 of NC_090172.1, forward strand.
ACGGCTAAATCAAATATGAGGTGCAGTGGAGAGGTAGCTATTAGCACAACATGCATTTATTATGAGATACAGTAGGCAGGGTTTAATTACATGATGAAGTTGGCCTGGTGTATTTTGCTGCGAGTGACACAGGTTTATGCAAAGCCAGTCATTATCACTGTCAGGGAGAGGGAAAGCCAGGTTCCGCTTTCATGGCTGAAGGTGTCATTAGAGCTGTCTGAGATCCTGCCTAAACCTTCCTCTGCATCCATACACACTGCTTTAACCCTGCAAAGCTTGACACATTATATATAAAATAGAAATATATTTTTATGGAGTTTATTGATCCTTAAGACAAATCAAAGTTTGAATATATGCATTTTATTTTTTAACTTATTACATCAAACTTTTATGTCCCATATACACTGTAAAAAATGTTTGTCGTTTTTTTTTCCCGAAGATGTAAAGCGATGTTATTGTAGTGTTTCATACAATAAACTAGTACTTTAGTCTTTCATTCTCAGTCTTCACATTTTTAGAGGTCCTAATTGTCCAAAAATATGCAGTTTGGTCCAGGTGCAAGATTCTGTCTATATGGCCAAATGTTTTTATGGAATTCTGATAGCTTATAACGTACAGTAAATCAATGAGATTCTAATAACAATATATCAGACTACCTGCATAAACTATACCTGTCACTATATCTCCTGATAATATGTCTTAGTAAGCTGATATTTCAATGTTTGGTTTTATTTTCAAAGCTTTATAGTTTTAATTGTGGGAATTAATAATGCAATGCAATGCAATACAATGATGATGATTGAGATATGTGCATACATACACATTCCCCAAAGCCTGGTGTATCATATGTAAACCAAAAGTTGGTTCAGTCTAGTAAATGTTCATCTTGAAATGTTACTAACAAGTTTCTAATATTTGCTCTATAAAAACTTTCAGAGCAAACATGTACCACAACCTGATGGTGGACTGGACATTTTTACAACTAGGCCTACTAAAAAGCCTTTAACTTGATAAAAAGTATAAACCATCAATCAGAGGGCCGAAAGCATTGTGGATTCTGTGCAACATAGTTTTTTTTAGTTACCATTTTATTAATAGTGTACATACGTACATATGTATGTATTAGGGGTGTAACGATACGCGTATTCGTATTGAACCGTTCGGTACGAGGCTTTCGGTTCGGTACGCGATACGCATTATGTACCGAACGGTTCTTGGACTAATTAATTAGATTTGGAAAATAAAAAAGTGTGTGAAATATAATAATATGCATTCAACAAGGTAGCCCAATAACCAAAACGACATAACAGCCAATGCCCCTGACACCGCCGAAGTGAAAGAAAGAAAAAAAACACCAAATATGTTTTAGGCTGCTCAGTCAGGTGCTCGCTTACTCAGTAGGCTACGCGCTGAATGCTCGTGGCAAAATGGCAATTGCGTTTAACAAACCAGAAATAGAAGATCCTCCAATAACCAACAGGTCTGGTGTTTGGGTGAACTTTGGATTCTTGGTAAGCTATGATGGTGTTGGCAAGAGTGATGGATTAAAAAACAACGGTATGTCGCATTTGCTGATGGTACAGCAGCGGGAATAATTCATGTCATGTCAATCAAAGCCGACAACAAGACGATCTTGCTGTCTTTATGCCGACAACAAGACGATAAAAAGGAGAAACAGCCACAAACTATCCCACAAACTATCCACGCAGCATTTAGACAGACATTTCCAACTTATTCAAATGGCAAAAGACATCACCGCGGCGAGTGGTCCATTTATAGCCGCGGATATGAGACCTAACGCCCGTTTCACACATACTCCGTCTGCAGTGCGTGTGCGGTGCGTATTTTTTCCCGTACCCATGGGATGACAGCTTTCAAACTGCACGCGGGTGCTGTCCGTCAGTCCGTTCCAGGAGCGTTGCGTCTGCAGCAGTGCACGGATCGTTTTCGTACCGAGTCTATTTTTTGCTGCGCTGCGTTGCTGCATTAAAGTGGTAGAACATTGTTCGCATTAAAATAAACATGTACTGACGCGAAAATCTAGTAATTTCACCACAGATGCATCTCATTAAAATATACTCTTGTTTCAAAATCAACACATGGCTTTTTTTTTCTCAAGTAAAGCAACAAAACGACACCTTACCTGGCATTTAGGTTAAAAAAAATGTGCCATAATGGAGAGCACTCGTACTTTCTTGGAGGTGAAAAGCAAAGTTCTTTTTGACCTGCAGGATTTCTTTTAAAAGGGTGTAAAAACGAAAGAAAAGATGAGAGTCGGCTGTTTTTGAATAGACTATTGTAAGTTTCTAATTTAAAATGTTTGTGATTTAAGGCTATAACCTGTGTTTAAATGTTTTGCCACTTGTGTGAGCTAAATCTAAAGTATATAAATATGAATAAATGAATTTAATAAAATGATGTTTAAATGTAGTAGGCTACGTAACCTGACTTCTATTAAAGAGTAAACAAAGAAAATTGGAATTCTGACGAGGCATGTTCAGTAAAAACTTTTGGATTTTAAATAAAAAATAATGAATCAATGCTGTGTTTGTGGTGTGCAACAGCGGATCAGTTGCGGACTGCAAACGCAGCATATGTAAAGCACTACAGGGTGTGGGGCTCCTGCAACGCACACGCAACACACATGCTAATGTAAAGAGCTAATGTCTTATTCCTGTAACTACATGAAGATGGGTAAAATCATACAACAACAAAAAATCATACTTTGTTAGTTTTAATAAAAAATAAATAAAAAAAGGTAATTTCTGCCAATTTTTTCTTTTTGCTGTATCTAAAACATACCGAACCGTACCGAACCGAACCGTGACACCAGTGTATCGTATCGAACCGAACCGTGAATTTTGTGAACCGTTACACCCCTAGTATGTATGTATGTATGTATGTATGTATGTATGTATGTATGTATGTATGTACAGTGCCTTGCGAAAGTATTCGCCCCCCTTGAACTTTGCGACCTCTTGCCACATTTCAGGCTTCAAACATAATGATATGAAACTGTAATTTTTTGTGAAGAATCAACAAGTGGGACACAATCATGAAGTGGAACGAAATTTATTGGATATTTCAAACCTTTTTAACAAATCATAAACTGAAAAATTGGGCGTGCAAAATTATTCGGCCCCTTTACTTTCAGTGCAGCAAACTCCCCAGAAGTTCAGTGAGGATCTCTGAATGATCCAATGTTGACCTAAATGACTAATGATGATAAATAGAATCCACCTGTGTGTAATCAAGTCTCCGTATAAATGCACCTGCACTGTGATAGTCTCAGGGGTCTGTTTAAAGCGCAGAGAGCATCGTGAAGAACAAGGAACACACCAGGCAGGTCCGAGATACTGTTGTGGAGAAGTTAAAAGACGTATTTGGATACAAAAAGATTTCCCAAGCTTTAAACATCCCAAGGAGCACTGTGCAAGCGATAATATTGAAATGGAAGGAGTATCAGACCACTGCACATCTACCAAGACCTGGCCGTCCCTCTAAACTTTCAGCTCAAGGAGAAGACTGATCAGAGATGCAGCCAAGAGGCCCATGATCACTCTGGGTGAACTGCAGAGATCTACAGCTGAGGTGGGAGGCTCTGTCCATAGGACAACAATCAGTCGTATACTGCACAAATATGGCCTTTATGGAAGAGTAGCAAGAAGAAAGCCATTTCGTTTAAAGTTTGCCACAAGCCACCTGGGAGACACACCAAACATGTGGAAGAAGGTGCTCTGTTCAGATGAAACCAAAATTGAACTTTTTGGCAACAAAGCAAAACGTTATGTTTGGCGTAAAAGCAACACAGTTCATCACCCTGAACACACCATCCCCACTGCCAAACATGGTGGTGGCAGCATCGTGGTTTGGGCCTGCTTTACTTCAGCAGGGACAGGGAAGATTGTTAAAATTGGTGGAAAGATGGATGGAGCCAAATACAGGACCATTCTGGAAGAAAACCTGATGGAGTCTGCAAAAGACCTGAGACTGGGATGGAGATTTGTCTTCCAACAAGATTTGTCTTCCAATGATCCAAAACATAAAGCAAAATCTACAATGGAATGGTTCAAAAAGAAACATATCCAGGTGTTATAATGGCCAAGTCAAAGTCCAGACCTGCATCCAATCGAGAATCTGTGGAAAGAACTGAAAACTGCTGTTCACAAACGCTCTCCATCCACCTCACTTAGGTCGAGCTGTTCTGCAAGGAGGAATGGGCAAAAATTTCACTCTCTCGATGTGCAAAACTGATAGAGACATACCCCAAGCGACTTACAGCTGTAATCGCAGCAAAATATGGCGCTACAAAGTATTAAGTTAAGGGGGCCGAATAATTTTGCACGCCCAATTTTTCAGTTTTTGATTTGTTAAAAAAGTTTGAAATAACAAATTACAGTTTCATATCATTATGTTTAAAGCCTGAAATGTGGCAAAAGGTCACAAAGTTCTAGGGGGCAATATACTTTCGCAAGGCACTGTATGTATGTATCAATGATGCAGTATAGGCTTCATAGGGTTAATATGTGTGAATGTAATCTATTTTCAACATTGTCTCAAGTTCTTATCCAAAGCCACTGAACTTTTATCTTAATTCCCAAGAATCATTGTTAATACATTTTTATGAAGGCATCTTATACTCTAAGTTTCAGTAACTTTCCCTGGCCATATTATACAGTAATGTAGATTGAATAAAGAAAAGACCCTGTGTTGAGACCTTAAAAAAGGTTCCAAAAGGTTGTTTTTGCTAGCCTGACAAGCCAGACCCACATCAAGATGTTTGTTCTAGAAACTCACCATTGACAGGGCTCAATCCGAGGGGCGGGATAAACAGTTGTCTTTCAAACTCCCTCTGCACACAATTGGATAGCTCTACTACCAACCTAAGCAACGAAGGTGAAGCGGAGCTGATAGATTCAACTTCCGTCGTATCCGGTCGGCAAAACTCAGAACACATCTTCCCCTTTTAAGAATGACTTCAGTGCCGTTCTTTTCTCAGAGAAAAGCTTAACGGTCAAAGCTGATTCGAAAGACCTCCGTTCGCCAGCTTCTGTGTTTACTAGTAGCATGCAAGCGCAACTCTGCCGTCATTATGTTAAGCCCCGCCCACCGACTCTATACACGATGTGATTCGGCTGACCAGAGTTTGTTTTTTACAGCTCAGAAGCAGTTGTGTAAAGTAACGAATTACAAATACTCTCGTTACTGTAATTGAGTAGTTTTTCTCAGGAATTGTACTTTTTTAAGTATTTTAAACACAGTGTACTTTTACTTTTACTTGAGTACATTTTAAGTCATGTATCGGTACTTTTACTGCGCTATTTTCCCTAAATCGGCCGCCGCTACATTATGTTTATTTATTTTTCCTGTCAACGTGATTGGCTAAGACGAATAATCAGTCCTGTGTCTCCATGCGTCACTCGCTTGACTCCCGTCAAATCAACCATAGTAAACAGCCTGGAGTGAGAGGCACACGGGCTTTATGAAATTTGTAGGCCATGTAGGCCTTTTTACTCCTACTTTGAGTAGTATTTAGGACAGGTACTTTTACTCTACTTAAATTACATTTTTTGACAAGTAACAGTACTTCTACTTGAGTATGCTTTTTCAGTACTCTTTCCACCACAGCTCAGAAGGTATTGAGAGTTGCTAGACGATACTCGCGGCCAATTAGATTAGCTGCCGCTAGGGTGTGTCTAGATTTCTAGGCTAGGTTTTTGCAGCAATTCCATAGAATATCCAAATAGAATATTCCCCAAATAGCCTTTGAAGTTTCTAAAACAGTTCCTAAAATAACCCCTTTTTTCCCCTAAAAGAACCCATTCATATTCTGAATGAATAATGAATCTCCTGATCAAAACACATTTGAGTTAGATGCAGTAAAACCAGCGATCGTATGTAATCATATGCATATGAAAAATAATGTGATCATCATCATTAAACATCAATCAAAAATACCTAATGTTAGTTAATGTGGACCCAGGACGAGCTACAGGACTGTGCAAGCATTAGGGGTGTTGATGGACTTGATCTCCTCCATCTGTGTTTAATCATCGCTCTGAATCTGATCTGGAAACAGTCTTACACAAAAACGTGATTTTCTCAGCTTTTTGTTCAAAATGTTGCTTATTTATTAAACATACCCATATTTATTGATAAAAAAGGAATGCAAGAAGCTAGAATATTTTTTTTATTTTTTTATTTTGTTGTTGTTGTTTAACAGAAGAGGGTCAGCACTTTATTTATTTTGATTGCATGCTCAGATATTCATAAAACAAAATTTTCTATGGGCTATTCAATTTTGGTGAAAATGGTCAAAAACCCTGTCGGTGGCTGGCAACAAAAAAAAAAAAAAAAAAAAAAGAATGCGGGTGGGGAAGAGAGTTAACAATCTAAAGAACTGTTTTGCCACTATAAAGAACCTTTTGTGGAATAGAATGTTTCCATGGATGTTAACGGTTCTTCATGGAACCATCAATGGCGATAAATAACCTATATTTAAAAAAAAAAATTAAGAATGTAATATCACTAGTGGGGTGCAGAGGGGTTTGAGACCGCTGCATGACCCTTTGCTGTTAACTGAAGGAGATCGTCAGGACTTGATTTCATTTGCTATGATAACAGTCATTTCCTCCTGTCAGACAGCACACAAACAGCTTGTCCCTCTCCAGCCAGCAGGCTTCAGTTAAGGCCACAGAGAGAGGATTCACCCTGTCATCATGTTTACTTGATCTATTTCCTTTTTAATTAGTCCCTTTCATTCATTTGTTTGCAGTAGAGAAACATAGGTATGATAGTTAGCATTATGTTAACAGTCGGTGTCATACCATTACAAAAGCATTCTCTTATAAATACTACAGGTGTATTTGCTGTGCAGTGTTCTGTGCATGTGTATCTGTTCAAAGAATACTAAAAATAAATAAATAATGGTTTCATGATTTCTAAAGGATCTTGTGACACTAAAGACTGCAGTGACTGGCTGCTGAAAATTCAGCTTTATCATGACAGGAATAAATTACATTTTAAAATTAACATCGAAAACAGTTATTTTAAATGGTTATGTTTCACAATACTACTGTTTGTACTGTCATTTAATCAAATAAATGCAGCTTTGGTGAGCATAAGAAGCTTTGTTTAAAAAAAAAAAAAAGGTTTTGCACTGCAACGGCTTGTTCCATGACAATGCAAGTAACCTTTGGAGATATGTAATCCTGATTTTTTTTTTTTTTTTTTTTTTTTTTAGCTGCAAAATATTAATATATCAAGGTAATATTATCGTGCTATCATACTATCAGAATGTCACATCACATGTTTTCTATAGTAGCCTACAGTGGAACAAGAAGATCTACAACCACAGATGTAACCATAAGGTTTGTAAGTAGGTGAGAAATCAAATATAACAGATCACTATTTAAAGTTGCTTTGTCATGTACAGCAACAACAAAAACTGCTGATAGTTTCTGTTAATGTTTGGACCGCATGATTCTCAGAGGTCTTACTTTTCTAGTGACGCTTTAGAATAAAATTTTATTAACTATTATAACTAACAAGAAACTCTGATTATGAAATTAGTAATAGTACTCAGTTAAATAAGGTTCACAATTAGCTAATCAACTACTATTTTTTCATACCTCCCAGAAGACTACTAAGAATATATACTATATACAGGTTCATTATTATTGTGAATAATGCACAATGTACAGTATACACTCTAAAAAATATTTCAGTGGCTTAGTAAATATCACAGTAATAATTAACTTTATTAACTTAATAAAATCTCTCAATATCATTTACTTGATGGTTTTAGTTAAACATACCAAAATAATTGACTAAAAATCCAACAGTTAATTTTGTCTAAAATGTATATTTATATTTAAGTTTTTTTCACTAAAATAATTTAGTATTCAAATAACCAATTATTTATTTTAAATATACTTAATACATTTGTGAAATTTATTTCAAAATATTTGAGAATGGAGAATTAAACCGATATGTTTTAAGAACCACAAATATTACTTAATTAAAATCAAGATTATTAATATTTAACACACACTGAAGAAATTGAGTCAGTTTACTCGATTAAAACAATGCGCCCCTCCCCCACCCTCTGACGTGACGACAGCTCGACGGTTGGTTGAGTGAGTGCGGATATTTGAATTCTCCTCAGTCACCAGAGCAGTTTCTTCTTCTTAGCGTCGCAGAATTGGGGCATTTCCTCTGTGAAATTCAGGTTTGTGTGTTTTGTTTTAATCTATATAATCATTACTGTGCTAAAAGCCATTTTGTTTAATTCAAAACAACATACAGGGACAGTGTGAGTCACCTTAAGTTAACGTGTGGCGTTGGTCTTTGAAACGCCTGCTGTGTTGCTCAAAACACACAACTTTATTCGTAAAGATAATGAATATAATGAATTTGGATGATAAAATCTTATTTAAACTGGGCACTGTTTGTTTATTGTCAGGTTATGGAGTCTGGCGTCTTGCAGCATCTTTCAGCTACGAATGAAACGCAGGACAGCGGTCTCAAGTTCAAAGTCCACCCGCAGACTGTTAGTCCATCTCAGGCTCGAGAAACAGCGCTGATACGATGGAAATGGGATAACTGACCGGTTGATTACACTTGAATTACTTTTAAATGTTTCATTTTTACTTCTAAAATGTCTGTTACATGAGTTTAAATGTTGTAAAATAACTGTTATTCTTTAAATGTCAAAACAGTATATGCTGTAACGTTATTGCTGTACTCGTCGACAATAAAGGCATGTCATGTAAGTTATATGTGTGTTTGTGTGGACTGTGGAGTATTTTACAAAGGTTTAGAGGAAATTAACGTTAAAGTTATACTATACAAGTTAGTAATACTCATAAGTAAAAACAGTTCATATTAGTCATAAATATTGGTTTTTAAATGCTTTTTACCCAATTTTTTCTACTCAATTGAATTTGTTAATGTAACAAATGCCGTTACTCAGATCTACTTAATTTTTTTACTTGCATTTACTAAGTTCATATGGTGTCTATAATTGATTTCACTGCTTTAAAATTTACTCAATTTTTTTAGTGTAAAAATGTTTCACCAAAAAAATTGAGTAAATCATAGTATTAGTTTTTAGAGTGTAATTAAAGCAACAATATGTAATTTTTTACCACTAGAGGTCGCTTATTTAAAAAAAAAAGGTGTAGATTGATGACACCTTGATTTCTCTGAGCTTTAATATGCTGCAGACGATTCCGTTTGCTGAACGCTGTGCTTTTTTAGTGTGTTGAAAGTTGTTATAGCGCTAATGTGTGCATTCGCTCAGCTGCTAATATGAGACACTTGTTGCACACTCCGGTTAGCTATATCGATATTAGGCATGGTAAACGTGGTACTCATGATAAATAAAGAAAACAAGGTTTAAAGGTGCCCTAGATTGAGTTGAAACAATATGTTAAATTGTTCTCTGATATCTACATAGCGGGTATGTGGCTTATTTAAGGGCAAACATTGTCCAGATATGGTTTTACAGGTCCATTTACAACCCTAGAAATTGTCCCTAGGATGTACAGGTCCTTCTCAAAAAATGTGCATATTGTGATAAAAGTTCATTATTTTCCATATTGTAATGATAAATATTAAACTTTCATATATTTTAGATTCATTGCACACCAACTGAAATATTTCAGGTATTTTATTGTTTTAATACTGATGATTTTGGCATACAGCTCATGAAAACCCAAAATTCCTATCTCAAAAAATTAGCATATTTCATCCGACCAATAAAAGAAAAGTGTTTTTAATACAAAAAAAGTCAACCTTCAAATAATTTATGTTCAGTTATGCACTCAATACTCGGGAGTCCTTTTGCAGAAATGACTGCTTCAATGCGGCGTGGCATGGAGGCAATCCAGCCTGTGGCACTGCTGAGGTGTTATGGAGGCCCAGGATGCTTCGATAGCGGCCTTAAGCTCTTCCAGAGTGTTGGGTCTTGCGTCTCTCAACTTTCTCTTCACAATATGCCACAGATTCTCTATGGGGTTCAGGTCAGGAGAGTTGGCAGGCCAATTGAGCACAGTAATACCATGGTCAGTAAACCATTTACCAGTAGGGATGGGTATCGTTAAGGTTTTAACGGTATTACTACTCTTACCGATACTGCTTATCGGTCCGGTACTTTAACGGTATTCTTATCGGTACTTTTTGAGATTTTATATATATATATATATATATATATATATATATATATATATATATATATATATATATATATATATATATATATATATATATATATATATATATATATATACGCACACACACACACACACAATTAACAAAAATACACAGCCTACACATGCAGTGCTTTCATTTCAGGAAGAATTCTACTAATCAAATGTAAAATAACACTGTTCATCATAAATAGCCAAATTAATGCTTATTAAAGCTGAAGTTATTCATGCAAGAGCTGTGAGTGATTTTCTCTTTGCATTTGGTTGTTTAATTCGCAGTAATTCGTCTCATGTTTATTTACACTGCTGCCTCTTTAAGACAGACGTGCAGATAGGCGACTGATAATAGGCAGATGAGCTATATTTTCTCCTGACTATCCATAATAACTACGTCCATTTTAGACACAAACTGTGTTGTGTTTAAGAGACTCTCCAAGCCGTTCATTTTGACACAGATATTTGTGTACATTTGATCGTTTAGACGCGAGTGTGAAACCGAAAGTGTGATTTGCTCGTCTCGTTGCGGCTGTTTCAGAGCGCGCGCGTCGACTTGGGAACAATCTCTTGCGCACATTTTTGTGCATTTAATCGCTCTTTTTATTATTAAACGCGTCCCACAATTTACCAACAGTGGCTAGACTGTATTTTACAACAATCACTGATCGTGCTGATTCTGTCATTACGTTTGAGTTTGGAGAAATGACAGCGTAGGCTACTGCTGCAAAGGGAATTAAGTTGGGCTAGACATAAATATTATTATTATAATCTTTGGAAGAGAAAATCTAAAATAAAAGCAGACTATCACAGATCTAAAGTGTAACCAGGCTACGTTTGAATGTTTGGTTCTGTCCTCGGCTGTCGTTTGCTCTCTCTCTCTCTCTCGTCACGTGTATTTTCAAAAGTACCGACAGCAGAACCGATAACGTCCGAGCTTATCGATACAACGGTCTTTCAAAATTCAGCCCCGGGGCCCGTTTAATACCGGTTTTCGGTACCCATCCCTATTTACCAGTGGTTTTGGCACTGCTTCCGCAGGTCCCCAAAGGTCTGGAATCGGTCCTTCTCCACAATCTTCCTCAGGGTCCGGTCACCTCTTCTCATTGTGCAGCGTTTTTTGCCACACTTTTTCCTTCCCACAGACTTCCCACTGAGGTGCCTTGATACAGCACTCTGGGAACAGCCTATTCGTTCAGAAATTTATTTCTGTGTCTTACCCTCTCACTTGAGGGTGTCAATGATGGCCTTCTGGACAGCAGTCAGGTCGGTAGTCTTACCTATGATTGCGGTTTTGAGTATTGAACCAGGCTGGAAGTTTTTAAAAGCCTCAGAAATCTTTTGCAGGTGTTTAGAGTTAATTAGTTGATTCAGATGATTAGGTTAATAGCTTGTTTAGAGAACCTTTTCATGATGTGCTAATTTTTTGAGATAGGAATTTTGGGTTTTCATGAGCTGTATGCCAAAATCATCAGTATTAATACAATAAAAGACCTGAAATATTTCAGTTGGTGTGCAATGAATCTAAAATATATAAAAGTTTACATTTTATCATTACATTATGGAAAATAATGAACTTTATCAAAATATGCTATTTTTTTTAGAAGGACCTGTAATGCTCTGTTTTTGCCTTATTTGGAAGGGTTATGAATATTAATGTTGAGCTCTTCTCTGATTGGCTTATTTCAGCAGCTCACACAAGTTCAGTTGTTCAGCGAAGCAGCTCGTGAGTCCTGACCATCCTGACAGAACATAGACCGACTAAATGACACTTTAAGCAGAACATCTCAAATGGAGATTGCTAAAATGTAGCTTACTTGTTTATTGGTGTTTTCAGATCATCTGAGAGAGAGCTCACATGCAAATAGTTGCCAGATTGCAAATGTTTAGGTAAAACACCCGATAGTATACGTGTTCTTTTCACAGAAAAGCACTGATTGGGGGATTTAAATTACTGAAATCTGGCAACCGCAAGTACGAACACTCGGATGCTCTTCTTTTTTTTTCTTTTAGCTTTTTGTTCAAGTATTATTATTTTTCTACATTTTAGACTCGTCTTTTTTGTCAATGATATTGCATGTTTATATAACGTTTACATAACAATGTAGGCAACGCAGTGACCTACAAGCATGCAAGTCTTGTCAAATGACTATTGTTTTAACTCATATAGTGGAGAAGGGGATGTTAGCTAGAATGATCGAGTGAGCGATCTGTAAGTAAATAAACTAAGTTAGTACGTTTACGGTTGTATTTTTGTATTTTGTAATACAAAATAATATTAAAGGGTTGGTTGCATGCGATTTCACTTTTTTAACTTTAGTTAGTGTGTAATGTTGCTGCTCGAGCATAAACAGTATCTGCAAAGTTACAGCGCTGAAAGTTCAATGCAAACAGAGATATTGTCTTTTCAAGTTATGGCAGTTTATTGCCTACAAAAACGACTGGTTTGGACTACAACAAGCTTCTTCCTGGGCTGGTGACATCATAAACCCTTGCCAGTCAATGCAGATGTGACTTCTGCCCGTAATGGTAAGGGGCATGGTGTTTCCAGACATCCTGTGCTTGGCACTTCTGCCAATAAAAATATATAAAAGTACATTTGGCCATCTAACCAATCTAAGACCATTGTGTTTTTTTCGGAGGGATGGGCTTCAGAGAAGCAGGAAGCAAATGAGCCATTCAAAGGACAGTGGAGACAGCGGTGTGGAATGAAGGTCAAATATAAGAAAAATACGGCTTTAAAAAAAGAAGTATTAAGACATGTTACACTGTGCCCCATAAACACAACCAAACCTAGAAGAAGAAAAAACACGGAACCACCCCTTTAACCTTTGTCATTAGACATACTATTTAGTTTTGTAATCTAGACAATGCTGTCTCCCTAAGAAACTTTAAATTTAATCAGAAATTGTTTAAACAGTCAATAAGTGGATAAAATCGCTACTTACTGCTTGCAGGAATATAGCTGGAATTGCCACTTTCTTCAGTTTTAGATGCTAAGCGAAGCTTGCTTGATGTTATCGCAGGTTAGAAAAACTGTCCGCAATGAAATGGGCCTAGCAAACTAATGATTTTTGAATAAAATTGTTGCGGTATCCAATTATAATAAACATCAACCATAACTGTTGACATTTTTTATCCGTTGGAAGGGTATGAAAAAAGTCCTCACGTCCCCTACACAGCCTGGAACATGACATTTGTGTCCATGATCTGCCATTTTCGCTATCCTCACCTGACGCTTGTTTACCTGCAGAACTTCCGATGATTTGGCTGTGCAGTTCCACCTGACATTGAACATGTGCTAGCATATGCAAATGTTGGGGGCATACATATCAATGATCCCAGCGATTGCATCATAGTTGGTGTTATGTTGAAATTTGCCTATTTTTCTTTGGTGTTTTTCATGCATGAGAGGAGGCAATGTTGTTTGAGACTCATTGGCCCTCATTTATCAATCTTGCGTAGAAACTGGTGTATATGTTGGCGTAAGATTATGCTTACACTCCTCTCACCGCCTGATTTATGAAGCTGTGCGCACCTCTGCAATCCAGGTGTACGCAATACTTGCCCTTGATAAATGCGGCGGCTGAAAACGATCGTCATTAGAATAACACGCCCCTATATATTCAAGTCTCCGCCTCCCCCACACCCTTATTTTACGCCATGGACAAACAGAAGACGGCAAAGAAGCGAAACTTCTCCGACGTGGAGATCGGGCGCGCTCAATCATCTCACTAGTCCACTAGTCAGGGCACTGATTAGGACATAAGTCAATGGGCTGACTCCCTGATCAGTGACGATCCTATTGAGACGATTGAGACGCGCGCCCATCGAGATCACCAGGGAAGTGGAAAAAAAACCGAAATTGTTTTATTTGGGAGTTTAAAGAGTGGAATTAAAGGCACCTACGAAAACAAAATATGGACACAAACAACGAGTACTGTTAATAGTGTGGAGATTGAGAAGCGCACTCCAGCAGTTTAAAGCTGTTTGGATGATAAATTACCATCACTGCATTATTTTAGGCTACAGCACGTTTTGAAAAAAATAGCATTTAATTTCGTATCACGGCACATGTATTGGGGTGTACAATAGTGATGATGATGATGATGATGTGATGTGGAGTAAGATTCATTCACATTAATAATTACATGACAATTTGTAAGATTCTTCTTTTTATTATTATGATTATTATTCTTAATGACGCTTGTTATTTAGAAGAAGAATGTCGTTTTTATTGATTTTATTATTATTTAAAGGAAGAAGGTCATTTTTATTATTTTGTCAGTCTGAATTATTTTAGTCCCAGTCCGTGCGCAGCTGCCGGGCCTAACCCTGAACCGTCAGATAAAGCGCACGGGCTCGCGACTGGAGGAATACATATGCCTACAAATCAAACGCTTTGGTAAAGTCACAAAAAGTAAACATTGACGTTCATGTTGCACAAAAATAAACACTGAATGTTGTTGTTGTGGTTTTTAACAGTGGGTCATATAGCATATCTTGTCAGTGTGTTTTGTGGTGTTAGGAATTGCTTTTCTGCGCATTTTCCCACTAACTCAAACGTGCGTACACCACCTCCTGAGCTGGCGTAGGATTTGAGCGTGCCGTACGCCAACGTCCATATTGATAAATCTCAAAGTCACCGTGGGTTTGGGTGTACGCAAGGTGTACGCAGAAAATTTGGTGTACGCACTTTTGATAAATGAGGGCCAATGTGATGTCCATGTCCTGAACTCTTATTATTTCACTATGGCAAGGTTAATTCAATTTTTCATTCTAGGGCACCTTTAAAGCTGCAGTTCGTAACTTTTTGCACTCTAGTGGTTAATAAACAGAACTGCATGCATCTTGCGGAAGAACATTGCAGCTGGAGCTACTTCTCTCTGTTTATGTCTATGGCAGATCACTATGGCAGACACTCTGCTCCTCCGCATCGGTACCTAACAGTCTGGCCTGAAATAGTCCCAGTATAATTACTTATTATAGGTGTACCATAATGATTCGAGGTAAGACAAAAACACGGTTTGGAAAATGGATCCATGTTGTACATTCTCATTATATAATTTTTGTAAATCTTGAACACAAAAAAAGTTGCGGACAGCAGCTTTAAACAATAAGACTAACTGGCTATATTACAATCATTAGTTTTCTATCAGTAAATGTATCCAAACAGTTGCTCACCTGCCTAATAAAATTCACAATAGCTACTGTATATTAAAGCGTCTTTGGTGTTTCCATGGTTGCTACAAAATAAAAATAAAACGAAAATTGAGGGTAACGTGATGTGATTAATAGGTTAGGCACAGGCTTATTTCTGCTTATTTGTATGGATTTAATAATTCTTGGAAACATTTGGGATAATGCAAGTACAAGTCAACAAAATATATAACATTGTTCTAGTGATTTTAGGATATTCCAAGGATATTTTAGGATATATAATCCAAAAATCCCTTATATTGTACCTTTTATTTTAAAGTAAAGATCATGGTAACCTACTAGTAATGGCATGTTACAAAATTCTTCAAAAGTAATTACTTATTATTACTTATTATTTGGATCAGTATTATAATGTGAAAAGCATGATAATCCCTAGTAGTGACTGAAGACATTATTAGTGTTTGAGGTTTTTGTAAGGTTTTGAATAGTAACGACTTAAGTGCTACCTTCATCCTTCTAAAGGAATTATTGGCCATTTGGATCACTGTTCTGAACTGAAGATCATGGTAACACTAGTAACGCTTTCACATAAACCTCAGAAGTCATTACTTGAGAGATAGCAGGCATTTCACTTTAGAATACTGCATAGTATAACTCGAATAATTATTTCTTCTTCTATAATAAGTAATTTCTTCTGAAGGATTTGGTAATACTTGAGTCATTACCAGTGGGGTTACCATGATCTTCACTTTTGGATGAATTATACATTATGCATTTTTCACATTAATTATGAACCTGTATAGTAGTCCTCTGGGAAATATGAAACAAATAGTAGTTATTGATTAGCTTATAGTGAACTACCTTATTGACCTGAGTGCTCTTAATAATTTGTTTATCAGAGTTTCTTGTTAGTTAATAGTAGTAGCTGGAATGTTAATATTGGATTACTAATTTCCTGTGTATTTATTCAATTATGTTGGGACTGTATTCTAAAGTGTACAAAGTTCTTAATATTTCAGAGCAGTTTGCATGCATTATATTTTGCATGTGGATACTCCAGACAAACAAACCATTTTCTTTTTCACTATGTTTTTGTAGTTCCATATGAACAGTTGTTTGTTATTAGCTACGTCAGATTGTGTTTGTCTATAAATGTGAGTAAATTAAGATCAGACCACACATTATCAATGCAGAAAGTCTGATATTTTCAAAGGGCCCACTTATTCTTGACACTAGCAATATCAATTGAAAAATGTTCACAAATGTTAAAACCTGTAGCTTGGTTTGTACATAGAGTAGTAATTTGCTAGCGTGCCAGTGTATAACTGCAAAATTAACACTACCACATCTCTTTTTTCCATTCCATTTGTAATTTCAGAAAGCATTTAAAGTCCCCTGAGAGAGATTGAGAGAAAAGGAAAGAGAGTGGGGATAGAGAGAGGTGTCAGACTGATCCTGTACTCTTGTCTTTCAAACTCTCATTGAGAGTTCTGCATTTCACTCTTTCATTGTACTTTTTATTCTCTTTACCCCCTGCTCTCTTTGCCCTCCCAATTCTTCTCTTGCCATGGTTAAAGAATGACAAGAGCGAATGATCAAAACCTCCAGCTCTTTTTACCCTTGTCCATCACTCTGCATTGTGTGCTTCTCTTTCTATCTCACTGTCTGTTCCTTCCTCTCTTTCAGCTGACAGGCTTTAGCTTCAGAATGAATCAAGTTCTCTTCTCGTCTCCTCCACGTGACCTCATTCCTTCTACAAACAGTCTACAATTAACAATCAGATGACAAGGAGTGAATGTAAATTATAATGTATTCCCTTTGTATGAAATGTATACATCATTTTTTTTTTAGATTATTATTCTCCTTTCTTAAGTACTCTTCCTTTTCTGTTTTTTTCAAATGTATTTTCAAATGTGATTTTTTTTGTTTTGCCCTTCTCTAGTTACTTCTTCAGACTTCAGTATCACATAATCCTTCAAACTGTAAAAAAAAATACTGCTGCAATTATTCTGCGTTTTAGGCAGGTTTTTTGAGCCTGTGAGTTATGAATTCAACCCATGACTCACGACTTTGTAGCTTTCCATTTCTATCGCCAAAGGTGCTTACTCCTAGTTTATTTGAGGGAAACTGGAGAAAAAAAAATGCACATAAGGCAAGAAAAGCTGTTATACCTTTTATTTTACATTATTTGTATATTTGGAAATGTATTTGGTATTAATTTATTCTTGCACTCAATGGACTGAAAACTAGCTAATGCTAGAAACGCTGCTGATAATGCATAACATTTGCGGATAAATAACGTTAGAGTAATACCTCATTTTAATAAAAAAATTGGTTTTTAATGTATTACTTCCATAATCACCGCATCCATAGGGGCTGCCATTGTTATTTAGCAGGCTATGTGACGTCAGAGCTCGTAAATGGGAGTACATCGATCTAGTACGAGTTCAAGGGTAGGAAGTCACGGGTTTGGCCGTTTCAGTGCACTTCATCAGGAAGGTTGGAAAAACACAGGTTATGGGTTGCCTGGAACAAGTTAAATTCAACATTAGAATAACTAATAATATGTTGCTTCAACTTAAAGTAAGTTTTCATGCTGCCTTAAACTCAGTGCTTGAATTGAAAGTGTTGTGGGGGGTTCCCACCATAAAAAAACAAAATGAAAAAAAAAAAAGGATTGGGTTGGGGTAAATCCTGCAACAGGGCCATACTTAGGGTTGTGTAAATACAGAGGGCATAAGTGATCTTGCTAGGGGGGGGTTGGGGGCATGCCCACCTGAGAAGATTTTAATGTTAATGTATATTTAATAGGTGCTTAAATTGAGCTTATAATTTCCTGTAATTATCCTGGATCCCCCCAGCCCCCTGAATTCCATACTCCTTAAAATTTGAATCAGCTTGGGTTTTCGAGTCATTGCACCCGAAAAGGCTAGATTTTAAGTTGTGAAAACCAGTTGCAAAAGTCTTATTTTTACAGAAATTATTATGATATGCAGATTTGGTGCTCAGTAATTTATTTGTATTTTCATTATTATTATCAATAATAAATATAGTTATGTATTTTGTATGTATTATGTTATGTAAATAGTTATGAAATGTTAAAAATAGTTGTGTAACATGTTTGTGAATTTTGTGGATTTTTTTCAGGATTGGTTGCTATATAGAAAGTTCTAAAAACAACTTTTTAAAAATAGAAATCATTTATAATTATAAATGTCTTTCGACTTTTTTGACCAATTTCAATGCAAAAAACAAACAAACAAACAAACAAACAAACAAACAAACAAACAAACAAACAAACAAACAAACAAACAAAAAAACAACCTTTTGACCACAAACTTAACTAAAATAATAGATATGATGTCTCTGACTCTGTTACATAATAAAATGTATACACGCTTTCTGCTAAGGGTTCTTTCCATCAGGCTGCATACTTTTTCTTTAACTACGGTTCATGGCAGGGCTGAGGAGAGAATAGCAATGCATATGTCACCCGGTATCTGCACAGGGCCTGTGAGAGATACAGTGTTGCTGCCGTCGCCCCAACATCACTAGCAAGCAGCAGTGCAGCCATGCTTATCTGTGCTACACCGCCGGTGCATTACCTGTCTGCGGGCCGCGGATCACTTCGGACAGTATCATTAAATGCCATGTCATTACCCGTTATGGAGCGATGCCCCTATTGCCGTCTCAAGAGAAAACGAAGAGGGGGTTGTTGAGCGCTCGCAAGGGCGTACATTTTGAAGGAAACGCTGAAGAGATGGTCGAAGCCCGGGACGGACAGCGCGAAAGACAGCATTGGCATTAAATTGTTGAGGGGAGCTGTATTGACTTTGACTGCTGCAGGAGAGGGCTGTTAGTGCGTGTGCTAGACGATGTTTGTCACTGGAGTGAGGGCAGGCTGAGCAGACGTGCCGGGCTCAGGGAGAGAAGGCGCGGGCTGAGCGATATGGATAGGTGAAGTCTCCCGGTGGGACGTGCTGCCGGGCTGCACGGAGCCGGGAGGAGAGAGGCTAAATTGAAGGTTTATTTATCCAATTCGCTGTCAAGGTCGGCTTGTCGGGAAGCTGTCCTGTGTGTGCTCACCAAATGCCAAAATCCCGACGAATTGTTAAGAGAAAGCTGAGGGCCCTGGAATCAATGACCTTTGTGCATCAGGCATCAACATGCCAGAGTCTCTTAAGGCCATTCTTTACTGGCTATTACACGTGCCTTTTAAAACAAGAGGGAGGCAAGGAACTGTCTAACAACACTCACACACACATAGATGTATACACAAACGCACAGACACGCACACATACAGGTGAATACCGCAGGGCTGACAGACTACAACATATTGATGACACGTTTGACTAAAAGAAAATAGCATGAACATCCTGATTATACATCGAATGCTATCGTGGCAATGCCGTTACAATTCCCTTCCTGCTGCATTGCATTTTGCAAAGCTCACAAGTGTCACATTTAATTTAATAAAGGAAGTGCATTTCATGATTATCACTGAGCTTAAATTAAACAAGGTGGGTTGAAAAGGGTCAGGCGTTTCACTTTCAATTAGAGTAACTCTCCTTTGTTTATCATGCAGCATAAGATTAGGTACAGATGGCTACGATGATGACGTCTATGTAGATCCTGTTTTCTTGTATTGATTCCCACACTGAGAAGATTTTCTCAGGTTTGTTTTTGGTTGTTTTGCTTTCATATGCACTTCATTGCTCGCAAATATGAGGACAACATAAACGGTAGCACTTTATTTTACAGTCCTGTTCCCCATGAACATACTATGTATAGTAATTCCAATAACTGGGTAATAACTAAGTACTAACCCTGAACCTACCCCTAAACCTAACCTTCTCCCATGTAGTTCCCTTAGTATGTTTTTGGTAAGTACATAAGTGCAGTAAGTGCAAACACACAAACTGTATAGCTCTTTGACTGTCCTCACTCACTCAGAGGGAAATATATGAACTTGACCATTATTATTAGGGATCAAAAGGGTTAAAAGCATGGTCAGTTGATGTCTTTAACCACTACTGTTCATATTATAATGTGCATCTACATATGCAGATTTGCATTTGCTGCAACAAAAAGTATGGAGGAGTATGAGTGTGAATTTTGCTTGCTAATCTTAGAATAGTTACCTTCTAGCGACCCACCTCCCTACATATAATGTAAAAAAAAAAAAAAAAAAATAGTATAGCCTCTATTTAGATTCCTACTGAAATACTGGTAAAATACTGTGCTGCTGCTATGTTTGATATAGTTTATTAATCATACTGTGGATATAAGCATGTTCAAATTGCGACTATATGAGATGAGTGAGGTTAAGGAGTCTGTCTACAAGTTCACTGATCTCTTAATGAGGTTATCGCAATGTTCCCAGGACGTATATACAGCATGCTTTCCTCTCGATGTCTGTTCTGTTTTCATTCACAGCGTGTCTGCTTTGGCTGTTGACTTGGTTCCAGTATTTTCATTCAGTTACTTGGTTTTCTAATCACTGCACATGAGTGAGCTGACAAAGGTTTGATAGGAAGCTTAATTCCTTTATAGCATGTGGACAGACGGAGCGCTCCTACAGAGGGACCGCCTCGTCAAAGTTTCAGAAGGCCCTGTCAACATGAAAAGAACATGACCTTTAAGTTGTATCAGCATGTTTGCTGATGCATACAGGGGAGTAGAAAAGGTTCCACAGCCAGAAATGTATATACAGTGTATATATATAAAATGTCCTTTTTTCACCAAGATGGACAGATTGACCAAGTCTAAAGGAAAGTTTTATCGGATTCATAATCATATCTATAATATTAAGCAGCTCAAATGTTTTCACTATTGAAATGAAATGTTTCTTTAGCAGCAAATCAGTAATCATCATTTCAAAAGATTTCTGTTATCATTTTTTATTGCCCATTTTGTGTCTTTATAAGACATTGTGTAGACGTGTAGATGATAGGACACAATGAGGAGTAAAGAGAGGGGAACAGGACAGGTAAAGAACCTTGAGTTGGTCCTCTGCCTAAAAGGCTATTGTCCTGACATTAGAATGATATCTTACAGATCATTGTGACAATGAAGACTCTAGTAATAGCTGCTGACAATTCTGTTTTGCCATCATGGGAATAAATTACATTTTAAAATACAAAACAGCTATTTTAAACTGTAATAGTATTTTTGTTTTACAACACTACAGTTTTTATTGTGTTTTGGATCACTTTGGTAAGTATATGATACTTCTATCAAAACATTTGAATGGTAGTACACGCACTACTGAAAGCAGCTTAATATTGATATATTATAACAAAGTCATATTGTATGAATGCATCTGATCTAGTCTTTGAATATACTCCCTCATCTGAGATAAAGGCTGATCCATTGGTTTGAACGCAGAATTCCAGTGAAAGGCCCACATTGGAAAGCAGACCACAGCGCTCAGATGAATTAGTCTCAGTTTTTTTCCACAGCTGGCCGGATAAAATCCTTGTGCGCGTTTCAGTCATGCAATCGGCATTTCTCACACACGACTCCAGGGTGCCGCGGAATGGCTTGACTGACAGGGGCTTTCGATCACCGCTTGTATGTTTCTCTCCTGTAGGCCTGATGGGAAACACAGGCTCAGGGATCAGAAACAGCAACCTACAGTGTGCCCTGTACTAATACCGTATTCATATTATTTATTTCACCTTGCGGAATCACACATACCTAAAAACGTCCTTTATCGGAATGAAACCGAGGCTAACTGGTAATGTATGCCAACAAAAACCTTAGGGGACACGGTCTCATCGGACTACTGGCGTAGAGGAAGTGATATATAACAACGTGATATATGGACCTTCAGTGATTATTATTCAAATGCCCATTATCACCACGGACAGTGAATAATCCCCATTGAGCATGTACCTGTATACACTCAGTTTAGTTTCATTTGCATTGTGAGGCTGCATTAGCATACAATGCCCTGTAGTGTATCTGTTTCTGTGGGTCGTGGATTAGCACACGGTGCACTTTTATCAGCGTTTCAAGCCGCAGCTCAGTTTTGCTCCTTTACTTTTTAACTTTTTTTCCCCCTTTTCTTTTTTTTCTTCTTTTTTGTACATGAATGCACGAGGCAACGTGATACATATGTTGATTCGGAAGAACAGAGACTTTCAACTGAGCTCTGCGCCTGCATTTATTTTTTTTCAAAACATGCTGGCCACTGCACATTTCAGATAGGCCCAGCCTTGGGATATTCATCCTTGAGAACACAAAGATATGCTGTACCACTTTCCTTTGGCTTTGAAATGCTGAGGTAAATCACAATCACTATTGGCTTAACGGAGAAACAAGACTTATTATTATGGTTCTCAGCTGATTTTACACTTAATATGACAAACTAAATGGTTGCTTTTGCAACACTTCTTTTTTGATGGAACAAAGAAAGTATTATTGGAGATTAAACTACCGTTTTTACTGTGTGTGGAAACATACGGACATACAAAAACTCACGCGTTCACAAAAACACACATGGTCTGTGGGTGGAGTGTGTGTCCAGCTAGAGATGAGACACAGACGCTCGGTGGACACAATGTGGGCGGTGACTGATGACCAAACACTAGCAGTGTATCAACTCACTATGGAACTCAATAAACTGCACGAGGACTTGGGGGCATAGGCCACCTGAACCCGTGCCAATTTGTGTGTGCGTGTGCATGTGCGTTTGAGCATGCTAGCAGAACAAAAGCCCTTATCACATAAATAATACACTGCTGACACATGTTCATCACTTTGAGGGTGATGACCTTTGCTCCTAGAGCAGCCAGACTACTGGAACATGTGAGGTTAAAACCCTGCTGGGGAATCGAGTAATCGCTGGTGCAGTTATAGTTTAGGGTCAGAATGTGTTCATCAAAATATGTGATTTAACTTTTAACAGTATGCGCAATATGTAAATAAGCACTTGAGTGTTCATGTAAAAGCTAAATGGATGGAAAGCATTTAAGTGTATGAATAAAAAAAAGAAAAAAAGCTTGGTTATGCAGGGTGCTTTGAGCTCTGACTTAAAAAAAAAATGTATATGGTTGTGTTGGTTTTTGTGACGTTAATTAAATATTTTAGGGGGTTCATTCAAGGTGATAGGGACACTTTTTGCCATTGAGTTGGAAAAAGTGTCCCAATCAACCTGAATTCACTATATAAAAATTACAGCTTAGAAAACATATACTTACATGTTTATGACTTTTAGCAGTGTTTTATGTTACTTCAAAGGGTTTCCTGTAGAATGACACCAACATTTTGAACTTAGACAACTGTGTGTGTGTGTTTGGGAAGCTTTTCTATTTGGGTAGGCCAAATCCAGGCGGAAATCCCAAAAATGGTCCCAGATGGTAAAAGGTTATAATGCACATATTAAAGCTCTATTCTGCATGACCATATTCTGCATCCCTTAATCTTAACAACTACCTTACTATTAATAAGCACTAAGCAGTAATTTAAAGTTGGTTAATAGTGAGAATTGGACACTACTGTAAAGTGTGGCCAAACATGTATACAATTTATTTCCATTAATGTTAATATTTTAATTTAATAATTTACATTCCTTAGATTCTTAAGAAGATAAATATTTCTTAACTGCAAGTTTTCAATGCTAGAAGGCAAAATGGCTGCACCATTCAAACAATATAATGACATTACTTAGAAATCCCTTTACTTAATTGTGATTATTGTCATAAACAAAACTAAATAATATAGTTTACATCTTTAACAATTATGAGTTGTATATTTTATCCAGTATATTAAGACATATATGACGAGGACATGCACTGCAAAAATAGCAATGACCCACCTGATAAATTGAAGTGCTTTCCTTTAATCTAATAATTCTCTGAAATAGATAACTTCACAGCAATCTCATTGCCTTTCTCTTCGATAAATACAAACCAAAGGGGCAGGAGGAGGAACTCTGGGTTCTTCGTTACACTGACAGCACACATACACACATTTGTTCAGTGTTTCCTGAAATATTACACTGGCATATTACATTGATGTTGTGGCGCTACAGTATATATCTATACGTTTTAAAGCACAAGGCTAGTTTACTCAATGCTTTGACAGATCGAGAGTAAATCAGAAAGCAGTTGACTTTGGGTGCCAGTAAAAAAAAAAAAAAAAAAAAATTCTAATTCCAGGGCCTTGAAACAACTTGCTTATTTTCGTCTGAGTTTTGGCTCTCCGCTAAAATAAAACATTGAGCGATGAATGCGCTGACAGGTCATTGTGTGTCAAGCTGTCACTCTGTAATGGGTACATCTTTCAGCTGCAGAGCTGATGGCAAGAGAACAGGAGGAGAGACAGACTGGGGAAGAGGTGGAGATGGAGGGAGACAGAGAAACACAAACAGAGACAGAAAAAGTGGGAGGGAGTTACAGTAAAGAAAAAAAAACAACAACAAAGAAATAAAACAGTGAAAACGAGAAACTTTTTTTTTTTTTCTCAGTTCGCAATGCATCTTCTCTGTGACCAAACACTTGTCATGTGGAGAGAGAAGTTGAATAAATTTTTAATGATGCTGGGTACAAGTGCCGCTTTGAAAATCTGCTGCACCTAATTTTTTTTCTTCGTTAGCCAAGGCTTGCTAATGCATCAGAAATGCTAGCAGCGTGTCCTGAGGAAAAGCGCTATAATTGTGTTGTTCTAATATCACGCCTCCCCCTAATGTTCTCCCGGTAATCAAGCTGGGTTTTATTTATTTATTTCTATTCTATTTAATATATTCTCTTATTGCATCATATCTCATACAAATCTTGTCAATTACAATCGCGTGTGGATGACAGTCCAAATAATTATACACATTTCCTTAAATTCTCTTTGTGAGCTTGGTTAATCAAGCCTTGAATGAATGATTGCGCTGTTTATATAAATTCTGTCTGTTCACTCTCAAGTCCCTCATGCCAGTTTTCACCTCTCATTTTCAAACCTAATAAGAAAAACGAATACATTAAGCTCTAGTCAGAGGCTCCTGATGCAATCAAACTAAATGTATTCACAGCAAAATCTCGAATACAAAGCTCCGTGGCCGTGTTGATAATGCCGCCCATCTTCTGCGTCTCTCAACTGAATGAGCACATGTCTGTTTGCAGAACTCCATAGAAATTGAAACGAGTGCCGGAGAAAAGGGAAAGACAAGCAATATTTTCAGGCCTTATAAGTGTGAGTTTATGGGCCTTTTATTTGAATAAATGAATTGGAAGCATTTGATGTGATTGAAAGGAGCTTAGTATTCAAATAGGGGCCTAAGGCCTTGGTGCGCGCCTCTCACTCCAAATCTCTTTAATGCCAGCGAACCCGGCTCAACCATATGCCGTTCGTTGTTTGGGCTGGGGAGAGAAACCGAGGGAGGCTGTTACAGCCGAGCCATGCATTATTTATCGAGAGATATTAACTACTTCAGCTCTGTTATTAAAACAAGAGGGTTTGGCCTTGAATAGCGAAGACGAATGTTAACAATTCTCGCAATTGAATTCAACAGCCTTTCCTGCTCGGTGCTTTAGAAAAACTGCAAGCGTTGTGCATGTTTTACCAGTTCACTCTGATCTTGTTGCTGTGTTTTAAGCAGGATCCGTTTCGCTAGTCAGCTGAAATGGTTCATTAATTTTTACAGTACTCTTGTGCAGTTAAAGTGTAGGGTAGGGTGAGTACATATATTATATTATATAACAACATTATATAGGTCTAGATGACAGAACTACCCTCCATGTATGTCAAACAGCATCTTGGGGATGTTAAAGAATATTCTGCATTGAATAATTAATCGGCAGCATTTGTGGCATAAAAAGCACAAACATTCATTTCGATTCATCCTTCATTTTATCCCCAAATAAAGTAAAGTAAGGTACTTAGAGTGAAAAAATGGATCATTATGGTTCATGATTATGGTTCATGGTGATGCATTGTCACTGCGACTAAATTGCAAAAAAAAAAAAACCTACTGTGAAGAAAACATTGCTTACGTCTTGTGGCTATAATATTGAAGCTATGATTATTTTAATATTTAAATATTGGCCCCATTCACTTCCAATGTAAGTGCCTCATTGTAAACCAGATTTGTACTTTTTCTTAAAAGAAAAACAAACAAAACACATGGAAATTATTTTTGTGGCAATCAGCATTTTGCCACAAATGCTGTTTGAGCTTAACTTGTACTAAACCAGGACTATTCCTTTAAATCCGAAACGAAAGACTGAGAAGGCCAGGAATGACAGACAGAGACTGAGCTGAGCTCCTAGATGGATGATAAAGCATTTAAGGGAATTATTGAATTTATTTTGTTAAGTGTGTGCAACCAATTTTGGGTAAAGTGCAACCCACATAGTCTTCTGTGGTGGGAATGAGGAATCCTTGACCCCTGTGGTCAGTGAGGTCAAGCTATTCCAAATACTCTGAAATGTTAGGCCATCCCTCACCTCTCGTCCATGTGAAACAAGCCCAGCACCAATCATGTCTTAGAGGTGTGTGTGAGAGAGAGAGAAAGAG